>NW_027412088.1:50403040-50981999 GCF_047663935.1 Musca autumnalis
GACGGACGGACGGACAGACGAACATGGTTAGACATAGAATTTTTTGTTGATCAATAATATACATACTTTATAGGGTCTCCGACGAATATTTCGATGTGTTACAAACGGAATGACAAATTTAATTATACCCTCCATATGGTGGAGGGTATAAAAATGATTCGATATCAGGCTTAAAATGAACTTATCCGAAATTTTGTGTGGAAGGTACCGGATGGAGTAGACAAATATAGTCCATACTTGAACCTGATATATATCAGGAAGATATATTAGGATGTGTAAAGGTATGGACCAATTCGGCCACTCTCTTCACGAGTTATCGTACGAACAATTTTTCCGAACATTTTTGAAATTTTGTGCGGGAGGTACCTGGAAGGAGTGCACCGATATGGCTTATCTTCGAACTTAAACTATGTTTGGACAAAATATTACTAAGGCTAAATGTTGGACCGAATCGGCAGATCTGTTCTAGAGTAATCTTGCGCTCCAACCACCTCACACGGTGTCATAGTGGTTTTTTTGCAACTTTCGTGCTATTTCTCAGGACGTGCCCCTGATGAAACTTGTACAGTCGTATGGGGGCGGTGAATACAAGTTGCTAAAACAAAAATCAAAGCGATTCGAGAGATGGCCCTAAACTGAACTTTTCCGAAATTTTGTGTGGGAGGTACCCGAAGGAGTGGACCTATTGAGTCCATATTGAAACCTTATCTAAGTCTGATGCACATTTCACGATGGTCAAAGTTTGGACCAAAGCGGTTACTCCCTTCAATTATGTGTAGGAGATACCCTAAGGAGTGATACGATGTACGTTCCATATTTGGACGTAATCCAACTATGTACGCGAGTGTTATGTTAGGCACAACCAAGATTAGTTAGTGCTGGCAGATTTTTTGGAGCTCCAAGGCCATTATCTCAAAAAGTATGGACCTGTCCCCGAAAAAGAATACACCTTCAAGGAAAAGAGTACAAAGTCAAAATTTCGATTTTTAACAAAAAATGTGCCGTTTATTGACCATTAATCGGTCAAAAAAATTTTAAGGAAAATTCTCTTATTTGAAGACAAAATTTTGATGTATTCAATAAACTCACAAAAATATATGAAGACTGAACACCAAATTTCTGTAATTCTGGGTGGATAATGTGGCTAATACCTTAAACACTCGAAAATTGGGCGGTACCGTTCCACGGGGGTTATATCAAAAAGTGAACCAATACCAACAATTCTCTCTAAAAATATTTACGATACCGTTCTATTGGAGCTATATCAAAACGTGGACCTATGTACATAATTTTTGTCAGAAAAGTTTGTTGGTCCATTGAGAACCCTCAATGCAAAATTTCGGCGTATTTGGGCGTGAAACATATGTAAAATCTTCAAAATTCCGAAAATCGGGAGGTACCGTTATATGGGGTCTATATCAAAACGTGGGCATATGTCCATAATTTTTATCGGAAAAGTTTTTTGTAAAGTAAAAAATCCGCATCTCAAAATTCAACCAATTTGTTTGATAAGTTAAGCTAAAATATTCAAAATACCGAAACATTAAGAAGTACCGTTGCATGGGGACTATTCCAAAACGTGGACCGACCTTCCCAATTTTTTGCTCTCGACATTGTCAGTGAACTTTCAGTATTTATACCAAAATTCATCTGCTAACGCCAACTCCTTTTATATTTGGCCACCGTTTATTTGAACTCGCAACATAGTGCAGTCATTATGCGCCATTATCTCGGGAACTATGGACTTGCCCTCGAAAAAAAATTACAATGACGTAACGGGGGTCGCACGAACATCCTGTTACAAAAAATTTCATGGCGATTCGTGAGGTGTCACTAAACTGCACTTATTTCAAATTTTGTGTGGGAGGTACCTGAAGGAGTGGACCGATATAATCCATATTCGAACCTGATATATGTCTAGAGGTAGTATTACCATATGCAAAGTTTGGTTCAATTCGGTTACTCCCTTCGAGAGGTATCGTGCGCACAAGTTTTGCGACAATTTTTGAACATTTGTGGGGGAGGTACCTGAAGGAGTGGACCTATATGGCTCATCTTCGAAATTAAATCAAATCTGGACAAAATATTTTGATACCCAAAATATGAAACGAATCGATTGATACGTTCGAGAGTTATCGTGCGCACCAGCCACACAGACAGACAGACGGACGGACATTGCTAGATCTACTCAAAATTGTCTGAAACAAATATCGTACAAACATACTTGGGGTCTAAAACCATTATTTCAATGAGGCACATTTTTGGTCGTATCAAAGTGTAAATACCCTCTTTAGCCTAAAATATAAAACATAAAATACAAAATATAAAGTATAAAATATTAAATATACAATATTATTATTAACATTTTATATTTTAAATATAAAATATAACATATTATTAGGATTAACAATAATAGACATCACCGTCCGCATGAACGTATGATTAATATTAATTAAATTAATTTGTATATATGGATGTAGTATGCAACAACTATCCAATTTGATTTAATTATTGTGTATGTTCGTCCTTTCCTTTAACCGAAACTTTTGTACATTCATAAAGCTGTAGGTGTATGTCTTCTTTCGTTTTCTTCTTCTTCTCTTCGAACACATTAATTAAAATCTTGAACTTTGTATGCTTATCATTTGAAACTTTTACAAAAGAAATAATTTTCTTAATGATAGTTCTCCTCAGCACCATGGATACCATTCTTCGTCTACATCCTACATGCATACATAAATATGTACAAATTTATGTGTTAGCAAAACAGCAAAAGAATCATAAATAAAACTACATGGTACATAGTACGTTCATATGTATGTACAAACATACATGCATATATAGCTAAACATGGCCATAAAAAGTGCTTATTTTAACCTAGTGCAAAGTTTCGTGTCTACCAAAATATTGAGCTTCCATCTTTATTGAAACTTCTTTCCTGCTTTCTTTATAAAAAAAAAACTTTTTTTTTGTTTGTTCTCAATATCTAATTGTCAGCATATGAATTCTCACAGTGTGTGTATGTCACACAATGAAAGTCATAAAAAAGTATTACAAAAATCAATTGACATTTATCCTCTGTCATTTCTTTTTTACAAACTGCAACATTTTGTAAGTAAACAATTTCAAACTATGAACTTTGTTGTTGTTTCCTTGTTTCAGAAGAAAATGCCTGTAAAAGTTATTTGACATAATTTTCTTCCTTCTTGTGAAAGAAACTACTGTAGGAAACTAGAAGGAAGAATAAAATATCTTGGTAGAAAATGTTTAGCTGCAAAACTATGAAACTATGCTTTATATGTCTTCCAACATTATTTTAAGGATATTTTTTTGTTCTTTTATAATTTGACTGTATGTCTGTTGTCTTTTCAAAATTCAAATATCAGCACTTTTGGGTGTGTTTGTTTGAAAAGTTGAAATGGATATCGACCCAGCAAAAAAAGTCCTCCCAAAATCATGGGTTTCGTAAGGGATTTTTGGCAGCCGTAACTACTCTCAAACCCCCTTTCTTCCCCATTATTTTTACAAGGGCATGTCGCACTCAGTTTCTAGTTATTTTATGACCACTAGAATAACTCGTTATTCTGTGGCCACCTAGAAGTTGAAAAGTAAGGTGAAAAAAATCTATTTTTAGACAGTTGATGTAGAGAATTTGTTTTTAATTCCATCACACATCTTACTTTTATTTTACTTTATTTTATTTCGCTGTCTGCCCGAATTGAACCCACGAATCCTCTGATTTCTAGCCAACGACACTACACACTATGCCACGCACACGAATATTAAGGGTTGCTTAAATGTGCAGTGCACATGTGCACCACGAACTGTTATTTTTTAATTAAAAAACTCGCGTGCCGACGGTGAGCGTTGAACACACAACCCTAGGATTTATAGTCGGACACACACTCACTGTGCCACCGTCGTCATTACTTAGTGAGGAGTAAAGTAAGTAGGTTTACCTTGTAAATTTGTTAAGAAGTAACCCATTACTTTTCTGATTACTTGTAATGCGAAAATAAGCTTGTTTACATTACTTTGTAAAGGGTTACGTAATGACTACCGGATCAAAATTTTTGCTTAAATTTTAGATTTTACAGGCCCTTCACAGGACTTATTCTAGGAGGCCTCCACGAGTCCTTATAAAAGGCCCTAAATGCTACTTACAAAAGACTTTAAGGGCTTCTTATTATGGTCTGTTTTTAGAAGGTTTTTAGGGAATCTTATAAAAGGCCTTTAGTACTTCTAATAGATGTCATTTACGGTCTGTTTCAAAAGGCCTCTAGGGTTTCTTATAGAAAGTTTTTTAGGGATTCTCATAGAAGACATTGAGGGCCTCATAGAAGACCTATGGAGCTTCTTATAGAAGTCATTTAGAGCTTTTTATACAAGAATTTAGGGCTTGTTATAGAAATTCTTTAGAACTTCTTATAGAAGTCCTTTAGGGCTTCTTACAGAATGCCTATTGGGCTTCATATAGAAGAACTTTAAGACTCCCTTTTGAAGTCCTTTAGGGTTTCTCATAGAAGAAGACTTTTAGTGGTTCTCATAGAAGACTTTAAGGGCTTCTTATAGAATATATTTAGGGTCTTTTTATAGAAGACCTTTAGGGCTTCTTATAGAAGACTTTTAGGGCTTCTTATAGAAGACCTTTAGGGCTTCTTATAGAAGACCTTTAGGGCTTCTTATAGAAGACCTTTAGGGCTTCTTATAGAAGACCTTTAGGGCTTCTTATAGAAGATTTTTAGGGTTTCTCATAAAAAACCTTTGCTCTTCTTATAGCAGGCCTTTACGGTTTCTCATAGAAAACCTTCAGGGCTTATCTCATAAAAGACCTTTTGGGCTTCTCATAAAAGATCTTAACGGCTTTTTATAGGGGGCATCTGGGTTTTTTATAGGAGACCTTTAAGGCTTCTTATAGAAGACTTTATGGCTTTTTATGGAAGACCTTTAGGGCTTCCCATAGAAGAACTTTAGGGCTTCTCACAAAAGATCTTTAGGCCTTCCCATAGAAGGCATTGAGGACCTCATAGAAGACCCATAGAGCTTCTTATAGACCCATAGAGCTTCTTATAATCCTTTAGGACTTCTTATAGAAGTCCTTTAGGGCTTCTTATAGAAGTACTTTATGACTTCCTGTTAAAGTCTTTTAGGGTTTCTTATAGAAGTACTTTAAGGCTTCCTTTTGAAGTCTTTAAGGATTTCTCATAGAAGAGTTTTAGTGATTCTCATAGAAGACTTTTAGAGTTTCTCATAGAAGATCTTTAGGACTTCTTATAGAAGGCCTTTTGTGCTTCTTATAAAAGACCTTAGGGCTTCCCATAGAAGAACTTTAGGACTTCTCACAGAAGACCTTTAGGGCTTCTAATAGAAGACCTTTAGGGTAGAAGACATTCAGGGCTTCTCATAGAAGACACTTAGAGCTTCTTATAGAACACATTCTGGCTTCCCATGGTAGGCCTTTAGGGCTTCCCATGGATGATCTTTTATGGCTTCTCTTAGAAGGACTTTAGGGCTTCTTGTTGAAGGTCTTGAGGGCTTCTTTTAGAAGGCGTTTACGGCTTCTTTCAACAGCCTTCGGGGTTTCTTCTCCAAAAACAAGATCTCATAAGGTCTTCTATAGACAACAGATACCACTATAGAGGCCAAGCATGAGGTTTTCATTATACAAAAGACGACCTTTTGAGGTCTTCTATGGACAACAGACGATTTCTTGAGGTCTTCCGCAGTCAAAAGACAATATTGGGGAGACTTTTATAGATAGCTGGTGACCTCAAAAGGTCTTCTGTAGACAACAGGCGGCCTATTGAGGTCCAACCTTTAGAGGTCTTCTAAAGACAGCAGACAACAATTTGAGATCTTCTACGGACAACAGACGACCTCCTTAGGACTTCTATAGACAACAGGTCTTCTATTGACAACAGATTACCGCTATGGGTCTTCTGTATATTTATAGGTCTTAAATGACGTATTGGGGTCTTCTGTTGAAAGCACACGACAATAAGATGTTTCCTACAGACCGCAGACGACATGTGGAGATATTCTCTAGAAATCGGGGAGAATACACAAAAATCGGGCGACAGTACACAAATTAATGAAATCTACTATAGGTAACAGGTGACCAATTGAGGCCTTTTACAGACAATTGGCGACTTCGTGAGGTATTCTACAGATCGCTTAAGGTATTCTATAAACATCGGACGACACTTTGAGGTCTCTATACTCAACAGGCAACCTCTTAGGGCATTCTATAGACTGCAGATAACTTATTTAGGTCTTCTTTAGAAAGCAGACGACCCCTTGATGTGACCCCTTAATCACCTCTTGAGGTCTTCTATAGAAAACAGAAGACCTCTTAATGCAGACGACTTCTTGAGGTATTCTCCAGACACCAGACGATCTCTTGAGTTATTCTACAGACACCCGACGATCTCTTGGGGTACTCTATACACATGGGGCGACTTCTTGAGGTCTTCTATAGACAACAGAAGACCACTTAAGCAGACAACCTCTTGATGTATTTTATAGACGGCAGGCGACTTCTTCAGACGGACAGCAGACGACCTCTTGAGGTCTTCTATAACGAACAGATCACCTTTTGAGGTCTTCTATAGACAACAGAAGACATCTTAAGGTAGAGGACCTCTTGATGTCTTCTATAGACGGCAGGTGATTTCTTCTGGTATTCTACAGACACTAGACGACCTCTTGAGGTATTCCATATACACCGGGTGACCTCTTGCGGTCGTCTATACCCAACAGACCACCTCTGGAGGTCTGCTATAGACAACAGGAGACCTCTTAAGGCAGACAACTTCTTGATGTCTCCTGTGGACGACAGGCGACTTCTTGAGGTATTCTACAGATACCAGACGATCCCCTCAGGTATTCTATACATACCGGGCGACCTCTTGATGTCTTCTATAGACGGATGGTGACATTTTGAGGTATTCTACGGATACCAGACAATCTCTTGAGCTCTTCCTTAGACAGCAGTCGATCTCTTGAGGTCTTCTTTAGACCTCATATAATCTTTTGAGATCTTCTATGGACAACATACGACATTTTGAGATCTTTCACAGACAACGGACGACCAGTTGAGATATTCTATAGACAGCAAACGACTTCTATAGACACCAGATGAATTCTAGAAATCGTTCATAGACCACATAGACAATTTCCGGAGGTAGTCAAAAGACGGCCTATTAACATCTTCTCTTCAAAATATATTTTGAGATGTTTTACAGAGTACAGACGATCTCTTGTGGTCTGCTATAGAAAGTAGACGAACCCCTTGAGGTCTTCTATATACAAGAGACGATCTCTTGAGAACGTTTGCAGACGGCATGCGACCTCCTGAAGTCTTCTATGCTCCTTAGGGCTTCTCACAGAAGACCCAGGCCTTTTGTTCCTACGAAGCCTTTTTGTTCTTATAGAAGGTCACGGTGCTCTTGAAGCAACTTTAAATGGAAGGTACTTACACCTGGGAAGTTTTTGCGGATTATGAAACTACAATGTTCATAGATGAGCAAAAAACAAAAAAATCGCCGGAGTGCTTTTTAAATAAATCGCGATTCAAAGTGACATTTTTAGGGGTTTTTTAGATTTTCACTATTTTGCTTGGATACCGCAAGTCCTATCGAAATGGGACTACAGAAAATGTTGTAGCTATTAAAATTCTCTACAAGATTGACTGTTATGATATCTTCGTCGTTTTTACCGTTATTGAGATATAGAAGTTCAAATTAGGACAATGGATTGACTGCCTCCTTATAAAACAATGTTATACACAGTACACCTTAACTAACTTTGAATGAAAAAAAAAAAACGCTTACTTACACCAGGGAAGTTTTTGCGGATTTTGAAACAGCTATGTTTATAGATGAGAAAAATCCAAAAACAAGAAAAAATCGCTTTATGAATTTTTTAATAAATCGCGATAAAATTTCCCATTTTTAGGTTTTCACGATGTTGTTTGGAAACCGCAAGTCCTATTGAAATTGGACTAAAGAAAATGTTGTAGCAGTGAAAATTCTGTACGAGACTGGCTGATAGATATTTTCCTAGGTTTTACCATTTTTGAGATATAAAGGTTCAGAACAAACATTCAATTTTTTTTCATAGGTCTTCAAGATTTTTCTTGAAAACTGCAAATCCTTTCGAAATAGGACTACAGAATATGTTGTTGCTGTAAAAATTCTCTACAAGATTGGCTTTTGTAATTTTTTCCTAGGTTGTACCATTTTCGAGATATATAAGTTTAGGTTGAGAAATTGCAGCAATGACATTGCTTTATAAGGAGGCGATACAGTCAATGTATTGTTCCAATTTGAATTTCTATATCGCAATAACGGTAAAACCTACGAAATTAACAATCTTGTAGAGAACTTTTATAGCTACAACATTTTCTTTAGTCCCATTTCGATAGGACCTGCGGTTTCCAAGCAAAATCGTGAAAACATAAAAAACCCTTAAAATGTTAACTTGATGCGCGATTTATTTAAAAAGCGCTCCGGCATTTTTTTGTTTTTTTTTTATTTTTCTCATCCATGAACATTGTAGCTTCAGAATCCGCAAAAACTTCCCAAATGTAAGCACCTTCCATTTAAAGTTCAAGAGCACCGTGAGGTGTTTAGGACATTTTTCAGAAGACCCTTTGTGATTCTTATAGCAGACACTTAGGGCTTTTAGATGAGGCTTCTGATAGAAAACCCTTAGTCTTCTTCTTATAGAAGACCCTTAGTATTAATTAATGATTCAGATTCTCGAAAGCAAAATATGTTCCAAACAAAAAAGGAATTCTCTATGTTTAAAATTAACAAGTAAAAAAGCGTTAAGTTCGGCCGGGCCGAACTTTTCATACCCTCCACCATAAAATATTCATTCCTGTCCCCAACTTTAAGTGAGTACGTTAAAATGTCAGATAATGTACATAAAATGCTTCATTCGGGAGGCCTTTTTTATGGTGCCTTTATCTAACTGTTGACAATTTTTGGTGGGCTAGAAATTGGGAGGTACTGTTATATAGGGGTTATAATAAAACATGGACCTATGTTGACAGTTTTTGATGGGAGCCTTAATGTCAAATAACTCCTAATTCGGTTAAAAAATTTAGCTAGAATCCTCAAAATATCGAAAATCGGTACATAACGTGGGAACTTCAAATGTCATTAACGGCTAGTTCGGAGGTATCTGGGCTATACGAAAATATGAACTTAAATGAACAATTTTTGTTGCAGAATTTTTGTTGACTTTTAAATTTCAAATTACAGAAAGTTCGTCAAAAAAATAAAGCTAAGGTACGGAAAATCAGGAGGTTTGTTTTGGGGCTATACAAAAACATGGACCTACGTTCGGTTAAACATTTTAAGTAAAATCCTCAAAGTACCGAAAATTGGGAAGTATCGTTATATTGGGGCTATGTTGAAAATCGTTGATGCAGATGTGTGGTGACCACTACAACCTTCAAAAGTCAAATTACAGTTAGTTCTGTTAAAAATTGTAGCTAAAATTGCCAAATTACTGAAAATTGGGAGGTACCGTTACATGGGAGCTATATCCGAACATGGACCTATGTTGACAATTTTTGATGGAGAGGTGTTGTGACCACTAAGAACTTCAAATGTCAAATTACTGCTAGTTCGGTTTAATATTGTAGCTAAAATCATCAAATTACTGAAAATCGGGAGGTACCGTTATATGGGGGATTTCTTGACAATTTTTGGTGGAGAGGTGTGGTGACCAATAAGAATTTCAAATGTCAAATGTTCAAATTACAGATAATTCGGTTAAAACTTGTTGGTAAAATTCTCAAAATACCTGAAATCGGGCGTTATATGGGGGCTATTCCAAAACATGGACCTATGTCCACTAGTTATATAAGTTTATTGACATTTAAGAACCCTAAATGTCAATTTATAGCTAAATCGGTCTGAAAATGTAGATAAAAACGTCAAAATGCCGTAAATCGGGGGTACCGTTATATGGGGGCTATACCAAAACGTGGACCTAGGTCCACAACTTTTGTTATATAAGTTTAGTTACACTCAAGAACCCTAAATGCCAAATTATAGCTACATCGGTCTGATAATGTAGCTAAAAACGTCAAAATACCGTATATCTGGGGTACCGTTATATGGGGGCTATACCAAAAAGTGGACCTATGTCGACAACTTCTAATATATAAGTTTATTAACACTTAAGAACCCTAAATGTCAAATTATAGCTACATCGGTCTGATAATGTAGCTAAAAACGTCAAAATACCGTATATCTGGGGGTACCGTTATATGGGGGCTATACCAAAACGTTGACCTATGTCCACAACTTTTATTATATAAGTTTATTGAAACTTAAGAACCCTAAATGTCAAATTATAGCTAAATCGGTCTAAAAATTTAGCTAAAAACGTCAAAATACCGCAAATCGGGGGGTACCGTTATATGGGGGCTATACCAAAACGTGGACCTATGTCCACAAGTTTTGTTATATATGTTTGTTGACACTTAAGAACCCTAAATGTCAAATTATAGCCAAATCGGTCTGAAAATGTAGCTAACAACGTCAAAATACCGTAAATCGGGGGGTACCGTTATATGGGGGCTATACCAAAACGTGGACCGATATAGCCCATCATCGAACTTGATCTGCCTGCAAACAAAAGACGCATTTTCTTAAAATTTCAGCGTCCTATCTCCATTTTTGTGGATGCTAGAGTGATTACCACAGACGGACGGACGGACGTGCTCAGATCGACTTAGAATTTTACCCTGATCAAGAATATATATACTTTATAGGGTCGCAAATGAGTATTTCAATGCGTTACAAACGGAAAAACAAACTTAATATACCCTCCATACTATGGTGGAGGGTATAAAAAGAAAGTAATCGATAAAATTTCATTTTTGGCGTCATGGCAACAATCAATCTGTAATCTGTCTAACTTCACACTTATACACGCTCAGCAAGACGTCCTCTTCTAATGTGTGATAAACACTCAAAAAGAAGATAACAATGTTGTATGGGTGAAAATGGTGGGTGAGAAAAAAAAACATCTTGATTAGAAAATGATGTTGCTTCATCTTTGCTGTGTGCCTTAATTTTCTTCATAACTTTGTTACACTCTCCTTGTTTCTTCTTCCCATTTACCATGGCATTTGTCTCTGTGTGTCGTCGTCGTTGTCATTCATTCATCATTTCCGTTTTGTAGAGGAAAATTGGATGAACGTAAGAAAAAGAAAAAAAACACATTACAAAGAAATCTGGTCAATGATTATAATGATGAACATTAGCACGAGGGAACGAGGGTGTGCCAGTGTGTTGTAATGCAAATGTTGACGATAATCACGATGATGGTGATGAGTCTTCCTGTAAATGTGGCTTTTGTTGTTCTCGTTGGTGTTTGGTATGGAAAGATGATGAACTAAAATGAATTCTAATCCAGGCAAATGCTTTAAAGATGTCGTCTATCGTCTCATATTTTGTTCGTTAGCAAGAACGTAATGTTGGCAAAGGCGGCTCATTGTTGAATATATGTGTGTGTATGTTGTGGTTACCAAGGATCTGTTCACTATCTAGGTGACAATAGATTTCACTTTTTTCCTCTTCTACAAAAAAACCGCACAAGTCTCTCGACTTTTCCTTAACTTAGAAAACTTGCCTGCATAACATTTCACTGATGTTGCGGTGGTGGTTGTAGTGCTTCTACTTTGAAATAGAGAACTACCACATCTGCGCTAGCAAGCAGAAAAATCATTTGTTAAATGAAAAATCATGTATAGCACAACGGCATTCATTCATGTTCTTTAGCATATGTGGATGTCTACAAAACAAATTTCTTTGGGAGAATCTGCTTCTCTTGGGGAAGTTCTTCGATAGAGAACAAATCGAAGAACTTCATGTGACCCAGATGGGATCTATATATGCGTAGCTGTTGTAACATTTTTGAACCAAACAGGCCAATAAAATAAAACTCATGGGTGTGGGTTCGAATCTTCGACTTTCCTTTTTCACTTTCAAAAATAAATGGTCATTAAGCTCGATTCCAACGAGAAATTAATATTAAAAATAATTTGGGCCCTAATAGGCAAAATTTTCAAATAAAAACTCACAATAATTGGCCAAAGTTCAAACTCCATTGCTTGAGAACAGCTTCATCTTTCATTTTTAGCTTTGGAAATTTATACTTAAAAAAAAAAAAACTTTAGATTTCCGTTAACAAAATGCATAGCTTAATTCCACACTATCTACATTAACTATTTCTTTGAAATCCGCTTGTTATCCTTAGCTGAATATTTGACTTTAATAACACAAATTCCCATAATACAAGCAGAGAGAGAGAGCGAAAAAATTCTGACTTTTTGCCTTCTGCTGCTTGCCATTCTGTTATGACGTTCAATTCTTATAAATGACAATCGTTCGAAAGTAGGATCGAACAAGTATTAACAGCTAAAGCCGTTGTTTGAAAGGACTTAACTTTTTTTTTGTTTATTTGGATGGACATTGCCTTCTCAAAAAAAAGTGTTCACTGTTATTTTTTAGACCCTTAAAAATGTTCACCAAACATTTTCATGGTTGCCCAAAGTAATTTCGATGTTAAGAAGCTTAAAATGTCAACACAAGAAGAGATGATAGTTGTGTTCACTAACCAACAGTAAAATGCGTCGTTGTTGGGCAAAGCAGACAGTTGCAAAAATCAACAGGCCAAAAAAAAAGTATCAATAATTTTTCAGTTGCGTGAATTTATGGTTGTTGTTGTTGTAGCAACGCATATATGTTCGTTCGTGTATTATTTCAGTTATCAAGTTCCTCTGTATCCAGACTCAAGAATTCTGCAACCTGGACTGGTTGCGTCCATAAAGAATGAGGAGACAGGTGAGTGGGGTTAGCTGGGCAGTTGAATAAATGCAGAGTATGGTGTGGTCCACATGCTGGGCATATGTTGGGTATCGTGGCGCCAATTCTGGCCCAATACGAATTGAGGCGGCTGCATCGTCCGGATCTTAACTGAGCTAAAACCACTCGTGTTTGCCTTGGCAGCTGTCGTTCTTCTGCTGCGATGGATGGGGGATGGTTTCCAAGTACGGCATTCACACTGTATCTTCGTACTGCTTGCGCAACCATGTTGGTGTGAATGCGATTCAAGCCTGCCTGATAGGCTCGTTGATCTAGCGGTTCTCTTTTATACCTTTGGACCTCTCTCTCTAGATCATGAAGGTCTCTCCTGACGTGCCTGGGTGGGGGGCGCCTGTCCATTAAATCGTGACAGGGATGCTCACTGCGGTAACACCCAAGCAGGTACTGCATCGACAACATCTTATTGTGCTGACGCACCGGTAAAACCTTCGCCTCCTCATGAAGATGGTCCACTGGTGTCATGAGGACGCACCCTGTTGCAGTCCTCAGGGCAGCATTCTGGCAGGTTTGAATCTTCTTCCACTGCGATGCGCTAACCTTTGCGGACCACGCTGGCACCGCATATCTATGTGAATTTTTGGTGGGGGTATTTGGGTAACAAAAGGAATGAAGGGAGAAATCGTGTACTTTCATTAGGTATTCCCAAAAAGCTAAATTTTGTTATTAAAATACATACCCTTCAAATTCCTTCAATATCGTTCAAATAATGTCCATTTCACCCAGAAATCCTAAATATGAATTATTCTGTTTATGATTCGTTCATAGGCCACAACTGAACTGGACAACGATTTCATGAAAATCCGCTATTGATGCCATCTTCTTATCTTCCTTCGCATGTGTGCATATCACTGATCCAATCGATTTTATTGGCCATTACCCCCTGTTTTTATACCCTACACCACCTCGTGATAAGGGGTATTATGTCTTTGTGCACTAGTTTGTAACATGCAGAAGGAAACGAGATAGACCCTTAGTATAGAATCACTTTCTATACATAGAATCACTTTCTGAGTCGATTTACGCATGTCCGTCTGTCTGTCCGTCTGTCCATGTATTTTTGTAAACAAAGTACAGGTCGCATTTATTGTCCGATTGGCATGAAAATTGGGGAAGATATTTTGTTTGGCCAAAGGACGAACGCTATTTATTTTGGTAAAAATCGGTTCAGATTTGGATATGGCCCCCATATATATCTTCGCCTGATTTAAGGCATTTGGTGCACGAAACACGCTATATATGTCCGATTTCAATGAAATTTGGAATGTGCGACGGAATTTAGTCTAAAAATAAGTGTGCCAAATTATATAGAAAACGGTTCAGATTTGGATATAGCCCCATATATATTTTCGCCCGATTTAGGTAGGGCATTTGGTGCAAGGAACACGCTATATATGTCCGATTTCAATAAAATTTGGAATGTGCGACTGTATTTAGTCTAAAAATAAGTGAGTCAAATTATAAAGAAATCGGTTCAAATTTGGATATAGCTCCCAAATATATTCTCTGCCGATTTTAGGTATTTGATGTACGAAACGCGCTATATATGTACGATTTCAATAAAATTTGGTATGATTACCGGGATTTGGCCTAGAAATAAGTGTGCTAAATTATATAGAAATCGGTTCAGATTTGGATATAGCTCCCATATATATTCTCGGCCGATTTGAAATTTGGGCTATGTGACGGAATTTGGTCTACAAATAAATGTGAAAAATTATATCGAAATCTGTTCTGAGTTGCATTTAGCTCCCATATATATTTTACGTATTCACAGTGGTGTAGGGTATTATATAGTCGACCCCTCCCGACTTTGATCCTTTCCTTAGTGGTTGCAACTATTTTTTGTTCGTTGGTCTATATTCGTAATAATTTAGCATGCATAGCCCAGTCCCTAGAAGACATACATGCCGCCTTATTTTTCGTATACCGGTTCCATATATCGTTAAGAATTCCTCTTTTAAAAATCAGCGCTCCACATTTATGCTAAAGTGATTAAATAGATCTACAAAATTTGACAATTCGTTTCAAGAGAATAACATTTTTTACAAAAAATCTTGTCATCCAATACTAGCGAAATTGGATACCAACAGTTTAGAAAAATGCTCTTTTTATATCCCGAGCACACTATCAGTTACAAAATTACATTGATGGTCTTTACAGGAGGAGCCATCTGTTTGATGTTTCATTCTTTGGTAGAACTTTCGGACTTCATTCTGGCTCCTGTGCATCTCGATTTCCTCACACTCCCGCTATTCAATTTCTCTCTTTTTCCAGTGGAAAAGACGTATCTCATCTTTCCTTTTCTCCCAATACCTCTCTCGTGCGCTACGCGTTCCTACTGGTTGTAGAGTAGCACTATATGCCGCATTTTTCTCATCGGTAGCAGCACGACACTCCTGGCCATACCATGGATTCCTTGATGGAGGTCCCTGGTATACAAGTATGGATTTTGGGGCTGTTTGCATGGAGTGGGCAATATTTTGTCATTGTGCTAATATGTTATCGGGGCGAGTAGTGCTTTGATTAAACAATTGGGCCAGTTGAGTGGAATATGCTGTGGCTATCTGCTGTGATTGTAACTTACAGATGTCCAATTTCAGTGGTGTGTCTGTTCGTTCTTTGTTTGCTACGTTTAAACGGATATGTACCTTTGCTGCAACAAGGTGGTAGTCCGAGTCTATGTTTGCTCCTCGAAACAAAACTACATCCAAAACGCTCGATGAATGTCTTCCATCTATCACAAGGAGATCAATTTGATTTCTTGGTTTCTGATCTGGGGACAGCCAGATGCCCTTATGAATGTCGAGATGCTTAAATCTGGCGTTGTTAACTACCATGTTTTTGCCGCTGAGAAGTCTTTTAGCCTCCTACCATTGTCAGATGTTTCACGGTGGAGACTGAATTTCCTGACTTTTGGGCCAAAGATATTCTCCTTTGATGTCATGGGCAGGGCAAAGATCATATCGCTCATTTACACAGAGAGTGGCATAACTCAAAAAGACGCGTTTTCTGAGTTAGTAATTTCTATTTTTTATACGACTTCTACTTTATCTTGCGTCAAATTTTCATGCTTATTTACTACGAGATTCGCAAAATTCAACACAAAAGTTTTTTGAGCTTATGAAACACTTAAACACTTCAAATCATGCTTGATCTTGCACAGAAATTTAGCGCTGGCTAGCTGTTTACAAAATATGTTCCAAGTATTTATTTTAGCTTTTGTGTAATAGTCTTTTTAAATTGAGAAGTCAATTTGCAATCCTCAACTTAAAACGCGTTTTTTTGAAACTGGATTTTTTGAAATGTGTCACTCTTTGAGTAAATGAGCGATATGTTTCTTCTAAGCGCCCGTAAAATATATCTTTGGTCTGTTCGTCCTTGTCTTCTTCAGATTCCACAGATCCAATTGCAGAAGATGGCATTGAATGTATACCGCCCAGCCAAGATGAGATAAATACAGCAATAAAGCTTCTGAGGAATAATAAGGAAGCATGAGCCGATGGCCTACCACCCGAGCTGTTCAAATCCGGAGGCGACACGCTGATAAGGTGTATTCATCAGCTACACCTTTTACAGATGTAATTCGAATTATTTTAATTGTAATTCGAGAATTCTATTTGTAATTGAAGAATTTCTTTTGTAATTCTAATTATTCCATATGTAATTCAAATTATTCCATTTGTAATTTGAATTATTTCATTTGTATTCCTAATAATTCCATTTGAAATTCGAATTATTACATTAGTAATTCGAAAAAGAAACAAGTATAAAATCGATAGAAACAATATTTTGTAATTTTTTTGTTTCGAACTACAAATCGAATAATACGAATTACAAATAGAATAGTTCTCATTTTAAATGGAATAATTTGAATTACAAACAGAATAATTTGAATTACAAATGGAATAATTCAAATTATAAATGAAATGTTAGGAATTACATCTGAAACAAGTAAAAAAGTATCAGTCGCTTTGCCGACAGAGATATACCCTCAGCCTATGTTTGGGATCTTTTCAGAATTTTGTGGCCATTTTCGGGCATTTAAACTTGCCGACAAAAATTATGAATAGGATTAAAATTAAAAAGTGTTGCGGAGAAGGTACTTAAAGAAACGTACCGACATAGTCCATTATGGAAGTCGGGAGTATCGGGAGTAATATCTTTTCGATAGATATCGCGCCCACTAGTCATTTCAGTGGGTCATCGTATAAATTTTGGACCAGTATGCCAGGAAGCATGGACTTGTCAACGCAAAACATAATATCGTTCTAGACATGACCACAACGAACACCATCGGTATACATTTACAAACGATCTTCGAACAGAGCCTCAACTGCACTTAGGAACAAAAGTTGAACTTTTATGGGAGAGGTGCTCTAAGAAGAAGACCTATATGGGTCATTTTAGAAGTTAAACTAAATTTGAACAAAATATTAGGAGATTCAAAATATTAGGAGTTATCGTGTTCTCCAGTCACTACATATGATGCCATAGGGGGTTTTTACACCTTTCGGGCTGTTTTCTTAAGAAGTATGGACTTGCCTCTGAAAAAAACTTTTACGTCATAATTGAGGCAGCCAATTCAAGTAGCTTCATCAAAAATCAAAGTGATTCGAGAACAGCCCTTAAAGAGCATTTATCAAAAATTTTGTGTGGGAGGTACACGAAAGAGTTGACAAATATAGTCCATATTCAAACATGATATATATCTGGTAAATATATTAGGATGAATAAAGTATGAACTAAATCGGTCACTCCCTTCAAGAGTTATCGTGGCCACATTTATTCTGAACAGTTTTGAATTTTTGTGGAGGACGTACCTGAAGGTGCGGACCGATACGGCTTATCTTCACAGGGGCTTTTTGTATCTTTCAGGCTATTTTTTCAGGAAGTATGGACTTGTCCCTGATGAATCTTGTACCATCGTATAGCGGGCAATGAATACAAGTTCCTACAGCAAAAACCAAAGCGATTCGAGAGCAGGTCCTAAACTGAACCTTTCCGAAAATTTGTGTGGGAGGTAACCGAAGGAGTGGACCGATTGAGTCCATATTCGAACGTCATCTAAGTCGGGTAGAAGTTTCACGATTTGCAAAGTATGGACCAAATCGGTTACTCCCTTCAAGAGTTATCGTGCGCACAAATTTTCCGAACATTTTTGAACTTTTGTGGGGGAGGTACCGGAAGGAGTGGACCGATATAACCCATCTTCGAACTTAAGCTAAGTTTGGAAAAAATATTACGAAAGCCAAATTTGGACCGAATTAGTTGATCCGTTCGAGAGTTATCGTGCGCTCCAGCCAGACAGACGGACGGACATGGCTAAATCAACTCCAAATTGTCTGAAACACATTTCGTCCAAACATACTTGGGGACTAAAACCATTATTTCGGTGAGGCACATTTTGCCCGTATGAAAGTGTATATACCCTCGTTAGCATAAATGCTGAGGGTATAAAAAGGATATCAAAGACATATTTTTTTAAAAATATCTACAAGAGATTTTCTTCATAAAGAGGACCTTTTGAAGGTTTTCGAACTATAGAAGATCTACACGGTGCTCATTAACTAATTTTAAGTGAAAGGTGCTTACACCTAGGAATTCTGAAACAACAATGTTCACAGATGAGAAAAATCAAAAACGAAAAAAATCGCCGGAGGGATTTTTAAATAAATCGCGGTCAAAGTTAAAATTTTTGGGACTTTAGGATGTTTTCACGATTTTGCTCGGAAACCGCAAGTTCTATCGAAATGGGATTAGAGCAGAAGTAGCAGTGAAAATCTACAAGATTGGCCTTAATCCTGAAAACCTAAAATAAACCTAAGCAAGTAAGAAAACGTTAGGTTGGGCCGGACCGAACTTTTTATACCCTCCAACAAAATTAAATTGGAAGAGAATGGAACAATTACCGTTCTATGGGGGCTATATGAAGGCGTGGACCTAACCAACAAATTTCAGGTGGAACGTTTTATATCCTCAACGAAGACTAATTAACAAATTTCAACTATTTTGGTGGGATACAGAAGCTAAAACCTTCAAAATACCGAATATCGGGAGGTACCGTTCTATGGGGGCTATATAAAGGTGTGAACCTATACCAACAAATTTCAGGTGGAAAGTTCTACACACCCAACGAAAACTAAATACCAAATTTCAGCCATTTTGGTAGGATCTTTAGCTTCATTAAACCCTTAAAAATACCAAAATGGGGATGTACCGTTCTATGGGGGCTATATCAAAACGTGGACCGATATATCCCATTTTCAATACCAACCATCCTGGAATTAATAAGAACTTCTGTACGAAATATTGACTCTCTACCTTTAAAATTGCGAGCTGTATCTTGATTTTAACAGACAGACGGACATGATTAAATCGACATATAACTTTATGCTGATCAATAAGATATATACTTTATAGGGTCTCCGATGTGTTACAAATGGAATGACAAATTTAATTATACCCTCCATATGGTAGAGGGTATTAAAAAGACCTCGTATTCCACCTGCGGAATACATCTCAGGGCATTCTATATAAAATGTCTCGTAAAACCCCCACAGATGGGGTCTGGGTCTCATACTGAACGACGCCCCTTCAAGTTCGGGTCATTCACAGATATATGACCCTTCATCGATTAAAACCCCTACAAAAGCCGCTTTACAATTATTTTTTATGATCTTCCGTCTATGGAAGACCCTTAAAAGGTGTTCCGTCGGTAGAAGACCTAATAGACGTCTTCTGTTTATAGCAAACCAGTAAAAGACCCTCTGTTTATCGAAGATCTGTCAAAGGTCTCATGTGCGTAGAAGATTTGTTAAGGGGTGACCCCCAGTTGTAGAGCCAATAAAAACCATTTTTTTCATTAATTTTAGCCAAGAAACCGATGATTTTCTTCATCTACTATTCTGATCCACTATGCCGCGGTTATTTTATTTAATAGTTCCAACCTAACATTTTGGATTTAAAAGAAAAATACAATTTAAATTAGTTTCCTAGATTCTTAGTTTGCATACTGCATGAAAAAAAACTTTATTATGTTTTTATTATTATGGTCGTCTGAAAATATTGAGGATATTCTGAAGTACCACCGGATGCAATGACATTGTTTTCTTTTCAAGTTACATCCCAGCAAAAATTCGAATCGGTTAGTCATTACGTAACCCATTACAAAGTAATGTAAACAAGCTTTTTTTTTCGCATTACAAGTAATCGGAAAAGTAATGGATTACTTCATAAAAAATTTACAAGGCAAACCTACTCCTCACAACGTAATGAGGACGGTGGCACAGTGTGTGTTTGTGTCCGACTATAAATCCTAGGGTTGTGTGTTCAACGCTCACCGTCGGCACACGAGTGTTTTTTAATTAAAAAATAACAGTTCGTGGTGCCCATGTTCACTGCACATTTAAGTTCTTAAGCAACCCTTAATATTCGTGTGCGTGGCACAGTGTGTAGTGTCTTCGGCCAGAAATCAGAGGGTTCGTGGGTTCAATTAGGGCAGACAGCGAAATAAAATAAAGTAAAAGTAAGAAGTGCAATGAAATTAAAAACGAATTATCTACATAAACTGTTCTAAAAATAGAATTTTTTTCACCTTACTTTTCAACTTCTAGTGGCCACAAAATAACTAGTTATTCTAGTGGTCATAAAATAACTACAAACTGAGTGCGACATGCCCTTGTAAAAATATTGGGGAAGAAAGGGGGTTTGTGAGTAGTCACGGCTGCCAAAAATCCCTTACAAAACCCATGATTTTTGGAGGACTTTTTTTGATGGGATATACGTATAAGTTATGTCAACACTTATACGTCTCTACGTACAACACATATTTAATATTAAAATTTCAGCTGTTTATTACGAAACTATATGCATTATCTGCAATTATCTGCTTTTTCCAAACAAAACGTACTTCTTTTTTATGCTAGCAAATGACAGCACATAAGAAATCTATAAAAATGTCGATTAGACACTACTACGTTTACGTCATCATAGATGGGGCGGACATGTTGTTGCTGTTTCTTCAGTTTAGAGTATTCTAATCGAAATTCAATACATGTTTTTGATTTTTTCTCCCTCTCTTTCTTTTCACCTCATTACCATAAAATAATGTTTAGTGTTTTCTTCCATTGATGTTCCACCACTTTGCTTCCAGTTTGCAATTTGAAAAAAGTCACCGAGTCGCGCGCTAATGATTTCCAGTATGTGGTGCGATTGGTTTTATGGGGTTCTTATGGTTTTACGCTTAAGTATCTACTTGCAGCGAATGTTAAGTGCAAAATACAAAACGTTAATGAGCAAAGTGAATATTTGTTGGTTGGTTGTTGTTGTAGTACATGTCATACATATATAAACAAAATATGTATGTTGTTGTGTTTTTTGTCGATTATCCGTTTGCCATTATCGAATTTTATGCTGAAATATAATCTATGCAAAATCGATTGAGCCAAAATCATTTACAGCTGAGATAACAACTAAAACCTCTGGTTACGTTAAAAGGACAAGACTACTGTGAGGAAGTGGTGTTTGCGGTAGCAGTGGAGGGGGTGGTGTTGAGACTTAAATGTTCTGAGAAATATTGTCCCCACTACTAAACCTAATTCGTGGCTATATGATTTCACAAAGGTAAGTGCAAAACGATGGAAAGAAATTACATAAAGATGTATGTGTACATATGTACATGCACACATACATATATAGTTGCATGGGGTTCGTAACTATGTATAATGAGTGGTAAATGTATGCGCTTTTATTTGAAAGAGTCACATTTTAATTGGAAAACTAATATGTTTTCCCAGGAAATAAAATTTGAAAATGTAATAGAATCTCATTATTATCGTGGAGAGGGAAGTTGTTGTGGGGACAAATTTATTTTTACTAAATAAAAAGCAAGTACTTACTGTTTATACAGCCTTTTAACCCTTAGCCGGTATTAATTGAACAAAAATGTAGAGATTTCCATAGGAAATCACATATTCAGCCTGGCTGAATAGAGATTTCCATAGGAAAACTCCTATTCAGCCTGGCTGAATAGAGATTTCCATAGGAAAACTCCTATTCAGCCTGGCTGAATAGAGATTTCCATAGGAAAACTCCTATTCAGCCTGGCTGAATAGAGATTTCCATAGGAAAACTCCTATTCAGCCTGGCTGAATAGAGATTTCCATAGGAAAACTCCTATTCAGCCTGGCTGAATAGAGATTTCCAAAGGAAAACTCCTATTCAGCCTGGCTGAATAGAGATTTCCATAGGAAATCACATATTCAGCCTGGCTGAATAGAGATTTCCATAGGAAATCACATATTCAGCCTGGCTGAATAGAGATTTCCATAGGAAATCACATATTCAGCCTGGCTGAATAGAGATTTCCATAGGAAATCACATATTCAGCCTGGCTGAATAGAGATTTCCATAGGAAATCACATATTCAGCCTGGCTGAATAGAGATTTCCATAGGAAATCACATATTCAGCCTGGCTGAATAGAGATTTCCAAAGGAAATCACATATTCAGCCTGGCTGAATAGAGATTTCCATAGGAAAACTCCTATTCAGCCTGGCTGAATAGAGATTTCCATAGGAAAACTCCTATTCAGCCTGGCTGAATAGAGATTTCCATAGGAAAACTCCTATTCAGCCTGGCTGAATAGAGATTTCCATAAGAAAACTCCTATTCAGCCTGGCTGAATAGAGATTTCCATAGGAAAACTCCTATTCAGCCTGGCTGAATAGAGATTTCCATAGGAAAACTGCTATTCAGCCTGGCTGAAT
Source organism: Musca autumnalis (assembly GCF_047663935.1). Taxonomy (NCBI): domain Eukaryota; kingdom Metazoa; phylum Arthropoda; class Insecta; order Diptera; family Muscidae; genus Musca; species Musca autumnalis. The sequence goes on from NW_027412088.1 coordinate 50,425,719, forward strand.
AGAGATTTCCATAGGAAAGCTCCTATTCAGCCTGGCTGAATAGATATTTCCATAGGAAAACTCCTATTCAGCCTGGCTGAATAGATATTTCCATAGGAAAACTCCTATTCAGCCTGGCTGAATAGAGATTTCCATAGGAAAACTCCTATTCAGCCTGGCTGAATAGAGATTTCCATAGGAAAACTCCTATTCAGCCTGGCTGAATAGAGATTTCCATAGGAAAAAAAACTCCTATTCAGCCTGGCTGAATAGAGATTTCCATAGGAAAAAAAAAACTCCTATTCAGCCTGGCTGAATATAGTTTTTCCATAGGAAAAAAAAACTCCTATTCAGCCTGGCTGAATAGAGTTTTTCCATAGGAAAAAAACTCCTATTCAGCCTGGCTGAATAGAGTTTTTCCATAGGAAAAAAAACTCCTATTCAGCCTGGCTGAATAGAGTTTTTCCATAGGAAAAAAAACTCCTATTCAGCCTGGCTGAATAGAGTTTTTCCATAGGAAAAAAAACTCCTATTCAGCCTGGCTGAATAGAGTTTTTCCATAGGAAAAAAAAACTCCTATTCAGCCTGGCTGAATAGAGTTTTTCCATAGGAAAAAAACTCCTATTCAGCCTGGCTGAATAGAGTTTTTCCATAGGAAAGAAAACTCCTATTCAGCCTGGCTGAATAGAGTTTTTCCATAGGAAAAAACTCCTATTCAGCCTGGCTGAATAGAGGTTTTCCATAGGAAAAAAAACTCCTATTCAGCCTGGCTGAATAAAGAGTTTTTCCATAGGAAAAAAACTCCTATTCAGCCTGGCTGAATAGAGTTTTTCCATTGGAAAAAAAACTCCTATTCAGCCTGGCTGAATAGAGTTTTTCCATAGGAAAAAACTCCTATTCAGCCTGGCTGAATAGAGTTTTTCCATGGGAAAGCTCCTATTCAGCCTGGCTGAATAGAGTTTTTCCAGTAGCGAAACTCCTATTCAGCCTGGCTGAATAGAGTTTTCTCCCATAGGAAAACTCCTATTCAGCCTGGCTGAATAGAGTTTTTTCCCATAGGAAAACTCCTATTCAGCCTGGCTGAATAGAGTTTTTTCCCATAGGAAAACTCCTATTCAGCCTGGCTGAATAGAGTTTTTTCCCATAGGAAAACTCCTATTCAGCCTGGCTGAATAGAGTTTTTTCCCATAGGAAAACTCCTATTCAGCCTGGCTGAATAGAGTTTTTTCCCATAGGAAAACTCCTATTCAGCCTGGCTGAATAGAGTTTTTTCCCATAGGAAAACTCCTATTCAGCCTGGCTGAATAGAGTTTTTTCCCATAGGAAAACTCCTATTCAGCCTGGCTGAATAGAGTTTTTTCCCATAGGAAAACTCCTATTCAGCCTGGCTGAATAGAGTTTTTTCCCATAGGAAAACTCCTATTCAGCCTGGCTGAATAGAGTTTTTTCCCATAGGAAAACTCCTATTCAGCCTGGCTGAATAGAGTTTTTTCCCATAGGAAAACTCCTATTCAGCCTGGCTGAATAGAGTTTTTTCCCATAGGAAAACTCCTATTCAGCCTGGCTGAATAGAGTTTTTTCCCATAGGAAAACTCCTATTCAGCCTGGCTGAATAGAGTTTTTTCCCATAGGAAAACTCCTATTCAGCCTGGCTGAATAGAGTTTTTTGGATTGAAAAACTCCTATTCAGCCTGGCTGAATAGAGTTTTTTGCATAGGAAAGCTCCTATTCAGCCTGGCTGAATAGAGTTTTTTCCCATAGGAAAACTCCTATTCAGCCTGGCTGAATAGAGTTTTTTCCCATAGGAAAACTCCTATTCAGCCTGGCTGAATAGAGTTTTTTCCCATAGGAAAACTCCTATTCAGCCTGGCTGAATAGAGTTTTTTCCCATAGGAAAACTCCTATTCAGCCTGGCTGAATAGAGTTTTTTCCCATAGGAAAACTCCTATTCAGCCTGGCTGAATAGAGTTTTTTCCCATAGGAAAACTCCTATTCAGCCTGGCTGAATAGAGTTTTTTCCCATAGGAAAACTCCTATTCAGCCTGGCTGAATAGAGTTTTTTCCCATAGGAAAACTCCTATTCAGCCTGGCTGAATAGAGTTTTTTGGATAGAAAAACTCCTATTCAGCCTGGCTGAATAGAGTTTTTTGCATAGGAAAGCTCCTATTCAGCCTGGCTGAATAGAGTTTTTCCATGGGAAAACTCCTATTCAGCCTGGCTGAATAGAGTTTTCCATAGGAAAGCCAGCCAGGCTGAATAGAGTTTTTCCATGGGAAAGCTCCTATTCAGCCTGGCTGAATAGAGTTTTTCCATAGGAAACCTCCTATTCAGCCTTGCTGAATAGAGTTTTCCATAGGAAAGCTCCTATTCAGCCTGGCTGAATAGAGTTTTTCCATAGGAAACCTCCTATTCAGCCTTGCTGAATAGAGTTTTCCATAGGAAAGCTCCTATTCAGCCTGGCTGAATAGAGTTTTTCCATGGGAAAGCTCCTATTCAGCCTTCCATAGGGCTAGATAGAAGATCTTCTAAGGGTCTTCTATGCATAGAAGACATTCTAAAGGTCTTCTATACATAGAAAACCTTATACGGGTTTAGGGTTAATGCAAATATTATGTCGTATAATTTAATATAAATGAAATTTCCAACACATATACGCACCAAGGACCACAATTATGTATTACTATTAATTATACCTTAATTTACTTTTTATGTTTGAATGCGTGGAATTGCAATTTTTAATATAACAAATGTCAATTATTGTTTTTTGGCAAATAAACATCCAAAATCCATTTCATATTTGTGATTCAAATTGGTACCCAAGGAAACTCATAATGAAAACTCAGGTATCCCGGCTTCAGAAGAAAATGCTGAGTTATTTATAAAAACAAAATAAAATAATAATTGCTATAAAATTCAGTAATAATAACAAGAAAAATATTGTTATGTACCTTCTTGTTGAAATAAAATAAAATTATATTAAAAAATTTACCTTTTCCAGCGTATGCTGAACAATATTTTAAATTAATCAGATGAGAGTTATATTTATTTTTGAGATTTAACACGTGTTGGGGATCTGTTACGAGCAGATACTGGAACATTTGTTACAATTTCGGGGGAAATTTAAAAATAAAATGAAAAATATAAACCGCAAAATGGCAAACAACTGCAAGATAAGAAGCAACACGAGATATAAACACCCAGCTGTTAACCTCATTGGGATTTATATTTGCGTAATTTTTTACCTTTCCCTTTTCGTTTTTCGTTTTTTTTTTTTGCTCCAATGTTTATGTGGTAGTAAATTTAGTTAAATATGAAGGTTGTACTTTTGTTTTCATTATCGTGAGATAAATTAAATTAATGGTTTTGTTTTCTACATTCATGTCTTTGGTCTTGTCATGTTCTTGGCTTAACTTTTCCCTACTACCACCACGGCTCGAACAGGCTTAGAGTGTATTTTTAATGTTCACAAGGATAATAAGAATAATGCATGTTTTTGTTGTTGTCGTTATTGTTGGGATGTTGTGTGATATTTTACAGTGTTTATAAATGGCAGTATGAAGGAAGGCAAACGATGCCACCATATCCTTTTCTTTTTAATGATAATATACATATGGTTGTGTTGTGTTGAAGTGTTTGGCTAGGAGAGGCTTGGTGGAAAGTTTCATTACGTCAGGAATGTAGTCAGAAAGGTATCTCGGCATCAGTTCGGGCAGGGTACAATGGACAAATTTTGAACTTTTTATACAAAAAATGTCTAAAAAAATGAACAATAAGGAGAGCCCCGAGCCTTTCTACGTCGTTGCATTACGTAAGTGGTGGTGCTATTTTTTGTTAATTATGTTTACACTTATTTTCCTTGTATAATCTCCTGAGGTCAAATTTTGCGACTGTCCGTTTTAGGGGCCTTTAAAAGAACAGGAAAAATTTTTTTCAGAATATTTTTATTTTCCTTTTGATTACAGTTTTTTCTGATTTGTGTCGCTTCGCCTTAAAAAAAAAACATAAAACTTAAACACAATCATACTTACACACGTATTTTCCATATTAAGTTTTGTTAACATACCTGTAATAAAAATAAAAAATATAAATTAATTGTAGGTATAAATATTATAATAATGCATTTATTTAAAATTTAACTGGGTGGCGTATAAGTGCTGACAACACGTATACGCAATATTGTAAATGATGGCCGTTTTTCTATCAATAGTTGTTAATTACTCTATTTTCTGTAATTCATACCTTGATAAAACCAAAATCTGCCTAATTCGAAACAATAAGGCCCTATTTACCAGCAGTGTTGCTTTTAACAATAGTAGCCATTTAGATTTTCTATTTAATTCTTAAATACTGTATTCGCTTAATTCGAACCTCGCAGATAACAAACTTTTTATAAAACTAGAGCAACAATCTTGAGGTGTTTGTTACCTTAGTGTTCTTCATGTCCTAACACTTTGAGAAGTTTGTAACTCTGGAGGGTGTTTAGCCTCTTGGGTTGTTCGTGTCTTAAACCTGGAGCTATTTGTAGTCCTTTCCTTAGCACAATGAAACAGAAACGGGGGAACTTATCTAAGTCTCTTAGTACATGTAGGAAGAGTATATCCAGATCTCCATTGGATGCAAAAACACGAATTCACAACATAGGAGAACTTGTACATAAATATAAACTACGACATCAAGGACACAGTATCAGTCCAGGGGACTCTTCCTTAGGCTAAGCCTAGCTCTAAATATTCTACTACAATTGCAACTACATTTTTTGGTAGGGTTGCTGTTTTGGAATTTGGGCCATTTTACTGTTACGTATAAGTGTTGACAATACGTATACGCAGCATATACCATCCATTTCTATTAAATTTCCTTTGATTATGCTATAGAGTGTCCCTGCACCTTAACTAATTTTAAATGGAAGGGGCTTACACCTGGGAAGTTTTTGCAGATTCTGAAACTACAGTGCTCATAGATGAGAAATATCAAGAAACAAAAAAAATCGCCGGAGGGATTTTCAAATAATTCGCGATTTAAGTCCTCTCAATTTTAGGTGTTCTTTAGGATATCACAATTTTGCTTGGAAACCGCGAGCCCTATGTAGATGGGCCTAAAGAAAGTATTGTAGCTGTGAAAATTCTCCACAAGATTGATCTGTATGATATTTTCGTAGGTTTTACCGTTTTTGAGATATAGAAATTTAAATTGAGGCAATGCCTCCTTATAAAACAATGTCATTACTGCAATTTCCCCAATTAAACTTATATATCTTGAAAATGGTACAACCTAGGAAAGAACAAATCATCCAGACTTGCATAGAATTTTCACAGCTACAACATTTTCTTTAGACTTATTTCGATACGACTTGCGGTTTCAAAGCAAAATCGTGAAAACCTAAGAATACCCTAAAATTGTGAATTTTTATCGCGATTTATTTAAAAGTCGCTCCGGCGATTTTTTCTGATTTTTTAATTTGTCTTATCTATGAACATTGCTGTTTCAGAATTCGCGAAATCTTCCCATGTATAAGGGGTTTTCATCAAAAGTTACTTAAAGCGCACTGAGCGTGATATTGTTTTATAAGGAGGCGAAACAGTCAATGCAGTGTCCCAATTTGAACTTCTATATCTAAAAAACGGTAAAACCTACGAAAATATCATAAAGGTCGATCTTGTGGAGAATTTTCACTGCTACAACATTTTCTTTAGGCCCATTTACATAGGACCCGCGGTTTCCCAGCAAAATCGTGAAAACCTAAAGAACTCCTAAAAATGTGAACTTAAATCGCGATTTATTTGAAAATCCTTCCGGCGATTTTTTTTTTTTTTTTTTGTTTCTTGATATTTCTCATCTATGAGCATTGTAGTTTCAGAATTCGCAAAAACTTCCCAGGTGTAAACACCTTCCATCCACCGTGCCCTACTTAAGATAATGTTCGTTTGTTACCCACTAAGGTTATAGGCTGGAATCAATGCGTTCCTTTAAAAACATATTCTTTAAAAACCCCCGGTTTTTCCTTTACAGGTCTTTGAAAAATATTCTTTAAAAACCCCCGGTTTTTCCTTTACAGGTCCTTGAAAAAATATTCTTTAAAAAATCCACGTTTCTTCCTTTAAAGGTCCTTGAAAAAATATTCTTTAAAAAATCCACGTTTCTTCCTTTAAAGGTCCTTGAAAAAATATTCTTTAAAAAATCCACGTTTCTTCCTTTAAAGGTCCTAGAAAAAATATTCTTTAAAAATCCACGTTTGTTGCTTTAAAGGTCCTTGAAGAAATATTCTTTAAAATCTACATTTCTTGCTTTAAAAGTCCTTTGATTGTCTTTGAAAAAATATTCTTTAAAAATCCACGTTTCTTGCTTTAAAGGTCCTTGAAAAAATATTCTTTAAAAATCCACGTTTGTTGCTTTTAAGGTCCTTGAAAAAGTATTCTTTAAAAATTCACGTTTGTTGCTTTTAAGGTCCTTGAAAAAATATTCTTTAAAAATCCACGTTTGTTGCTTTAAAGGTCACTGAAAAAAAATTCTTTAAAAATCCACGTTTGTTGCTTTAAAGGTCGTTGAAAAAATATTCTTTAAAAATCCACGTTTGTTGCTTTAAAGGTCCTTGAAAAAATATTCTTTAAAAAATCCACGTTTCTTCCTTTAAAGGTCCTTGAAAAAATATTCTTTAAAAAAATCCACGTTTCTTCCTTTAAAGGTCCTTGAAAAAATATTCTTTAAAAAATCCACGTTTCTTCCTTTAAAGGTCCTTGAAAAAATATTCTTTAAAAAATCCACGTTTCTTCCTTTAAAGGTCCTTGAAAAAATATTCTTTAAAAAATCCACGTTTCTTCCTTTAAAGGTCCTTGAAAAAATATTCTTTAAAAAATCCACGTTTCTTCCTTTAAAGGTCCTTGAAAAAATATTCTTTAAAAAATCCACGTTTCTTCCTTTAAAGGTCCTTGAAAAAATATTCTTTAAAAAATCCACGTTTCTTCCTTTAAAGGTCCTTGAAAAAATATTCTTTAAAAAATCCACGTTTCTTCCTTTAAAGGTCCTTGAAAAAATATTCTTTAAAAAATCCACGTTTCTTCCTTTAAAGGTCCTTGAAAAAATATTCTTTAAAAAATCCACGTTTCTTCCTTTAAAGGTCCTTAAAAAAATATTCTTTAAAAAATCCACGTTTCTTCCTTTAAAGGTCCTTGAAAAAATATTCTTTAAAAAATCCACGTTTCTTCCTTTAAAGGTCCTTGAAAAAATATTCTTTAAAAAATCCACGTTTCTTCCTTTAAAGGTCCTTGAAAAAATATTCTTTAAAAAATCCAAGTTTCTTCCTTTAAAGGTCCTTGAAAAAATATTCTTTAAAAAATCCACGTTTCTTCCTTTAAAGGTCCTTGAAAAAATATTCTTTAAAAAATCCACGTTTCTTCCTTTAAAGGTCCTTGAAAAAATATTCTTTAAAAAATCCACGTTTCTTCCTTTAAAGGTCCTTGAAAAAATATTCTTTAAAAAATCCACGTTTCTTCCTTTAAAGGTCCTTGAAAAAATATTCTTTAAAAAATCCACGTTTCTTCCTTTAAAGGTCCTTGAAAAAATATTCTTTAAAAAATCCACGTTTCTTCCTTTAAAGGTCCTTGAAAAAATATTCTTTTAAAAATCCACGTTTCTTCCTTTAAAGGTCCTTGAAAAATATTCTTTAAAAAATCCACGTTTCTTCCTTTAAATGTCCTTGAAAAAATATTCTTTGAAAATCCACGTTTCTTCCTTTAAAGGTCCTTGAAAAATATTCTTTAAAAAATCCACGTTTCTTCCTTTAAATGTCCTTGAAAAAATATTCTTTGAAAATCCACGTTTCTTCCTTTGTTCGTCCTTGAAAAAAATATTCTTTAAAAATCCACGTTTGTTGCTTTTATGGTCCTTGAAAAAATATTCTTTAAAAATCCACGTTTGTTGCTTTTATGGTCCTTGAAAAAATATTCTTTAAAAATCCACGTTTGTTGCTTTTAAGGTCCTTGGAAAAATATTCTTTAAAAATCCACGTTTGTTGCTTTTATGGTTCTTGAAAAAATATTCTTTAAAAATCCACGTTTGTTGCTTTTAAGTTCCTTGGAAAAATATTCTTTAAAAATCCACGTTTGTTGCTTTTATGGTCCTTGAAAAAATATTCTTTAAAAATCCACGTTTGTTGCTTTGAAGGTCCTTGAAAAAATATTCTTTAAAAATCCATGTTTGTTGCTTTAAAGGTCCTTGAAAAAATATTCTTTAAAAATCCACGTTTGTTGCTTTATAGGTCCTTGAAACAATATTCTTTAAAAATCCACGTTTGTTGCTTTAAAGGTCCTTGAAAAAATAGTCTTTAAAAATCCACGTTTCTTCCTTTGTTGGTCCTTGAAAAAATATTCTTTAAAAATCCACGTTTCTTCCTTTGTTGGTCCTTGAAAAAATATTCTTTAAAAAATCCACGTTTCTTCCAAAAGGTCCTTGAAAAAATATTCTTTAAAAATCCAAGTTTCTTTCTTTAAAGGTCCTTGCAAAAATATTCTTTACAAATCCACGTATGTTTCTTTGAAGGTCCCTGAAAAAATATTCTTTAAAAATCCAAGTTTATTCCTTTAAAAATCCTTGAAAAAATATTCTTTAAAAATCAATGTTACTTCCTTTAAAGGTCCTTGAAAAAATATTACTTAAAAATCCACGTTACTTCCATTAAAGGTCCTTGAAAAAATATTCTTTAAAAATCCAAGTTTCATCCTTTAAAGGTCATTAAAAAAATTTTCTTTAAAAAATCCAAGTTTCTATATTTGATTGTCCTTGAAAAAATATTCTTTAAAAATCCACTTGTCTTCCTTTAAAGGGCCCTGAAAAAATATTCTTTAAAAATTCACGTTTCTTCCTTTAAAGGTCCTTGAAAAAATATTCTTTAAAAAATCCACGTTTCTTCCTTTAAAGGTCATTGAAAAAATATTCTTTAAAAATCCACGTTTCTTCCTTTAAAGGTCCTTGAAAAATATTCTTTAAAAAATCCACGTTTCTTTCTTTAAAGGTCATTAAAAAAAACATTCTTTAAAATCCACGTTTCTTTCTTTGATAGTCCTTGAAAAAATATTCTTTAAAAATCCAGTCTATGAAAACTTTTTTTATCACCACATATTTTCCTCACGCCACAAATATAAGTAATGTGGTGGCTGCAGTGGAAACTTCTCAGCAACACCTCTCGTTAATAATGTCATGAAGACGTTCGTTATCTTTTAGCAAAACATGCCTGAAAATGTAGACAATATTCGCACATACATAAGTGTACTTATACATATATGTATTTTGGTATATATTATTGCTGTCATTGTATATCCACAGGAGTTACATGTTAACAATATAACCTTCTTGTAATGGGTTTAACTTGTTTTAATTTTTTTTTTTGTTCTGTTGGTTCACAAAATGTAAGTCTAACCATCTGTCTGTGACGGCTGGTTGTGCAGAAAAGTTGTGTCATGCATAATCTTGCTGCCAGTCTAACAGGATAAATGCATTTGTGTTGTGGAGGGTGGGGACCACAGAAAAGGGTTAAAAAATAAGCATTCAAATTTCGTTGCAATTTATTTCAAAATATTCTTTCTCATTCACCTAAACTTAAAATATAGACTTTTTGCGGGATAATTTTAATTGGAGACGTATAAGTATTGAGAATATGTATACGCCAAAAGTTGAATGTTAGAATTACTAAACCCTACACAACAAGATTAAAATTATACATTTTCAACTAAACTCCATTAAAATAAAATATAACTCAACGAACTAAGGACAATGGCGATATCTTTGTAAATATAAATTCAAAATAACTTCAACAAATCCAGTACATATTTTTTGTACATTTTTCATATAGTTCTGTTGTATATAACAAATATGTGTGCTAAGCTATATTAGCTTATAAGATAATGATCTTAGAAATTCTTAAACACTTATAAACAATTATTATTTTCGGTAATTTGCAATGACGGTGTATTAGTGTTGACAATACGTATACGCCTAAAATTCAATATTAAAATTTTTAATCCATATACTACCATATTAAAATTTTATTATTTGGGATTATACTTTCTTATAAACGACTTTGCAATAAAATGTTTCAGAATTATTACTTCTTAATCGCCCAAACACAAACACACACACACACACATATGTGTGTATGTGTATTTTGAATTATTGGCAATGTTATTCGAGTTTTATTATTGTATCCCTCCTTTTGTTGGTATCATATACCACCACCCATTCACATTTACATGTGTTGGATTATGTCTGATCTTACATTTTATATAAATATGTATGTTTGTGTATACATGGGTATATGTCCGTACATTCAATGTAGCAAACGTCTGGTGATTCGAAAAAAAATTGATGTCATATGTACTGTGTGTAGGTAACATATTCAACAATTTTTATATTAACTGGTATATAAGGCACACATCAGCACAGTGTTTGTTATAAATAAATTTTGTATATAATTATTGTTGACTTTTCATCACTACCGTCTCCTTCTCTTTTCTGTTAATTTAAGTGTGTTAAATTAGGTCAATAATATTGAAAACAGATAAATCTTATTTCCAATCTATGTATTTCTATTTCCGACGTTGGAATAAAAAATAACAATGAACGGTCATTAACGGCTTTAAGATGACAATGCTCAGGACTTTTCATTGTCCCTCTTTAATTTCAAGTGAACACAGACATTAGGATGGTGTCAGCTGGGAAAATTGCACACGTTCACCCATAAAAATCCCAACCTAACCATACAAAATCATTCTACTATAGAAAGTAGTAAAATTGACAACCCCTGTAAACTTTATAATAACCATAATCTGTAAATCTACCTGAAGAGTTGACAACTCCCGTAAACCTCTTAAGGACCATGATCTGTGGAATGCCCAGACTCTTGATAGAAAATGTAAAGTTTACGCACTGGTAGGTGTAAAAAGTGATACACCGATATTACAATCAAGCCAGAAATACGATGGATTGGGAGAAATGTCACAACAACCCCCAATAGTTTAGCTGTCCTGAAATAAAAAGTAGGACTATGGTTGCGGAGGCTAAAACATCTGGCCTCCAACATACATCCGGAGAAGGAAATAGAGACAATCTATAATTCAGACAAAAACTAAAATCTTCAACATCTGTTTCATATGGGCCCATACCTCCATCGAAGACAAGAACGAGCAGACCAAAGATTCAAACGAAGTTTACAAGATCATCACAGACAGCGAATTTTAGATCTATGCGTATGAGGCGTATGAGCCCAAAGCAAAACAGCAATCGACCGTGTGGGTCTTTGAAGTGGAGCAAAACTGACCTTGTGCCGACTATACGGCTTGATCAAAGTAGGACTGTTAATTCTGAAAGGTACACTACAATATGTTTGCCTGAAGACTCCGGAGAAATTCGAGTTGCATTGAAGTAGAATGGAACAATCAGTTTCCTTTCGTTTAAGAAAAAGACTACATGAACATCAAATTGCAGCATGTTCGGTAAAACAATGTGGCTAACCTTCAAAATACCGAAATTCGGGAGGCACAGTTTCATGGGGGTCTATATCAAAACGTCGATCTATACCTACAAATTTCTGGCGGAAAGTTTTTAGGCTCAAAGAAGGCTAAATACCAAATTTCCGATATTTCGGTAAAACCTTCAAAATATCGAAAATCAAGAGACACGCTTGTATATAGGAACGCGTGGACCTGTACTGATAATTACCAGCTACCAAATCTCAGCCATTTCGTGTGATAATGAGGTTAAAACCTTCAAAATACCGAAAATCGGGTAGTACCGTTCTATGGGGGCTATATAAAGGCGTATAGCTACACCGACAAATTTCATATGGAACGTTAAGTACACTAAATGAAAACCAAACACCAAATTTCAGCCATTTCGGTGGAATATTGAGGTCACAACCTTCAAAATTCCGGAAATACGGAAGTACCGTTCTATGGGGTATATACTAAGACGTGGACATATACCGACAAATTTCTGGGAGAAAGTTTCGTACTCCCTCATGAAGACTAAGTACCAAATCTCAGGCTAAAATCTTAAAAATACCGAAAATCGGGTGGTACCGTTCTATGGGTACTATATGAAGGCGTGGACCTATACCGACAAATTTCATATGGAACGTTAAGTACACTAAATAAAGACCAAACACCAAATTTCATCCATTTCGGTGGAATATTGAGGCCATAACCTTCAAAATACCGGAAATAGGGAGGTACCGTTCTATGGTGTATATACTAATGCGTGGTCCTGTACCGACAAGTTTATGGGGGAAAGTTTAGCACCCCCTACGAAGACTAAATACCAAATTTCAGACATTTCGGTGTGATAATGAGGCTAAAATCTTAAAAATACCGAAAATCGGGTGGTACCGTTCTAGGGGGCTTATATGAAGGTGTGGACCTACACCGAAACACTTTATATGGAACGTTTAATACCCTAAGTGAAGACCAAATACAAAATTTCAGTCATTTCGGTGGATTATTATGTCCTTCAAAATACCCAAAATCGGAAGGTATAGTTCTATGGGGGCTATAGTAAGGCGTGGACCTGTACCGACAAGTTTCTGGAGGAAACTTCAACATCCCCAACGAAGACTAAGTACCAAATTTCAGCCATTTCGGTGTGATAATGAGGCTAAAACCTACAAAATACCAAAAATTGGGAGGTACCGTTCCATGGGAGCTATTTGAAGGCGTGGACCTATATCGACTAATTTCTGGGGGAAAGTTTTATACCCTGAGCGAAGACTAAATACCAAATTTTAGCCATTTTGATTTGATAATGAGGCTAAAACCTTCAAAATACCGAAAATCGGGTGGTACCATTCTGTGGGGACTATATCAAAACGTGGACCGATATAGCCCATTTACAATACCAACCATCCTAGGTGTAATAGAAACTTATATACCAAATCAAAAAGCTTTATCTTAAAAATTGCGAGCTGTATATTGATTTAAAAGACTGACGGACGGACGTCGGTCAGAATATATATACTTTATAGGGTCTCCGATGAATATTTCGATGTGTTACAAACGGAATGACAAATTTATTTATACCCTCCATATTATGGTGGAGGGTATAAAAAAGACGTGATCAAAGATTTTCTTAGCCGGAAGAAAACCATGCCTGAAGATGCTGCTGAAAAAAAAAACTATGAAAACCCATGTTTTGGAGGTGACAGAATCAAGTCAATGTAAACAACACAACACATGATCCTATGTTAAACGGTCCTGAGTACGCTTAGGGCAAAAACTATCAAACTTTCAAAAAAAATGTCAAATGACGCCTGGCAACAGTACGTGTTGCCTAAGCAGCAACCTTTTCTAGTTCTCCTCGTATATAGAGGTCACCTACGGTACTTTTTCTATTTTATACGGTGCTATTCTATTTTATAGAAGACCCTTATGGTGTTCTACAGTGCTTTTATAGAAGACCCCTACGGTGCTTTTCTATTCTATAGTGGTCTAAAGACCGCTACGGTGCCCTCTTACTCTATAAAAGACACCTACGGTGCTCTGCTATTCTGCTATAAGGACCCCTGCAGTATTCTATAAAAGACCCCTAGGGTGTCTTCTGAGTCAATCTGTTTTCACGAGGAATATTGACGTCATCGACATGGTTTAGCGAATCGAGTTACAACGTTTGCGTTGGCTAGACCATAAGAATGAGCGTTTATTTACATAAAGAATTTGAGGGGCCTTAAAGTTGCCTTTAAAGGATTTTAGTCTGAAAAGGCACTTTGGAAGGGTTTCTATCTGTAGAAAACCTTTTTGAACGATCATCTAACCACAGAAGACCCTTTCGGAGGGATTTCTGTTTGTAATAGACCCCTTTTTGGGGACTTCTTTTTGAAGGGGGTCTTCTGCAAATGGAGATTCTATGCATAGAAGACCCATTTAAATGGCTTCTATCTAGAGAATATTGATCGAAGGGTCTTCTATATTTAGAAGTTCCATTTGAATGGGATTGTATCTATGAAAGTCCGCTTCGAATGGCCTTATATGTATCTACAGAAGAGCACTTTGAAGGGCCTTCTTTGTATAGAATGCACGTTTGAAAGGAATTCTATCTATAGGGGACCCCTTTGAAGATCCTTTTATCTATAGAAGACTTGTTTGAAGGATCTATAGAAGACCTCTTTGAAGAGGCTCATAGTTTTTATAAGACTTGTTTGAAAGGGCTTCTATCTTTGGAAACCCTTTGAACCCCTATGTTGACGCTTCTATTTAGAAACTCTGAAAGCTTTTCTATCTATAGAAACCCCATTTGAAGTCGCTTTCATCTACAACAGATTCCTTTAAAGAGATCAACTTTGCAATTGAGTCTATAGAAAGGGGTTTTATCTGTAGATCTTGCATGTTGAAGGAGCATCTATTAAAATTCTGAAAATAAGGACCATACCGGTCGAAGAGCTTAGTGGATGGCGTTGTACCACCGGCTTTTTCTTTACCCATCTTCGATCATAAAAGCTTAACTCCAAAGAGAACCGCAGAAATTCAAATAAGGAGGAGGTCCCCAAACAGCGTGAGATATTTGCTCAATGTGATCTATTATCGAAATTCACCTGTAATCATGTCACTCCACTGACAGAGAATATTTTTTCTAAAATATAGTTTTTCCAATCTACTGTACTATTGGCATGCAGGCAAATGCTTTAAATACATATAAATCTTTAATATAAATGTATGTAGTAATTTCACTTCAAGTGTATGTTATTTAATGCTATCATAAAAATTCATACGCATTTAAATTTGGAAAAAAAATACCACCTGCGTTATTCCTTATTCACCGCATAGAAAGTGTCTTATTTGGTATGTTATTCTTTTTTCTTCTTTCGGTTTGTAAGACAAAACCGAACGAGGCGAATATCCTGTGTCTATATGTATATTTGTACGCACATAAATACGAAAAGTAGTAAGAGAGAAAAATAAAAAAAATAAAAATAATGCTAAATGTATTACTTAAGGAAAACACACAAGAAGAACAGCAGTTAGCATTACAAATCATATCATACAGCATATGGGAGTGAAGAAGAAGAACAAGCGAAAGACGAAGACGTGAGTGGGTTCGCAAAGTCTCTTAAAACATTTGATTTTCTTCTTTTTTAGAGTTTAATAAACATATATAGCAGAGGGATTATATATTAAAAAAAAAAAAAACAAATAAAAGACTTATATTACATTGGCATTATTTATAATGAGATTTATGTCGGTTAGTAATTAACATTATCCTGATTAGGAAGAATTTAATTAATTAGTATTTTTTTTCGCAAATTCTTTGTTGTTAATCCCTTTTTAAATATATGTTTATTAAATTTAAGAACACATATTTAATGACAACAAACTTGATAAGCGTATACGTTATGACAACATGTCTACGCCACCCAGTAATTCAGAATAGTTCTTTATAACCTTGAGAAGGTGTACTTTATTATTTGATTCTTTGAATATGACTTGTAGCATGAATTTTGTCTATAGAAAACTTACTAAGGGCCGTTTAGCTATAGTAATCCAGCACGGTGCTCTTGAAGCAACTTTAAATGGAAGGCGTTTACACCCGGGAAGTTTTTGCGGATTATGAAACTACAATGTTCATAGATGAGAAAAATCAAAAAACAAAAAAAATCACCGGAGCGCTTTTTAAATAAATCGAGATTCAAGTTTACATTTTTAGGGGTTTTTGGGTTTTCACGATTTTGCTTGGAAACCGCAAGTTCTATCGAAATGGGACTAAGGAAAATGTTGTGGCTAGAAAAATTCTCTACAAGATTGACTCATGATAATTTCGTAGGTTTTATAGTTTTTTTTTTTTTTTTTTTTTTTTTTTTTTTTTTTTTTGTTAGGTTCTCACGTCTTGCTTGAAAACGGTATGTCTTATCGAAATTGGACTAGAGAAAATCGTTTAGCTGTGAAAATTATCTACAAGATTCCTAGGTTGTACCATTTTCAAGATATGCAAGTTTAATTTGGGAATTTGCAGTAATGACATTGTTTTATAAGGAGGCGACATAGTCAATGCATTGTCCCAATTTGAACTTCTATATCTCAATAACGGTAAAACCTACAAAATTATCGTGAAGGTCAGTCTTGTAGAGAATTTTCATAGCTACAAAGTTTTCTTTAGTCCCATTTCGATAGGACTTTCGGTTCCCTAACAAAATCGTGAAAATATAAAAAACCCTAAAAATGTCAACTTGAATCGCGATTTATTTAAAAAGCGCTCCGGCGATTTTTTTATTTTTTAGGGTTTTCTTTTTAATGGCCTCTTAAAAGTTTGAAATTCTACAAAAGGCCTTCTAAATTTCATTTATCTATAGAAAAACGATTCTGAAAGGGCTTTTTTCTTAAGAAGTCCTATTTGAAGGACTTCTCGCAACAGAAGATCCCTTTTAGGCGGCTTCTATCTAAAGAACATTTATTTGAAGGGCTTCTATCTACAGAAGATCTTTTTTAAGGGGCTTCTATCTACAAAAAACAACTTGGAAGGTACTTTTATCTATAGAAGATTCAGTTTAAGCAACTGCAATATACAGGATGCCCCTTTAAAACCCCTTTGGTGTAAATTCTATCTTTGGAGGGCCAAAGAAGAGCTCTTTGGAGATGCCTCTATCTATTAAAGACCCATTTGATGGGGCTTTTATCTAGAAAAGACTCCCTTGAAGGGTATTCTATCTATAGAAGATTCCTCGAAGGTCCTTCATTCTGCAGAAGACCCCTTTGAAGGGCCTTTGAAGGGGTTTACTCCTTTGAAGGGGTTTCTTCTTATAGAAGATCCACCTGAAAAGAGGCTTGTTTCCACAGAAGACCTCTCTGAAGAATTTCTTCTTGGAGGAAATATTCCCAATGTTTATAGAATATCCTTTGAAGGAGCTTCAACCTGTAAAAACCCCCTTTAAAACTGCTTCTATCTATAGAAGTCCACTTTAAAGGGGCTGAAGAATTTCTATCTAAAAACAGTCTACTTGAAGGGCCTTCTATGGAGGACATATTCCAAATTTTTATAGAAGATATTTTGAAAGAGCTTCTACCTGTAAAAAACCCCTTTGAAGTTGCTTCTGTCTATAGAAGTCTACTTTAAAGGGGCTTCAATGTATAGAAAACCCCTCTTAAAGGACTTCTATCTATAAAAGACCCCTAGCAGGAGCTGTCTACAGCAAGCCCCTTTGAAGGGGCTTCTATCCACAACTTTGAAGGTACTTTTATCTATAGAAGACCCAGTTTAAGGAACTGCAATATACAGAAGGCCCCTTTTAAACCCCTTTGGAGTAGATTCTTTCTATAAACAAAGGGACTTCTATCATTGGAGGGCTGAAAAACAGCTCTTTGGAGGTGCTTCTATCTCTTAAAGACCCATTTGATGGAGCTTCTTCTAGAGAAGACTCACTTGAAGGGTATTCTATCTATAGAAGACCCTTCGAAGGACCTTCATTCTGCAGAAGACCCTTTTAAAGGGCCTTCTATATACAGGATACTCCTTTGAAGGGGTTTCTTCTTATGGAAGATCCACCTGAAAAGAGGCTTGTATCCGCAGAACACCTCTCTGAAGAACTCTCTATCTAAAAACAGTCCACTTGAAGGGCCTTCTATGGAGGAAATATTCCAAATTTTTATAGAAGATCCTTTGAAGGAGCTTCTACCCCTTTGTCTACAGAAGTCCACTTTGAAGGGGCTTCAATGTATAGAAAATCTCTCTTAAAGGACTTCTATCTATAAAAGACCCCTAGCGGGAGCTGTCTACAAGAGGCCCCTTTGAAGGGGCTTCTATCCACAAGGGTTAATTTAACAAGTAAAAAAGTATCAGTCGGCTTTGCCGACAGAGATATACCCTCAGCCTGTGCAAATTGAAACACTTTTTTCACAAAAAACTTATGTATTTAGGGGGTTTCAAAATTTTGGTCGAATGAACCCACAAAAATGTTGATTAGGATTAAAGTTCAAAAATTTTGCGGAAAAGATACTTAAAGGAATGGACCGACATAGACAATGGGGGTGCAATAGGGGGTTTTTACACCCTTCGGGCTATTTTTTCAGGAAGTATGGACTTGCCCCTGAGGAAACTTGTACCTTCGTATAGGGGACAGAGAATACAAGATGTTACAACAAAAACCAAGGCGATTCGAGAGCTAGTCCTAAACTGAACTTTTGCGAAATTTTGTGTGGGAGGTACTCGAAGGAGTTTACCGATTGACTCCATATTGTAACCTCATCTAAGTCTGGTAGAAATTTCATAATGTGCAAAGTATGGACCAAATCGGTTACTTCCTTCAAGAGTTATCGTACTCACAAATTTTCCGAACATTTTCGAACTTTTGTGGGGGAGGTACCGGAAGGAGTGGACCGATATAATCCATCTTTGAACTTGAACTAAGTTTGGGCAAAATATTACGAAAGCCAAATTTTGGACCGAATCGGCAGATCCGTTCGAGAGTTATATTGCCCTCCAACCTCTACATACGGTATTATAGGGTTTTTTTTTGTAACTTTCAGGCTATTTTCTCAGGAAGTATGGACTTGCCCCTAATGAAACTTACAGCGTCGTATAGAGGACAGCGATTACAACTTGCGTAGACAAAAATCAAAGCGATTCGAGACCAGGTCCTAAACTGAACTTTTCCGAAATTTTGTGTGGGAGGTACCCGAAGTAGTGGACCGATTGAGTCCATATTGGAACCTCATCTAAGTTTGGTAGAAATTACACGATGTGCAAAGTATGGACCAAATCGGTTATTCCCTACAAGAGTTATCGTGCGCACAAGTTTTGCGACAATTTTTGAACATTTGTGGGGGAGGTGCCTGAAGGAGTGGACCTATATGGCCCATCTTCGAACTTAAATCGAATTTGGACAAAATATTTCGATACCCAAAATTTGAACCGAATCGATTGATCCGTTCGAGAGTTATCGTGCGCACCAGCCAGCCAGACAGACAGACAGACAGACGGACAGACAGACAGACGGACGGACATTGCTAGATCTACTCAAAATTGTCTGAAACGGATATCGTACAAACATACTTGGGGTCTAAAACCATTATTTCGATGAGGCACATTTTTGGTTGTATCAAAGTGTAAATACCCTCTTTAGCCTAAAGGCTGAGGGTATAAAAACTCTTTTATCCAGAAAACACCCCTTTGAAGGGCCTTCTATCTAGAGAAGACAAATGGGCCTTGATTCTATGGAAGACGCTATTTAAGGGCCTTCTATCTACAGACGACCCCTTTGATGAGCCTTCTATCTAAAGAAAACTCCTTTGAGGGGGCATCTATTCACCAGAAAGCCCAGTGAAATGGCTTTTATCTAGAGAAGGCGCCTTAGAAGGGGCTCCTGCCTAAAGAAGACCCTTATGTAACGAAGATCCCTTGTTCTGCAATATAGAGAAGGCCCCTTTAAAACCCCTTTGGAGTAAATTCTTTCTATAAACAAAGGGACTTCTATCTTTGGATGGCTGAAGAAGAGCTCTTTGGAGGTGCTTCTATATATTAAAGACCCATTTAATGGGACTTTTATATAGAGAAGACTAACTTGAAGGGTACTCTATCTGTAGAAGACCCTTCAAAGGACCTTCATTCTGCAGAAGCCCCCTTTAAAGGGCCTTCTATATACAGGATAATCCTTTATAGGGGTTTCTTTTTATAGAAGATCCATCTGAAAAGAGGCTTGTATCCACAGAAGACCTCCCTCAAGAGCGTTTTACCTAAAAACAACCCATTTGAAGGGCCTTCTATGGCGGGAATATTCCAAATTTGTATAGAAGACCCTTTAAAGGAGCTTGAACCTGTAAAAAACCCCTTTAAAACTGCTCCTGTCTATAGAAGTCTACTTTAAAGCGGATTCAATGTATAGAAAACCCATCTTAAATAACTTCTATCTATAAAAGATCCCTAGCAGTAGCTGTCTACAGCAGGCCCCATTGAAGGGGCTTCCATCCACAACTTTGAAGGTACTTTTATCTATAGAAGATCCAGTTTAAGGAACTGCAATATAGAGAAGGCCCCTTTAAAACCCCTTTGGAGTATATTCTTTCTATAAACAAAGGAACTTCTATCATTGGAGGGCTGAAAAAGATCACTGGAGGTGCTTCTATCTCTTAAAGACCCATTTGATGGAGCTTTTATCTAGAAAAGACTCACATGAAGGGTATTCTATCTATAGAAGACACCTCGAAGTTCCTTCATTCTGCAGAAGACGCCTTTGAAGGGCCTTCTATATACAGGATACTCCTTTGAAGGGATTTCTTTTTATAAAAGATCCACCTGAAAAGAGGCTTGTATCTATAGAAATCCACTTTAAAGGGGCTTCAAAGTATAGAAAACCCCTATTAAAAGACTTCTATCTATAAAACACCCCATAGCGGGAGCTGTCTACAGTAGGCCCCTTTAAAGGGGCTTCTATACACAAGGGTTAATTTAAAAGGTCTTTTATCCAGAAAACACCCCATTGAAGGACCTTCTATCTACAGAAGACACATTTGATGGGCCTTGACGATATTGAAGGGCCTTCTATCTACAGAAGACTCCTTTGAGGGGCTTCTATCCACCAGAAAGCCCAGTGAAAGGGCATTTATCTAGAGAAGGCGCCTTTGAAGGGGCTCCTGCCTATAAACAGAAGATCACATTTTCAGTCTACAGAAGAATACTTTGAAGGTGCTTCTATTTTCTATATATCGCTTTGAAGGGAAGACCAAGTTGAAGGGGTTTCTATCCACAGAAGACCACTTTGAAATGGCCTTCTATATATAGAAGGGCCCTTTGAAGGGAATTGTATGTATAGAATACCCTTTGAAGGAGTTTTTTTACCTCCAGAAGGCCACTATGAAGGTCTTCTATAAAAATAAGTCCATTCAAAGGGGTCGTCTGTAAGGTCTATCCTTTGAAGGGACTTCTTTTTATAAAAGACCAATTTGAAGAGGCTTGTATTTACAGAAGATCACTTTGAAGAGACCCCCTTCAAAGCTTCTATCTTTGGAGGGTCATCTATATATTAAAGACCGATTTGATGGGGCTTTAATTTAGAAAACACTCACTTGAAGGCTATTCTATATATAGAAGCCCTATTGAAAGGACTTCTATCTACGGAAGACACATTTAATGGCCTTGATTCTATGGAAGACGCTATTGAAGCCTTCAATCTACAGAATACCCCTTTAATGTGCCTTCTATCTAAAGAAAACTCCTTTAAAGGGGCATCTATACATCTGAAAGTCCAGTGAAAGGGCTTTTATCTAGAGAAGCAGTCTTTAAAGGGGCTTCTGGCAACGGAAGACCCCTATCTATCTACAGAATATCCCTTTTTCTGTCTACAAAAGAACACTTTGAAGGGGCATCTATTTTCTATGTATCCCTTTGGGAGGGAAGTCCAAGTTGAAAGGGCTTCTATCTACAGAAAACCCCTTTTAAAGGGTTTTCTATTTACAAAAGGCCGCCTTGAAGGGCTTTGTATCTACAGAAAACCCTTTGAAGGGGTTTTTACCTACAGAAGATGAAGATCTTCTATAAAAAGAAAGGGGAAGTTTACGAAATCTATCCTTATTTTATAGAAAACCGCTTCGAAGGGGCTTCTATAGAAACCCCATTTGAAGGAGGTTCATCTACATACATAGATCCCTAGAAGGGATTTAATTCTGGAAGTGGCACACTGGAATTAATTTTATTTGTAGATCTCGCCTTTTCATGAAGATTTTATCTGCAGAAAATCTCTTCTAAGTAGAGATTTGGCTTCTATATGCATAAAAACCTTTAAATAGCTTCTATATGTATAAAAACCCTTTGAATTGGCTTGTAAGAAGCTTCTATCCACAAAAGACCCCTTGGAACGGACCTCTGTCTCCAGAAGATTCCCCTAGAGGTAGCTTCTTTCTATAGAAACCCATTTGAAGTTGCTTTTATCCACTACAGATCCCTTTCAGAGGCGTA
This sequence comes from Musca autumnalis, assembly GCF_047663935.1. Lineage (NCBI taxonomy): Eukaryota > Metazoa > Arthropoda > Insecta > Diptera > Muscidae > Musca > Musca autumnalis. Next base: position 50,447,613 of record NW_027412088.1, read on the forward strand.
ACTGTGCATCTGAAGCCTTAGAAATGGGGTTTATTTAGATGTCTTACCTCTTGAAGGAGCTTCTAGCTGTCGAAGACTCTTTGTTACCACAGAAGACCATTTTGAAGTGTCTGCCATAAACATAAAACGCCTCAATGGGGCTTCTCAGTTCAGGTCTAGTTGTAGAAGACCCCTTTGAATGGTCTTCTATATTTGCAAGATAGAACTTTGCTAATGTCCTTTATCTTAAATGAACCTACCGGTGAAATATTTTTTCAAATTGTATAGTTTAGTGGTTGTGTTATCACCGGCTTCTTCTTTTTTCCTTTAGAAACAACGAGTGATCCCGAATTAATACAAAAAATAAAATAAATAAAAAATAAAACGTGTCTAAGGCGAATACATAGTGACGTTACTTATACGCCACGACAACCCAGAATATGAAATAAAGTTGTATAAGTTTTTATAGCAATATAAAACTAATTTCTATATAATAGCCTTCCGCGATTTTTTCTTAATTTCCCATCACAACAAATTGAAACAGCCTATTGTTGTTTTTTTTTTTCACAAAAAAAAAAACCACCAGCAACATGATTTAACTATTTGCGAATTATTATTTTTATTATTGCCCCCACAACGGTGTCTGTTGTCTGGGTATTATCCCCAGTCTTAATTTAAAGCCAACATAAATCACAGTGGGAATCTTTATGAACATCGAGCATCAGCTTAATTTAAGGCATCATAGTCGGTGTGATCGTGGTGGCGGTTGCGGTTTGAGTTGGTCTGTCCGAAAGGCATTTTTTTATTTCGCATTGCGAAAAAAATGATTTCCAGTAAATTCTTGACCATTTTCCATGGGAGAGAAAAAAAGCAACGCCATTGATTAAAATGTCAGGCATTACACAATATCAGGACAGAGTTTGAATTGCAACCTACACACAAAGAAGAGCAAAAAAATATAGAACACGCTCAAACGGCAGAGACATGCGGTTTACATCAGAATTTTGCTGTTGCTGAATTGCCATTTATATCCACCACAGTAGAGCATCAACAATGTAACGTGATGATTATAATGTGTTTCACAGTATTGGGTATGGCTGGGGGAGTGAAACATTTTTTTCGACACAACATTCATCCTTTAATATGGTTAAGGGCAAGAAACATGGCAAACATTGTCATGCCAAGGTCTAACGTTTGTTGGTATTTGATTTCGTTATTGGTTACCGAATGTCAATGTAGAAAAAAAAGAAACGTGGTTGTAAAATGTTTTGTGTCTTTTTTCATTCATAGAAAAGGGAAATTTTGTTATTTTTTCAAAGATTTGTTATGAAATTCAATTTATTTATTTGATTAATTAAATAAAATATAATAACTATGAAATAACATTTCATAATTTCATTACAATGTAGGAGTTATGTGGAAGGTCTATTAATAGGCTTGGAGTTTGCTTGGATTTTTTCAGGGAGGTATTATGAGGAAAAGTATATTTTAATTGAATTGGAAAATAAATTATATTTTCAACGTCAATATCATTTCAAATTAATAAAAAAAATTGTAAAAAATTTATAACTCACATAGCCGACTGTTTAAGAACTATTATGTCCATGGCGTATACGTCTTGTCATAACTTATACGCGCAGTAAACCACATATGACATTTTTTATCGTAATCGGAAAAGATTTCAGTATTTAAAACTTATTTTAAAATAAAATATAGATAAATTAATGACTAAAAACTGTCATATTTTATACGAAAATATTTTTTAAAATCTTCGCAAATGAATGACAAAAATATGACATATCTATTGCTTCATTACAATGTAGGATTTATGTCGGAGTCTAATAGGCTTTACAGAGTTTTTTTTTTTTAATTTTTATAGAAGGATTATGAGGAAAACTACATTTTAGTTGAAATAAAAAACAAATGATACAAAATTTGTAAAAGGAAATTATTAACTCACACATCTGACTGTTGTAGAACTATTATGTCCATGGCGTATACGTTGTGTCATAACTTATACGCACAGTAAACCACATATCACAATTTTTACCTTAATCAGAAAAGATCTCAGCATTTAAAACTTATTTTAAAATAAAAAATAGATAAATTACTGACTAGAAACTTTCATATTTTATACGAAAATATTTTGTAAAAGCTTCGCAAATGAATGACACAAATTTGACATATCTATTGTTCTCTAGGGCATTATTTAATTGCTTCATTACAATGTAGGTGTTATGTCGGAGTTTTAATAGGCTTTACAGAGTTTTTTTTTTAATTTTTATGGAAGGATTATGAGGAAAAGTACATTTTAGTTGAAATGGAGAATAAACACAATTGTAAAAGGAAATTAATAACTCACACATCCGACTGTTGTAGAACTATTATGTCCATGGCGTATACGTTGCGTCATAACTTATACGCACTGTAAAGAACATATGACATTTTGACCTTAATTAGAAAAATTTTAAGTATTTAGAACTTATTTTAAAATCAGATAAATTATATTTTCAACTTCAATGTCATTTTAAAATAATACAAAATTCCCACACAAACAAATAATACTAACTCACAAAGCCGACTGTCTAAGTACTATTACGTCCATGGCGTATACGTTTTGTCATAACTTATACGCTCAGTAAACCACATATGACATTTTTTACCTTAAACAGAAAAGTTTTCAGTATTTAGAACTTATTTTAAATCAAATATAGATAAATTATTGCCTAGAAACTTTCTTCTTTTATAAGAAAATATTTTGTAAAGATTGTAGTAAAGGAATGACTAAAATATGGCATATTTAGAGCTCAATTGTTTCCCAGGGTAATAGCTTGAAAAATTACTAAATAATTTGAAAAGTTTTGGTTCTGTATTTGTTGAATGTTTCAACAGGTCATGGAATTTTTAAGAAAATACAATGAATTGTACACACACACATTAAAACTGTAAAATTAACGGCATCCTTCTATAGAAGACTGTTTTGAAGGAACTTCTATCTTTGGAAGATCCCTTTAAATGGACGTTTATCTATAAAAGAACCCTTTAAATGGGTTTCTGTCTATAGAAGATCTCTTTGAATGGGGATTCTGTCTATAGAAGATCCTTCCGAAGGGCTCTTATCTATAAAGACCCTTTAAAGGTGCATCTATCTATAGAAGACCTCTTTAAAGAGGCTTCCAACTACAGAAGACCCCTTTGTAGTGACTTCTATCTGAAGGGGAAAACTTTGAAGGGTCAACTGTATACAAAAGGCGCTTTTAGACCCATTTGATGTGGCGTCTACAAGCATAAAACACATTTAAGGACCTTTTATTGGTTAAAGACCCTTTGAAGGAGCTTCAATTTTAGAAGATCCCTTTGAAGGGGCAACTAGAAATCCCCTTTGCAAGGGCCTCCACCTACATAAGATCCCTTTGAAGACTCTTCCATCTAAAGAAAATCCATTCGAGGGAGGGCTTTAATCTTCAAGAGGTTCCTCTAATGAGTTCAACTCTGCAACTGGCCCCCTTAGAAAGGGTTTTGTTGTATATCTTACCTGTTGAAGGAACTTCTATATGTAGAAGAACTCTTCTCACCACAGCTCCCTTTGAATACGCTACCATCTAGCGAAAATCCATTCGATGGAAGACTTTTATTTATAACAGGTCCCTCTAAGGAGTTAAACTCTTCAACTGACCCCGTAGAAAGGGTTTTGTGGTATGTCTTACCTGTTGAAGGAACTACTATCTGTAAAAAACCTCTTCTCACCACAGCAGACCCATATGAAGTGGTTTCTATATGCATGAAATGCCTTCAAGGTGCTTCTAAGTACTATTACATCCATGGCGTATACGTTTTGTCATAACTTATACGCACAGTAAACCATATATGACATTTTTTACCTTAAACAGAAAAGTTTTCCGTATTTAGAAATTATTTAAAATCAAATATAGATAAATTACTGCCTAGAAACTTTCTTCTTCTATAAGAAAATATTTTGTAAAGATTGTTGCAAAGGAATGACTAAAATATGGCATATTTAGAGCTCAGTTGCTTCCCAGGGTATTATGTAATAGCTTGAAAAATTACTAAATTATTTGAAAAGTTTTGGTTCTGCATTTGTTGAATGTTTGATTCAACAGGTCATGGATTTTTTAAGAAAATCCAATGAATTGTGCACACATTCTTTAGACTGTAAAATGAAGGCATTCCTTCTATAGAAGAGCGTTTTGAAAGAATTTGTACATATCTATAGCAGATCCCTTTAAATGGGTTTCTATCTATAGAAGATTCCTTTGAATGGGGATTCTTTCTACAGAAGATCATCCCGAAGGTGTTCCTATCCACAAAGACGCCTTTGAAGGGGCATCTGTCTGTAGAAGACCTCTTTGAAGAGGTTTCTTACTACAGAAGACCCTTTTGAAGGGACTTCTATCTGAAGGGGAAAACTTTGAAGGGTCAACTATATACGAAAGGGGCTTTTAGAGCCATTTGGTGTGGTGTCTACAAGCATAAAACACATTTAAGGAGCTTTTATTGGTATAGGAAAAAATCAAAAAAGAAAAAAATCGCCAGAGCGCTTTTTAAATAAATCGCGATTCAAGTCGACATTTTTAAGGGTTTGCGGTTTACGAGCAAAATCGTGAAGAAAATGTTGTAGCTATGAAAACTCTCTACAAGCTTGGCCAATATGATAATTTCGTAGGTTTTACTGACATAGAAGATATAGAAGTAGAGAATTTTCATTTAATTAAAAAGAGCTCCGGAGATTTTTTGTTATATAATTTTTCTCATCTATGAACATTGTAGTTTTAGATTCCGCAAACACTTCCCAAGTGTAAGCACCTTCCATTTAAAGTTGCTTCAAGAGCACCGTGTCTTTAGAAATCCCTCCATCTACATAAGATCCCTTTGAAGACGCTTCCATCTAGAGAAATCCATTTGAGGGAGGGCTTTCAGCTACAAAAGGTTCCTCTAATGAGTTCAACTCTGCAACTGGTCCCCTTAGAAAGGGTTTTGTTGTATATTTTACCCGTTGAAGGAACTTCAATCTGTAGAAGACCTCTTCTCACCGCAGCTCCCTTTGAAGAGGCTTCCATCTAGAGAAAATCCATTCGAATGAGGGGCTTTCATCTACAACAGGTCCCTCTAAGGAGTTCAACTCTGCAACTGACCCATTAGAAAGGGTTTTGTTGTATGTCTTACCTGTTGAAGGCATTTCTATCTGTATAAGACCTCTTTTCACAACAGCAGACACATTTGAAGTGACTTCTATATGCATGAAATGCCCTCAAGGGGCTTCTAAAGTTCCTCTATTTGTAGAAGACTCCTTTGAAGGGCCCCATGACCAATTCCATAGCCTACTCTATTGTATTCATGGAAATATGGTGTATTTTTATTAAATATTTTTTCTGTTCGTCAAAACGTCCCTATGTACGCAGCATTTGAATAACAACCATATACATACATATGTTTTGTCTTCAAGGGGCTTCTAAAGTTCTTCTATTTGTAGAAGACTCCTTTGAAGGGCCTCATGACCAATTCCATAGCTTAGAAGTAAGTACTGTACACATAGAAATATGGTGTCTTTTATTAAATATTTTCTTTCTGTCCATAAAAATGTTCCTATGTATGCAGCATATGAATGACAAACATATGTTTCATAAAGAATTCAATTCATTGCCTGACATTGGTTTTTTAATCAATCGTAATCAATATCCTTGAAATGCAATGCCAATCTATTATGGATATGCAATGTTATGCTAGCTCTTTATGATGAGTAATGGAGGAAGAGTAACAGCATAATGGAGCAGATTTTTAATTGATTTTCTAGACAAGTATTCAGCGATGCAATGCTATAATTAAAATTGACATATTAAAAATTCCACAAAATGGATAAAGCAAAAAATTGAAATTGTACAGGGCGGATATTTAAACTTAGAAAATATCTAAAAGCGTTGAAATAAAAAGCCATAAGATTGTAGAAAAACCAAAGGCAGCTCTCAGACTTCCCTCAAACACAAATGCCCACAAATATTTTGGACTTTGAGGCGCATACATTCTGACATATGTAATACGCCACAATACCCCATAGCCTCATAGTATGTTGGGGCAAAACTAACTATGAGTCCTTTCCTCTATAACTAATACATGTAAATAAAAAAAGATAGAAAATTCAAAAAGTTATAATACATGGTCGGAAAGAAAACCAAGTTCACCTGCTTGTCATTTATTTTCCCCCAAATGCCGCCCGACAGACCATACTGCAATCATAAGAAAAATTCTTAAAGAAATGTGGATGCCTTGGCATTTAGGATCGAATACACTGCAACAAGTACATCGCCTATGGGGAAATAAAGAGAAGAGCTAAATGCCTAATTCTGAGAAAGTTCAATCTCGATATAGTCTTCATGAACAGATAACGACACATACATCATATCAAACATATAACGAAACATGTATGACTATGGAGCGTATACATTCTGGCATAACTAGTACGCCAACAAGTCCAAAATCCCTTTTAGTAAACTTGCCATAGACTATGGGCATGTTTTCCAAAAAAAAAAACATTGTAAAGAAAAGAAGTTGAACAAATAAAAGCGCTGCACTGCAGGGCCTAAATATACTGCTCACATATCACACCCCTTCGTCATCTCACAATCGCACAGAGGGGAAATTTGTGTTAAAATTTGATCAAAAGCCCTAGAGAGCTCATTTGTAGTCGGATTGATATAAAATTTTGCACAAAGCATATCTTCTGTGCAAGGATTAATCCTATAGAAAATAATGAAAATCGGTCCAGATTTGGATGCAGCTTCCATATATATTCGCATCTGATGTGAGATAAAAATGCACTAAAATCACTGAAATTTGACACATGCAACCTAAACTAGCCTAAAAAAACATTGAGCCAATTTTCAAACAAATCGGTACAGATGTATACATAGTCCCATATACATATATTTCATTCCAATTTTTTTTTTTTTTTTTTTAAACTTACTTAAATTCAATTTTTCTCAATTCACATGAGAAAAGCCGTGAATGTTTCTGAATAATGCAAACATATTTGATATGTGTTGGTTTAGTCTGATAAATAAGAGTCCCGGTTATACGGCGGAACAAAATTTAGTGTGACTAAACCTTGCAATTCCATATAAAAATATTTCATATTTTAGTTGTGAAAAATTAAATTTTTTCGGAATGGCGCAAATATGCGCAATTTTTTATGATTGGATCTGATATTTAAGACTCAAGCGCAAAAAACATTAGAAGAAACTATGGTCGGGAAACGACGGGGAAATAGACTTTTTCACTATTGAAATTGTAGTAATCTTAAAAATTATCATAAAAATTTTTCATAAAGAGGATATGTATCACCATCATTAAAGAGCAAAGATGTAAAATCAATCTGAAAATGTAAAAAGCTAATCTTATTCGGAGACTGTACAAAAACAATAAATCTTGAAAAATATAAATTTTAGCGAAAATAATGTCATTTTAATGTTCACCTAATTTCTTAGTTTTCGAAAATTTACTTTTTGTTTTCAGTATGGCTGAGTTCAATCGACTGCTGCATTGGATTGGTTAATCTTACAAAGTCGAGGATGGTTATAGCAAATGTAGAAAAGAGTCTGGTTGCCGTTTATCAACATTTTTTTCATAAAATACGATTTTCATATTTTGAGTTTTGAGCAACTTTAGGCATATGTTTCCCCTCTGTGAATCGTTAGGAAAATTCCCATTCAATATGACACATAGACTATTTTTTAGGAGGAGTATATTTATGGAAGACCCCCCTTAAAGGGAGTTATATTTATAGAAGACCACTTTGAACAGATAAATAACCTCTTCAAAGGGGCCTTTTGTAGGGGGTTCTATTTACAGAAGGGACATATAAACATACAAGTTCCATTTGAGGGGGCTCTTGTCTTTGGTGGACCTTTCTATCTATCGAATATCCTATGGAGGGAGCATCTACAGATAGACAACCCCTTAGAAAGGACTTCTCTTTATATAAGACCCCTTTGAAGAGACTTAAGGCTTCAATTTATAAATAAACAAAAAAATGATTTCAGCATGGGCCAAGCTGGGATTCGAATCTGGGTCTCCGACACGATTGCCAGCGTCTTAGCGTTCTAAGCCACCATCAACTTGTCAAAGCTTCCGTTGACAAATATTGATAATCAAAAAATCGTCTGATACAAAAGGACAGATACTAATAACGGTGGACTAAAGCTGCCATAGTATTTGTAATAAACATTGAAAAATAGGGTTGCCATAAGTCAGACTATAGGAAAAGTTTGGAATTAAATAACTGGCATTAAAATAAAATAAATAATTCGAATATACAATTTTCGAATGATTTGTCCTTCGTCCACCCACTAAAAATGACATTCTAATATGCCTGAAGATCGGATTTAACCACCCGTGAAACGTAGCATAATGGTTGAATGTGTGGGACTTCGGTGGATTCCTAATTTCTCAATGTACCTCTTAGGTCTAAGCTTTAAAAAATGTCCTTCGCCTTAATAAGGCAAAACAACAAAAATTTAAGAACGGATAGGCAATGGATGGTAGACTCTTTCGAAGAGGAATCCGCCTGTAGAAAACCACTACGAAATGTTTTCTTTCTACACCCACTTGAAGGTAGTTATATCGACAGAAGCTGTTGACAAAGAAAACCTTCTTGAAAAGGCTTCTATTTATATACGACCCCTTTAAAGGGATTTCTTATCTTTAAAGGGCAACCTGAAGGGGCTTCTCCAATCGAAGGATCACTTTCAAAAGCATTCTATCTATAGAGGACATCTTTGTAGCTATTTCTATTTATAGAAGACAGTTTTGAAATGCTTTTTTCTATAGACGACCCCTTTGAAGGGGCGTCTATCTATAAAAGAAACTTTGAAGGGGCCTTATGTCTTTCTTTAAAACTCCCCTTTCACCCCCATTTTTTACACAAGAAAAGGGTTATATTTATAGAACTGCCCTTTGTAGATACCTCTGTCTATAGAAAGAAAGTCCTTTTATCAAAACTGCACTTCTATTTCTATTTATAGAACAACCTTTGGATTGGCTTCGACCTACAGAGGACACCTTTTTAGGGACTTCTCTCAATAGGAAGTCACTTTGAAGGGTGCTTTCACTTAGGAAAGACCATTTGAAGCAACTTCTACTTATAGAAGACTCATTTTGAATGAGCTTCTGTTTAAAATTACCCCTATGGATGGGCTTCTGCCTATAGAAGACTCTTTTGAATAGGCTCCTATCTATAGAAGACCAAGTTGTATATAAAATATCACTTTAATGAGGCAGTTTTTAAGTTTTCTTCAAGGGGCTTCTAAGTTTTCTTCTAAGGGGTTTAAGAAGGGGCTTCCCTCTATGGGAGACCCTTTGAAGGGGGTTCTATCTCCGAAACACTCCTTTGGGGACGTCTATTTATAGAATAACCCTTTGGAGCGACTTCTATATAAAATCACTTTGAAGAGGCTTCGCTCTATAGCTAAATCTATAAAAGACTCCTTTGAAGGGGCTCCTATCTATAGAAGACCAATTTGTAGAGCTTCTGCGTATAGTAAAAAATTTTTCGTTTCTTCTATCTATAAAATATCACTTTAAAGAGACCATATTTAATCTCCTTGAAAGGCTTCTATCTATAGAGTGATGTCTTTGGAGGGACTTCTGTATATAAAATGCCGCTTTACATGAGCTTATGTCTATAGAAGACCCCTTAAAAAAGGCCTCTATCTAAAGAAGATCACTTTGAAGGAGGTTCTATCTCTGGACAACACTTTTAAGAGGTTTCTTTCTATAGAAGACATTTTTGAAGAGACTTCTTTATATAAGTAGAGCTGTGCCAAAGGAACTATATGGAACTATCTCGTACACTTCGCAGTTCCAATGGCCCACATTTTTTCTTTGAACATACTGCGTATACTTACTATCACACCTTATATTTCATGATGTTACTCATACGTTTTGGAACTAGTACAAGGAACTAGGAACTAGATTACCCAACTCTATATATAAGGACTTCTTTCTGTATAATGTCCCTTTAAAGGGGCTTATTTTTAAAGCATCCTTCTGAAAGTGCCTTTATCGTGATTTTTTGCAGATTGACTAAGCACTTTTTGTCTTTTCAAGCCTCTCCGAATAGGATTCTTTCTATAGAATACCCCTTTCAAAGGCTTTCTATCTATCGAATACCTCCATTGAAAAAATTTCCATTTAATGAAACCCCTTTTAGTTACTTCAATCAATTTCAATAACTCCACCTCCAAGAAGAGGTTCAACAATTTCATTACATATCAATAAAAATGTATAAAATTAAATTCTATAGTGGATAGCCAGAGGCCATGTGCAACAATTTATTGTTAAAACAAAATTAAAAAAAAAAAACGAACAAAATTTGTTGTTTGGCAAATGTTCCCCATGATCCCTGTGTGTATCCCCAACTAACAACACTTTCAGCTGCACATCCACTTGAAGCTCTCCAGTGGTCTGTTCAGCATGTCTGTTGTGCTTGTTCACATTATTATGGGTTAGGATCTGGCCTATCTGCCTGCCTGCCAGTTTGTCTAGATGCTGCTGTTGCAGCATTGCACTGACCATGGTGAGTATTTCAAGTGTCGAGAAATGAACTCATGCATGCTTCAACATGCATAAAACATATTTACTGAACTGCATGCGACAATAGAGACACATAAATCTATTTTTATGGCACTTTACTGTTACAACAACAACCAACTGTCTGCAACAATTGCCAAATGGGATGGGGGGGAGGGGCAGGGAAGGATGGTGTTTGATGGGAGCCATAGGATTTTCGGTGATGGGGCGAAAGACATAAACCCGTAAAAGTGGGATAAGGGGAGGGTCGGTTTGGGTGGGCAAAGTATCAACAGTAGCATGTTGGAGAGTTGAAAGAGATTATCGGAGTACAATTGGACTAAATGCGTAGCAGTTACATGGCTAAATCTCCATGATATATGTATATGGATAAAGGAACCATTTAGAGAAGCCCCCTTGAAAAGGCTTCTATTTATAGAAGATGCCCTTGAATGGACTTCAATCTACAGAAGAATCGTTTGAAGGGACTTCTATGTATAGAAGACCCACTTAAAAGGGTGCTTCCATCTAGAGAGGCTGCCTTGAAGAGATTTCCAGCTATAGAAGACCTCCTTTATATATAAAGACCATCTTTATGGGGCTTTTATATATGGAACCAGTAGAGAATCCCTTTTAAATTCGTTTCTGTCCCCTTTTGAAACGAATTCAGTCTACAGAAGACCCACCTTAAAGAGACTTTTATCTTTAAAGACAACCTTGAAGGGATTTCTTGAAGTGTTTTATCTGTAGTGAACCCTCTTAAAGGAGCTTGTGTCAGTAGAATACCATTTAAAGGAACTTCAATCAATGTTGTCTATAAAATACCATCTTAATGGAGCTTCTATAGACGGGACCTGTAGAAAACCCCTTTTAAGGCGTTTCTGTTATATTTGAAAGGACAATTGTCTACAGAAGACCCACCTTAAAAAGTCTTTTATCTGTAGAAGGCACCCTTGCAGAAATTTCTATGTATTGAAAATAACTTGAAGGGGCTTTCATCTGTAGAACACCCCTTTAAAGAGGCTTCTATCTATGAAAGATCCTCATAAATTTGTTTCTATATATAGAAGGCTCACTATCCATAGAAGATCCAATGGATAGAAGTACCTTTAAGGGGGACAATAGAAGACACCCTCAAAGGGACTTCTATCAACAGAAGAACCCTTTAGAGAGGCTTTTATCTACAAGACTCCCTTCAAGGGGCTTCTATCTAGAAAATCTCCCTTCAAGAGGTTTCTTTCGATAGAAGACCCTCTTTAAGGGGGACTATAAAAGTCCAACTTGATGTGTCTTCTCTAGACCCCTTTTATCTGTGAAAGATCCCCATGAATTGGTTTCTATTTTTAGAAGACTCACTGGAAGGGACTGCTATCTATAGAAATTCCTTTTGAATGGACTTCTATCTATAGAAGACCGACTTGACGGTGCATCTATCTATAAAAGACTTCTGTCCATAGAATACAACCTTGAAGCGACATCTATGTATTGAGGATTCCTTGAGGGGGATTTTACCTGTATAATACCCCCTTAAGGGGGTTCTATTTGTGAAAGACCCACATGAATTGGTTTCTATATAAAGAAGACTCGGAGGTACAACCATCTACAGAATATCTTCTTGAAGGGTTTTCTATCAATAGAAGACCCCCTTATAGAGGCTTCTAGCTGTATTAAGGGGGCCTTGAAAGGGCTTCTATCTAGAGAAACACCCTTGAAGAGGTTTTTATCTATAGAACATATCCTCTAAAGGATTTCTGTCTATAAAAGACCAACACGGTGGGGTTTCTATAGAAGGCATCTGTAGAACACCCCTTTAAATGCAATGCTGCCCATTTGCAGAAAATCTTGATACGCTAATGTCTATAGAAGACACCCTTGAAGCTACTTCCATGTACTGAGTATTCCTTGAAGGGGGTTTTATCTGTAGAAGACCCTCCTCTCTTTGTGGATGATACTCATGAGTTTCTTTTTAGAGGAGTCGCTTCTTCTATAGAAGATCTTCTTGATGTGATTTCTATCAAACAAAGACAACCATGAAGGACTTCCGTCAATACAAGATCAATATGAAGGGTCCTCTATTTATAAAAGACCCACTTGGAGGGTTTTCTGCCTATAGAAGACCCACTTGAAAGGCATCAATTTATAGTAGACGCCCTTACTGGGGCTTTAAGCTATAGAAGACACACTTGGATGGCTTTTCGTGTATAGAAAAGCCTCTTGAAGAAGTAACGGTCTTTAGGAGATCCCATTAAAGGCCCCTTCCAAAAGCCTTCTGCTATAAAATACTACTTTGATGAGGCTCTTATCTTTAGAAGACACTTTTTAAGGGACTTATATCGGCAGACAGCCGGCTTGAGGGGGCTGCTTTCGTTAAAAGCCCCCTTTGAAGGGGCTTTCGACAATAGAATAGCTCCTTGAAGGGGCGACGATCTATAGAAGATCCTTTTAAAGGGGGTTCTATCTATAAAACACCACCCTGATACAGCTTATATCTATAGAAGACTGACTTAAAGGAGCTTCTATCTATAAAAAATACTCTTAAGGAACTACTGGTCTATAGCAGAAGACACCTTTAAATGCCTTACTTTAGAAACACCTTTTGAAGGGACAGATGTCCTAACTAAAGTGACTTATATGTATAGAAGACCCCATTAAAGGGACTTCTATTCATAGGGGACCTTTTGAAGGATACTTCTATCAATAGATGAACCCCTTAAGGGGACTTTCATTTACATATGACCAATATGAAGGGGCCTCTATTTATAAAAGACCAACTTGAAGGCATTTCTGCCTATAGAAGACAATTTGAAGGGGCTTCAATTTATAGTAGACAGCCTTCATGGGGCTTTCATCTATAGATGACCCACTTGAAGGGCCTTCTGTGTATAGAAGACCCCCTTGAAAGAATAACTGTCTTTAGAAGGTCCCATTGAAGGGCCTTCTAGCTTTAAAAGACCATCTTGATGAGGCTTTTATCTATAGAAGACACTCTTGAAGGGGTTTCTGTCTTAGACGGTCGGCTTGAGAGGCTCCTTTAATGGACTTCTGACAATAGAATAGCCCCTTAAAGGCGCGACGATCTATTGAAGTTCGTTTTTAAGGGGTTCTATCTATTAAAGGCCACCTTGATGCGGCTTTATATCTATAGAAGACCTACTTAAAAGAGCTACTATCTATAGAAAATACTCTTAAGGAACTACTGGTCTATAGGAGACCCCTTGAAATGTCTTACTTTAGAAAATCCTTTTGTAGGGACAGAGGTCCTAATTGAAAGCACTTGTATGTATAGAAGACCCCATTGAAGGGACTTGAAGGGACTTCTATCGAAAGAATACCCCCCTTAAAGGGACTTCTATCAATAGGGGACCAATATGAAGGGGTCTCGATTTATAAAAGACCCACTTAGAGGGGTTTCTAGCTCCAGAAGACCCGCTTGAAGGAACTTTAATTTATAGTAGACTCCCTTCATGGGGTTTTTGAAAGCCATTTTGTCTATAGAAGACCCCCACCTTGAAAGAACAACTGTCTTTAGAAGATCCCCTTGAAGGCTCTTCTAGCTATAATAACCCTCTTGATAAGGTTTTTATCTATGGAAGATACTCTTGAACGGGATTCTATCCTAGACGGCCGGCTTGAAGAGGCTCCTTTAATGGGCTTCTGACAATAGAATAGCCCCTTGAAGGGGCGTTGATCTATTGAAGTTCCTTTTGATGGGGGTTCTAATTATTAAAGACCACCTTGATGGGTCTTATGTCTATAGAAGACCGACTTATAAGACCATCTATCTATAGAAAACTAGCGGACCCGGCGAACTTCGTCTCGCTATTAAGGAATAAAATTTCGCACAAAAACTCAATTTTCGATTTTTCCAATTTTCCGACTTTTCCAGAGAGATTTTCCAAAATTTTCTTCCGTAAAGACCTTCTCCTCGAAAATACGAATAACTGACAAAAAATTTTACAGAAATCGGCCTAGCCGTTCTCATTTTATGAATTACTATACATTTTTTACACCATTTTTATATATATATAAGATACCCTTAAGGAACTACTGGTCTATAGACCCTTTTGTAGCAACAGAGGTCCTAATTGAAAGCACTTCTATGTATAGAAGACCCCATTGAAGAGACTTGTATACATAGGGGACCTCTTGAAGGGACTTCTATCAAAAGAAGGTCCCCTTAAAGGGACTTCTATCAATAGAAGACCAACGTGAAGGAGTTTCTGCCTATAGAACACCCACATAGAGCGGTTTATACCTTTGGAACACCCACTTGAAGGGTCTTCAATTTATAATAGACGCCCCTCATGGGCCTTTCATCTATCAAAGACCTACTTAAAGAGATTTTTGTCTATAGAAGACCCCCTTGAAGGAGTAATTTTCTTTAGAATATCCCCTTGAAGACGCTTCTAGCTATAAAAGACAATCTTGACGAGGCTTTTTTTTTTCTACAGAACACACTCTTGAAGCGGCTTCTATCAATAGAAAATACCCTTAAGGAACTACTGACCTAAACCTTTAAATGTGTTACTTTAGAAGACCCTTTTGAAGGGACCACTGAAGACCCCACTGAAGTGGCTCCTATCAATACAAGACAACCTTAAAGGGATTTCGATCTACATAAGACCAACATGAAATAGCCTCTGTTAAAAAAAGATCCACCTATCGAAGACCCACTTGAAGGTCTTCAATTTGTAGTAGACCCTTGAAGGGCTTCAATTTATAATAGACCACCTTAATGGGCTTTCATCTATAGAATACCTCCTGGAAGGACTTTTGTCTGTAGAAGACCTCTCTTGAAGGAGTTAATGTCTTTAGAAAATCCTCTTGAAGTGGCTTCTATCTATACCAGACTCACATAAAGAAAGTTCAATCTACAGAATAGGCTCTTGAAGAGCTATCGGTTTATAGAAGACGCCCTTAAAGATGTAACTGTCTTTAGAAGACCATTTTGAAGATGTTAGTGACTTAAAAAGACCTCTTTAAAAGGGTTTGGATCTTCTATATATATAGAAGACCGTATTGAAGCGGCATCTATTTTTATAGTACACCTTTAAAGGGACTTCTGTAAACAGAAGCCTTACGAAGGGCTTTCTACCTATAGAAGAGCCACTGGTGGGCGTTATTTTCTAGAAGTCGCCATTGAATGGCTCGAAGACCCCCATGATTGGGATTATTTTTTAGAAGATCACCTTGAATGCTCTTTAAAGAGTCTTACATATATAGAAAAACTTTTAACGGTTGCTTCTTTTTATGAATATTTCATATTGAGTAAATTCTGTACAAAAACAAAAAACTTTATATTTTACTGCTGCGTGTGTCTCGCATAAAAAAACTGGTTTTTGTTCCTGAGGAGCAAAGTTTATTCAGAGATTGCTTCCTTGCCCCCTTTTAGAGTCCAATAAGTTTGCTCGCATGCAGATAACCCAATTTGATGTGATTTTAACACTTGACTACAACAACGACAACAAAATATACAAATGCAAACTTTGAACAACAATTGGATTTCATCAGGCGATGGTTGTACACATCGGGGAGCGTAAGCAAGGGTAAGAGCTATTAACTCCGCTACCCATCACCATCATCACAATATGCAAACACCAACAAATCAACCAACAAAATTGACAATAAAAATTTTATCCTCACATAAAAGTTGAATTAAACAGCAACAACGACAACCAGATATGAAAATGGGAACCGGAAACGTAGCCAGGCACACATCGTTCATTCTTTCTTTTTGGTTCTTGTTCTTGTTCTTGATGTTGCTGTTGCTATTTACAGCAGAGTGGTGTTAAAAATTTCAACTATCGTCATAATCATCACCATAAATGTAAATAGTTGTCAGGATTTGGGGTCGAAGAGCTGTAGTTCTTCTTGACTTTCTTTTTTTTATTTGGGAGCATAAAATGTGCGTATGAAATGCAAATGTGTGTGTAAAAGTGCAACATGAATGTTTTTCAAGAGGCTAAGTAACGACAACTACAGCAGTGCTCGTAGACGATGGCTGTAATAAAATGCATAAAAACAAAATCACAAGTATTATATCGGTACGCTGCCGCCGGCCTTTTGGCTTTTGTTACCAACAAACAGGGCTCCAAAATAAGGTCAACAATCGTAAATGTTCAAGCGCTGGATACAGAAAAAGCTATAGCGAAAGCAAAGCTGTCGACGAGGACAGCATAATATCATGGCAGGCAAGCAATAAAGAGAATCAAAAAGCCAACCTTTCAACAAAAACAAATGGCAGAAGAAAGGCAACTGAAAGGCAACATCGACGACAAAAGCTGACATCAGAGTTAAGCCAAGGAATTTTCACTGAAATTTAAATGCGGGGAAAAACAACAACTTTTCAAGAGTTGTAAAAGTATAAAAACTGCCGTTACAGAGACTAAAGTTATAGGCTTCATTATAGAGTTGACAACACAAAAGTTTTCCATTTTCGAGTTTGTAACTTTTTGGAAGTGGAAACAAAACAAAGGGAAAATGTTAAGACTACGGATAGTTTTTTTAGTGTAAAATAGCAAAAGTCGTGAACTGCTCTACTATAAATTTTGTAGCTTTTTGGTGAAGGAGCACGTCTTGCTCTGAGCTGAAGATCTGGAAGTACCTACTTGAATTCCACACAAGACCTGATGCATACTCATAGGAACCATCATACAGATTATACGATCATTTGGCATGAACTATGCAATTCCAATAAACTAATGACGGCTGAGCCTTCTACATGGGGCTCTGCTATAGATAAACCCCCTAAAACCCTTTAGGCTAAAGAGGGTATTTACACTTTGATACGACCAAAAATGTGCCTCATCGAAATAATGGTTTTAGACCCCAAGTATGTTTGTACGATATCCGTTTCAGACAATTTTGAGTAAATCTAGCAATGTCCGTCCGTCTGTCTGTCCGTCTGTCTGTCTGGCTGGCTGGTGCGCACGATAACTCTCGAACGGATTAACCGATACGAAATTTTGGGTATCGAAATATTTTGTCCAGATTTGATTCAAGTTCGAAGATGGGCCATATAGGTCCACTTCTTCAGGTACCTCCCCCACAAATGTTTAAAAATTGTCGCAAAATTTGTGCGCACGATAACTCTCGAAGGGAGTAACCGATTTGGTCCATACTTTGCAAATCGTGAAATTTCTACCAGACTTAGATGAGGTTCCGATATGGACTCAATCGGACCACTCCCTCGCGTACCTCCCACACAAAATTTCGGATAAGTTTAGTTTAGAACCTGCTCTCGAATCGCTTTGATTTTGGTTGCAACAACTTGTATTCACTTCCCCCCATACGACGGTACAAGTTTCATCAGGGGCACGTCCATACTTCCTGAGAAAATGGCCGGAATGGTACAAAAAGCCCCTATGACACTTTGTGTAGTGGTTGGAGCGCAAGACAACTCTCGAACGGAGCTGTCGATTCGGTCCAAAATTTGGCCTTCGTAATATTTTATCAAAACATAGTTTAAATTCGAAGATGGGCTATATCGGTCCACTCCTTCAGGTACCTCCCCCACAAAACTTCAAAAATGTTCGGAAAAATTTTGCGCACGATAACTCTTGAAGGGAGTGGCCGATGAAATCCATACTTTGCACATCCTAATATATCTACCCGATATAGATCAGGTTCGAATATGGACTATATTTGTCTACTCCTTCTGGTACCTCTCACACAAACTTTCGGATAAGTTCACTTTAAGACCTGCTCTCGAATCACTTTGATTTTTGTTGAAGCGATTTGCATTTGCTACATCCATTACGACGATAAAAGTTTTTTCAGGGGCAAGTCCATATTTCTTGGGAAAACAGCCCGAAAGGTGTAAAAAACCCCTATGTCACCATAGGGCCATTACCGGTCCACAACTTTCGGTACTTCTCCCCAATATTTAAAAAATGTCACCGAAATGCTAGGACAATATCACTTGAATGGGGCAACCAATTTGGTCCAAACTTTGGATCTCCTAATATTTTAGTTTAACTACTAAAATGGCCCACATCGGTCCTCCCTAAGGGTACCTGCCCTACAAAAGTTCAACATTTGTGTCTTAGTGCAGTTAATTCCTAATCCACATCTTTGTCGGCAAGTTCAAGTGTCCAAAAAGGACCACAAAATTCTAAAGAGACCTTAAATACATTCGATCTGTCCGGAGGTGAAAGTTTCGCTTCACATTGGCTGAGGCAAAGTCGACCTCCGTTTCTGTGGCATTTTTTTTCTATAGAAAACAAATCGATCTCAGTTTCTGAGGCATTTTTTTTCTATAGAAAATATTCGACCTCAGTTACTGAGGTATTTTTTTTTTCTATAGAAAAAAATTCGACCTTAATTCATCTGAGGTATTTTTTCTATAAAAAAAAAAAATCGACCTCAGTTCATCTGAGGTATTTTTTTCTATAGAAAAAACATTCGACCTCAGTTTCTGATGCAGTTTTTTCTATAGAAAAAACTCTACCTCAGTTTCTGAGGTATTTTTTTTTTCTACAGAAAAAATTCAACCTCAGTTCCTGAGGTATTTTTTTCTATAGAAAAAATTCAACCTCAGTTCCTGAGGTATTTTTTTCTTTAGAAAAAAATTCGACCTCCGTTCATCTGAGGTATTTTTTTCTATAGAAAAAAATTCGACCTCAGTTCATGTGAGGTATTTTTTTCTATAGAAAAAAAATCGACCTCAGTTCATCTGAGGTATTTTTTTTTTCTACAGAAAAAAATTCGACCTCAGTTCATCGGAGGTATTTTTTTCTATAGAAAAAAATTCGACCTCAGTTCATCTGAGGTATTTTTTTTTCTACAGAACAAAATACTACCTCAGTTCATCTGAGGTATTTTTTTTTCTACAGAAAAAAATTCGACCTCAGTTCATCTGAGGTATTTTTTTTTCTACAGAAAAAAATTCGACCTCAGTTCATCGGAGGTATTTTTTTCTATAGAAAAAAATTCGACCTCAGTTCATCTGAGGTATTTTTTTTCTACAGAAAAAAAATCGACCTCAGTTCATCTGAGGTATTTTTTTTTTCTACAGAAAAAAATTCGACCTCAGTTCATCTGAGGTATTTTTTTTCTACAGAAAAAAATTCGACCTCAGTTCATCTGAGGTATTTTTTTTTCTCTACAGAAAAAAATTCGACCTCAGTTCATCTGAGGTATTTTTTTTTTCTCTACAGAAAAAAATTCGACCTCAGTTCATCTGAGGTATTTTTTTTCTATAGAAAAAAATTCGATCTCAGTTCATCTGAGGTATTTTTTTTCTATAGAAAAGAAATTCGACCTCAGTTCCTGAGGTAATGTTTTTCTATAGAAAAGAAATTCGACCTCAGTTCCTGAGGTAATGTTTTTCTATAGAAAAGAAATTCGACCTCAGTTCCTGAGGTAATGTTTTTCTATAGAAAAGAAATTCGACCTCTGTTCCTGAGGTAATGTTTTTCTATAGAAAAGAAATTCGACCTCTGTTCCTGAGGTAATGTTTTTCTATAGAAAAAAATTCGACCTCTGTTCCTGAGGTAATGTTTTTCTATAGAAAAGAAATTCGACCTCAGTTCCTGAGGTAATGTTTTTCTATAGAAAAAAATTCGACCTCAGTTCATCTGAGGTATTTTTTTTTTCTGTACAGAAAAAAATTCGACCTCAGTTCATCTGAGGTATTTTTTTTTTCTCTACAGAAAAAAATTCGACCTCAGTTCATCTGAGGTATTTTTTTTTCTATAGAAAAAAATTCGATCTCAGTTCATCTGAGGTATTTTTTTTTTCTATAGAAAAGAAATTCGACCTCAGTTCCTGAGGTAATGTTTTTCTATAGAAAAGAAATTCGACCTCAGTTCCTGAGGTAATGTTTTTCTATAGAAAAGAAATTCGACCTCAGTTCCTGAGGTAATGTTTTTCTATAGAAAAGAAATTCGACCTCTGTTCCTGAGGTAATGTTTTTCTATAGAAAAGAAATTCGACCTCTGTTCCTGAGGTAATGTTTTTCTATAGAAAAAAATTCGACCTCTGTTCCTGAGGTAATGTTTTTCTATAGAAAAGAAATTCGACCTCAGTTCCTGAGGTAATGTTTTTCTATAGAAAAAAATTCGACCTCAGTTCATCTGAGGTATTTTTTTCTATAGAAAAACATTAGCTCAGAAACTGAGGTAAAATTCGACCTCAGTTTCTGAGGTATTTTCTTCTATAGAAAAAAATTCGACCTCTGTTTCTGAGGTATTTTTTTCTATAGAAAAAAATTCGACCTCTGTTTCTGAGATTTTTTATAGAAAAAATCGACCTTTTGTCTTTTGTCTACATAAGATCTGTTTAATATCTTCTGTCTATGTCTGTCTATACTGTCACTCATGTTAACCTTACCCAACCGGCATTTCGTGCAGACATTCTTTTTACGCAAAAATAACCAACAGTTAAACAACAGACCAAAAACTACCTTTGAATATCATGACGAAATATTTTTTCCAAAGCCTACAAATATGTTCACAAAGACCAAAGATCCCCCATAGATGATGACATTTGCCTTTTATTGCTGTAAGTATTTCGAATTCAGTTCATGTTTCTTGACAAAAAACAAAAGAATAGGGATTCTCTTTAAAGAGAAAAGAAACCCATGGCACACAAACACACGCTCATACACACTCCTCAGTCACTTACACGTTCAATGGAACTGCAATATTTATCAAGGATTTGCCTATGGGAATTGAATACTGAAATGAAGTTTTCATAATGGTTTTGAAAGAGAATTTCCTCTCGGTTCGGGTTGAAGGAACGTTAGAGGTGCTACTGTAGTAGTTTGGCCAACAGACCGATAGTTGGCGTTTAAGAGTCATGACAGGTGAAATGTTGTTGAATGTAGGTTATGCATCAATAAAACTGAACAGAGGAGGAAATCGAAAAAAAAAACTCCTGCAAAACACCACTTCATATCAGTTTGACCTAAAAACAGAATAAATTGAAAAATAAAAATGCAAAAACAACACACACAGTCACACACACTAACGACTACATTGACTCTCGATTCTTCGTAGCATGAAAACGAAGCAATAACAAAAATATTGTGGAGAGTTAAATTGTTTTGTGTTAACAAGAAAAGTGTTTTCGAATTTAGTTTGAATTGATTGGCATTTTCGAAGAGCAAAAAAGGAAGGGAAATACCTAATCTTTTTGTGAGCAAATTTTTTGGTATAGAAGCGTATTTTTTGTATAGGCCTAAAAGTATGCAAATGCAGTTAGTTGCCTATCAAAATCTGTCTTTGGTGAATGCTTTGTAATGTTGGTGCAACAAAAAAATAATTTGTTGAATATCAATGGAAACGAAATGCAAAGGAAAAAGTTCTTGAGGCATTTCTTCAATAGAAAAAATTCGAACTCAGTTCTTGAGATATTTTTTTCTATAGCAAAAATTCGAACTCAGTTCTTGAGATCTTTTTTCTATAGAAAAAAATTCGACCTCAGTTCTTGAGGTATTTTTTTCTATAGGAAAAAATTCAAACTCAGTTCTTGAGGTATTTTTTTCTATAGGAAAAAATTCAACCTCAGTTCCTGAGGTAATGTTTTTCTATAGAAAAAAATTCAACCTCAGTTCCTGAGGTAATGTTTTTCTATAGAAAAAAATTCAACCTCAGTTCCTGAGGTAATGTTTTTCTATAGAAAAAAATTCAACCTCAGTTCCTGAGGTAATGTTTTTCTATAGAAAAAAATTCAACCTCAGTTCCTGAGGTAATGTTTTTCTATAGAAAAAAATTCAACCTCAGTTCCTGAGGTAATGTTTTTCTATAGAAAAAAATTCAACCTCAGTTCCTAAGGGTAATGTTTTTCTATAGAAAAAAATTCGACCTCAGTTCTTGATGTATTTTTTTCTATAGGAAAAAATTCAAACTCAGTTCTTGAGGTATTTTTTTCTATAGGAAAAAATTCAACCTCAGTTCCTGAGGAAATGTTTTTCTATAGAAAAAAATTCAACCTCAGTTCCTGAGGTAATGTTTTTCTATAGAAAAAAATTCAACCTCAGTTCCTGAGGTAATGTTTTTCTATAGAAAAAAATTCGAACTCAGTTCTTGAGATATTTTTTTCTACAGCAAAAATTCGAACTCAGTTCTTGAGATCTTTTTTCTATAGAAAAAAATTCGACCTCAGTTCTTGAGGTATTTTTTTCTATAGGAAAAAATTCAAACTCAGTTCTTGAGGTATTTTTTTCTATAGAAAAAAATTCAACCTCAGATCCTGAGGTAATGTTTTTCTATAGAAAAAAATTCAACCTCAGTTCCTGAGGTAATGTTTTTCTATAGAAAAAAATTCAACCTCAGTTCCTGAGGTAATGTTTTTCTATAGAAAAAAATTCAACCTCAGTTCCTGAGGTAATGTTTTTCTATAGAAAACAATTCAACCTCAGTTCCTGAGGTAATGTTTCTCTATAGAAAAGAATTCAACCTCAGTTCCTGAGGTAATGTTTTTCTATAGAAAAAAATTCGACCTCAGTTCCTGAGGTAATGTTTTTCTATAGAAAAAAATTCGACCACAGTTGCTAAGATATTTTTTCTATAGAAAAAAATCGACCCGGAGGTATTTCTTCAGATATTTTTTTCTATATAAAAAAATCGTCCTCAGTTCTTGGGGTAATTTTTTTCTATCGAAACAAATTCGACCTCAGTTTCTGAGGTATTTTTTTCTATAGAAAAAAATTCGATCTAAGTTCATGAGGTATTTTTATCTGTAGAAAAAAATTCGACCTAAGTTCTTGAGGTATTTTTGTCTATAGAAAAAAAATTCGACCTCAGTTCTATAGGTTTTTTTTCTATAGAAAAAAATTCAACCTCAGTTCTTGAGGTATTTTTTTCTATAGAAAAAAATTCAACCTCAGTTCTTGAGGTATTTTTTTCTATAGAAAAAAATTCAACCTCAGTTAATCTGAGGTATTTTTTTCTATAGAAAAAAATTCAACCTCAGTTAATCTGAGGTATTTTTTTCTATAGAAAAAAATTCAACCTCAGTTAATCTGAGGTATTTTTTGCTATAGAAAAAAATTCAACCTCGGTTAATCTGAGGTATTTTTTTTCTATAGAAAAAAATTCAACCTCAGTTAAACTGAGGTATTTTTTTCTATAGAAAAAAATTCAACCTCAGTTCATCTGAGGTATTTTTTTCTATAGAAAAAAATTCAACCTCAGTTAATCTGAGGTATTTTTTGCTATAGAAAAAAATTCAACCTCGGTTAATCTGAGGTATTTTTTTCTATAGAAAAAAATTCAACCTCAGTTAAACTGAGGTATTTTTTTCTATAGAAAAAAATTCAACCTCAGTTAATCTGAGGTATTTTTTTCTATAAAAAAAAATTCAACCTCAGTTAATCTGAGGTATTTGTTTCTATAGAAAAAAATTCAACCTCAGTTAATCTGAGGTATTTTTTTCTATAGAAAAAAAATCAACCTCAGTTAATCTGAGGTATTTTTTTCTATAGAAAAAAATTCAACCTCAGTTAATCTGAGGTATTTTTTTCTATAGAAAAAAATTCGACCTCAGTTCTTGAGGTTTTTTTCTATAGAAAAAAATTCGACTTCAGTTCTTGAGGTTTTTTTCTATTGAAAAAAAAATTCGACCTCAGATTCTGAGGTTTTTTTTCTATAGAAAAAAATTCGACCTCAGTTTCTGAGGGTTTTTTTATACAAAGAAAAATCGACGTCAGTTTCTGAGGTTTTTTTATAGAAAAATATTCGACCTCAGTTTCGACCTCATTTCTTGAGGTATTATTTTTTTCGATAGAAAAAATGTCAGTTCATGACGGTTTTTTTTCCTCCAAAGAAAAAACCAACTTCAGTTTCAGAGGTTTATCACCTTTTGTTTTCAACTCCTCCCAAAAACCAATTTTTGTTCAAGAACTTTTTATATTTAAGAAAGATTTATATAAACAACCTGTCACCTCTTTTCAAAATATATATTAAAGGTTTTCTGTCAATCGTTACATCAAATCAGATCTTCTTAATATTCCACTGAAATCTGAAATTGTTGAGAACAAAATTTTCTTTTGTCACACAAAACATAGCCGCATCAAATATTCCCAAGTAAGACAGACAATCGAGTTTCCAAACATACCTGCAAAGAGAAGATGAAGAAAAAACATCATTAAATATGAAGCCATAACATTAATAGGAAAATATATAACAGTAATGACAGAATTCTTAGCATTAATGAAATGAAAATTGATCCGAAGAAAAACAAACATGGCATGGCATTAAAACGAAAATGCCAGCATCAAAGGAGTCCCTTCTTTTGACCGAATAGCAATGCCATAGAGCACACAACATAAAATGACTTTTCTTCCTTCGTTCCAAAAGCTTGTCATAATCCATTGACTGCTTTAAGAGCTGAGCAATAAGCAACTCAAGAAAACGAAGAAGAAAAGAAAAAACACAAAAACTTAAGTTCCTGGTACTTGAATTTAGCTAGCAAGCTTTTGACATGACACTGAATGACAGTATGTCAGTTACTCAGTCATTTCATCATTTATTATTTATGATGAGGACAATGATGGCGATGCTTGCTACCCAAACGACCGCCCTACCCACCCGTGTCTTGAGGCACCATAACGATAATGCGATTTTCATTCCCTACGGTCATTATCTTATGTTTACTTAGTTCACTTCGCAGAGAAACAGGAAAATACGAAACCATAGAAAAGGAAATGTATTTGAGCCGGGTGCGGGTGTGTGTGTGTTGTGTATACACATTTGAGTGAATGACTGACTGGTTGGTTCAAGAGAGTGTCTTCCAGTCAGCCAGCCGTGTATGTAATGTCTTCGTTAACAACGGCAAACATCAGCGACATTGTTCAAATGTTGTTAAGACAAAAACTCGTTTCCTTTGGTCTTGACAGATGTCTAGTGGAGATCTCAAAGGCACTGTGCGGGGAATTTCATGCGGCACATAGCTACTTATGATAGGTACTGGTGTTCAATGACCATGAAAAGAAAAACTTACTAGACATTGGTGTGATAAATTGCCAAGTCCCACTTGAGAGATTTGCCGGCAAATTTGTAACCAAATTGTTATTAAAGAACACAATGTGTCCCGAAAGGAATATGCAATAAATACATGGAACATATTTTTACATGGAAAGAAGAACGACAATAACATTGTCAGGAACCGAGGTAGAATTTTTTTCTATAGACAAAAATACCTCAGAAACTAAGGTCGAATTTTTTCTACAGACAAAAATACCTCGGAAACTAAGGTTGAATTTTTTTCTATAGAAAAACATAACCCCAGGTACTGAGGTTGAATTTGTTTCTATAGAAAAACATAACCTCAGGAACTGAGCTTGAATTTTTTCTATAGAAAAACATATCCTCAGGAACTGAGGTCGAATTTTTTTCTTAGAAAAACATAACCTCAGGAACTGAGGTTGAATTTTTTTCTATAGGAAAAAATACCTCAGATGAACTGAGGTTGAATTTTTTTCTATAGGAAAAAATACCTCAGATGAACTGAGGTTGAATTTTTTTCTATAGGAAAAAATACCTCAGATGAACTGAGGTTGAATTTTTTTCTATAGGAAAAAAATACCTCAGATGAACTGAGGTTGAATTTTTTTCTATAGGAAAAAAATACCTCAGATGAACTGAGGTTGAATTTTTTTCTATAGGAAAAAAATACCTCAGATTAACTGAGGTTGAATTTTTAAACATTACCTCAGATGAACTGAGGTCGAATTTTTTTCTATAGGAAAAAATACCTCAGATGAACTGAGGTTGAATTTTTAAACATTACCTCAGATGAACTGAGGTTTAATTTTTTTCTATAGGAAAAAATACCTCAGATGAACTGAGGTTGAATTTTTTTCTATAGGAAAAAATACCTCAGATGAACTGAGGTTGAATTTTTTTCTATAGGAAAAAATACCTCAGATGAACTGAGGTTGAATTTTTTTCTATAGGAAAAAAATACCTCAGATGAACTGAGGTTGAATTTTTTTCTATAGGAAAAAAATACCTCAGATGAACTGAGGTTGCATTTTTAAACATTACCTCAGATGAACTGAGGTCGAATTTTTTTCTATAGAAAAACATTACCTCAGATGAACTGAGGTCGATTTTTTTTCTATAGAAAAAAAATACCTCATATGAACTGAGGTCGAATTTTTTTTCTATAGAAAAACATTACCTCAGATGAACTGAGGTCGAAATTTTTTCTATAGAAAAACATTACCTGAGGTCGAATTTTTTTCTATAGAAAAACATTACCTCAGATGAACTGAGGTCGAATTTTTTTTCTATAGAAAAAAATACCTCAGTTGAACTGAGGTTGAATTTTTTTCTATAGAAAAAAATACCTCAGTTGAACTGAGGTTGAATTTTTTTCTATAGAAAAAAATACCTCAGTTGAACTGATGTTGAATTTTTTTCTATAGAAAAAAAATACCTCAGTTGAATTTTTTTCCTATAGAAAAAAATGCCTCAGATGAACTGAGGTCGAATTTTTTTCTATAGAAAAAAATGCCTCAGATGAACTGAGGTCGAATTTTTTTCTATAGAAAAAAATGCCTCAGATGAACTGAGGTCGAATTTTTTTTCTATAGAAAAAAATGCCTCAGATGAACTGAGGTCGAATTTTTTTCTATAGAAAAAAATGCCTCAGATGAACTGAGGTCGAATTTTTTTCTATAGAAAAAAATGCCTCAGATGAACTGAGATTGAATTTTTTTCTATAGGAAAAAAATACCTCAGATGAACTGAGATTGAATTTTTTTCTATAGGAAAAAAAATACCTCAGATGAACTGAGGTTGGTTTTTTCTATAGGAAAAAATACCTCAGATGAACTGATGTCGAATTTTTTTCTATAGGAAAAAATACCTCAGATGAACTGAGGTCGAATTTTTTTCTATAGGAAAAAATACCTCAGATGAACTGAGGTCGAATTTTTTTCTATAGGAAAAAATACCTCAGATGAACTGAGGTCGAATTTTTTTTCTATAGGAAAAAATACGTCAGATGAATAGAAGTCGAATTTTTTTCTATAGAAAAAATACCTCAGAAACTGAGTTTTTTCGTATAGAAAAATACTTCAGAAACTGAGGTCGAATTTTTTCCTATAGAAGATTTTTCTATAGAAAAAAATCGAACTCAGTTCTTGCGATATAGAAAAAAATTCGGCCTCAGTTCTTGAGGTATTTTTTTCTATAGAAAGAATTCGAACTTAGTTCTTGAGGTATATTTTTTTCTATAGAAAGAATTCGAACTTAGTTCTTGAGGTATATTTTTTTCTGTAGAAAAAAAATTCGACCTCAGTTTTTCTATAGGAAAAATTCTACCTCAGTTCCTGAGGAAATGTTTTTCTATAGAAAAATACGACGTCGGTTTCTAAGGTTTTTTTTTAATACAAAAATAAATCGAAGTCGGTTTCTGAGGATTTTTTCAATAGAAAAAAATCGACCTCGGTTTCTTAGGTATTTTTTTATAGAAAAAATTCGACCTCAGTTTCTGAGGTTTTTTTTTATAGAAAAAAATTCGACCTCAGTTCATGAGTTAATGTTTTTCTATAGAAAAAATTTGACCTCAGTTCATGAGTTAATGTTTTTCTATAGAAAAAAATTCGACCTCAGTTCATGAGTTAATGTTTTTCTATAGAAAAAAATTCGACCTCAGTTCATGAGTTAATGTTTTTCTATAGAAAAAAATTCGACCTCAGATCTTGAGTTAATGTTTTTCTATAGAAAAAAATTCGACCTCAGTTCCTGAGGTAATGTTTTTCTATAGAAAAAAATCGACCTCAGTTCCTGAGGTAATGTTTTTCTATAGAAAAAATTCGACCTCAGTTCCTGAGGTAATGTTTTTCTATAGAAAAAATTCGACCTCAGTTTCTGAGGTAATGTTTTTCTATAGAAAAAATTCGACCTCAGTTACTGAGGTAATGTTTTTCTATAGAAAAAAATCAACCTCAGTCCCTGAGGTAATATTTTTCTATAGAAAAAAATCGACCTCCGTTTCTGAGGTATTGTTTTTTATAGAAAAAAATTGGACCTCGGTTTCTTAATTATTTTTTATAGAAAAAATTCGACCTCAGTTCACCTGAGGTATTTTTTTCTATAGAAAAAATACATCGAATTTTTTCTATAAAAAATACCTCAGAAACCGAGGTCGAATTTTTTTTTCTATTGAAAAAAATTCCTCAGGAGCTGAGGTTGGTTTTTTTCTATAGAAAAAAATTCCTCAGGAACTGAGATTGCTTTTTTCTATTCCTCAGAACCTGATGATGACGTTTTCCTTTTTTAGAAAAAAAGTAATCAGAAAATTAAAATCATTTTTCTATGTCAAAGAAAAACTCTCAGAAACTAAAAATAATTTTAAGTTTTCCCCAGTGTTGACTAATTTTCTGCTTTGTTAGCAAGGAAATGAGAGTGAAATTTGTCACTTCTGTTACAAAGCAAGAAAACAAAAAAAAAAATGACAGGAAAAAGATGACAGCGAGAAACAATTTTATTCAATGTTGCAAAGCAATTCCCCTTGAGCATTAACGCGTGAGCATATCATTATCATTGCTACTTTCTTGTGGATTATCCTGAACTTATTGTGGTGTTGCGAAACGCCAAACAATCCACCCACCGACCCCAGCCCTAGCACCACCAATGCCACAAGCTTCTTAGTTTCGTTTAAAGTCACACAAAATAAAAAACAAACAACAAACGTTCGCATCTTCTTGTTAATCCCACTTCTATTTCGTCTTTACATTGCCTTCATCACCAATCGCTTGTTTTCTTTTAAACGTTCAGTTTCCACAGCTTGACTCCAACCTAAACACAGAAGGGTTAATGAGTGGCAAATAAGTTTAGCGTTAATGTACCTGAAATAATGACGTTTTCTTGGGGGATTTCTTCTTTATAAAGCGTAAAATTGTTTTCTTCTTCGTCTTTTGCTTTTCCAGTGCAAGTTCTTGGGGATTTCCAAACCACCACCTTCTTAGCATTCATTATGCTGTGTAGGGTTTGACAAGAAAAAAGTGAAGAAACAACGAAGGAAACTCCTAAGCAATGAATTTCACCTTGCTGTGGTTATTGTTGCTTAGGATTAAAGCATAAGCAGTGCAGGCTTTTTCTTTTTCACCTTCACATTTTGCCATTTGAAAAATTATGCTCTAAAGCGAAAAGCAAGGAACAATTAACAAGTTCATTACATGCCATTTACAAATGATGTTTGTTGGGCTTAGCAAAAAAGAAAAAAAGAACAAAAAACATGGAAGCCTTGTTAGAAACGACGCTACTAATTATCCTACATTGAAACAAAACTCTGGTAAATGAGTTTTGTGCGAAACTTCTTGTAGCTTGTAAACGACCGACAGAGAACCATTTACACTGTCAATTACCAGCATTTTTTGTAGTACGAATGCCACCACCTGAGCGAAAGAAAGGGCCACATGTACGTATATGGCCATACTTTGGTTTTCTCTTACAAAATGCAAGCAGCAAATTTTGCTTTTTTAGATCTTGGCAATCGAAAGAAATGCCTCAAAAAGTTAAAATAAATTTGAAGGCAATGCATAACGACTCCTGGTGCCCTTAGAATCATCATTGTCATGTTGACTCTGATGGTTTTTTATAGGGAGAAAACATTGGACTTACTTAGTTAACCTTCTTTCTATAGAACATTTGTCCTATAAGCCGAACAAAGAAACGATTTTCATTCATCTCTATTTGTTGCTTTACTTCTCCAATTTGGAATAACGAGTTTTTCGTTTTCGTCTTCCACTTGTTTATTCCATCAAAACCTTGGTCTTCCAGTTCCACCCCCATAATAATAATTGTTCCACAAACATCCCAGATGGGACAAGGGAGACTTCTCTGATATCAATGAGTGCACCCCGATTCATATTAGCTCAATGATATGGGACCTACTGTTTATCGCCGAGTCCGAACGGCGTGTCTTACGACACTACTTTATAGAGAAGTTTTACATGGCTGAAATACCCAGGAAATGTCGCCAACATTACTGAGGGGTATTTTGCCACCGTTGAAAATTTTGATGTTGCCTGGCCGGGGAATAGAACCAACGACCTTCTGCGTGCAAGCGGGTGTGCATACCATTGCACTACGGTGGCACCCAGTTCCACCCCCATGCAGCCCGTATTTATACCCCCTTTTAGCGGGTTGTCCATCGCTCATCCTTATGACATGGTCTAGCCAACGTAATACAGTCCGTGGTTCATACGACGAACAGTGGTTCAGGAATCAATGCCTAGGTGGGGGAGTTCTACCCACCATATGGTGATTAGGATGACTCTAACAATCCCTCCAGGTCTGACAGGTTTGACTATTTTTCCATCGCATTGCATTTATATTCGCGGGACATACTGGCGCTGCACGGGTTACCACAGACCTACCTATTGCGTTATATTTGGACCTTGTTCTTACATCTCAGCTTGTCGCAGATAGCTGTATGATGCGCGGACGACAAGAGCATGCTGTCGAATGTGACCCCTAGAATTTTTGGGTAATTTGTGGTCGGAATTCTGCTACAATCGACCATGACATTCAACTCAGAGCTCACCTCTGCAGTACATGCTGTGAACAGAGCGGCTGCAGATTAAGTGGCAGATATTTGCATATTCCTCGAGTGAAAAAAGTTGGTAAGATCGACCAAATAGAAGTTCGGTCTTTCACAAATGGACTTCCTGTTCCTGAATTCCACGGACGTTTGGCGTACACACATATAATTGATTATCCAACGTTTCAAACTTGGCTGGAGGGAAGCCTCCTCGATGTCCTCAAACAGTGTTGAGTGCTGTACCGTATCGCACGACTTACTCTAGTTGAGTTCTCAATTAATATGTGTGGAAATTGCGTTCAGCGCTGTTGTCGCTGTATGCTGCTTACGGAACCCATGTTGATGTCGGCAACTGGATAGCTTTTTCTGATGCTGGGGACAATTAAAGCCTCAAGGATGTTTGTTACGGGTGACAAAAGCGAAATCAAAATTGCCTGGCTTCAGTAGCGGGAACACCCTGTCCATTTTCCAGACTTCAGAAACAATGAGGGTGGCTATCGACTTTGAACTTTGGTGAGCTACTCGACTCCCGGCTCATCCAGCTGTTTCAGCATAACTATGGATATTCCAGCAGGGCTCAATGGTTTTGATGATTTGTGGTGGTTCTTCTTTGGTAGGAATGTGAAGTAGTACTGTTCTCTTTGCCCTGTTACTACCGGGGTGTTCGAAAACTGTCTATTGAAATAACTTGGGCACCTCTTCGGATCAGTCAATGTAAAGTCGCCAAACGTGAGTGGCCACCAAACCGTTGCCCACAATTCACTTATTCCGGTTGCACTGTTGCAACTCTACAGATGATTTAGCCACATATTCCGCTTATGCTCACCGACCAAACTGTTAATTTTCAGTGTCAGCTCCCTGGCTCTGGAGCCACTGGGGGCAGCATGACGAAGCTCATCGCGCTCGTCACGCTCATTTGCTAATCCCGTCACCTTTGCTGGGAAGTTTGACCTCACTCCTGGTATTCCACTAGCAGGTATATGACGAGCGGTTGCAGGCTGCAGCAGTGATGATGTCTTGGAACATCTTTTCTGCTATCCGAATATCAAAACCGTGTTTGTTGTTGTTGTAAGCGTGTTTATTATTGTGTGTTTGGGTGTTCGTTCTTCTGCTCAGTCTGGCTCTGGATCTATCTCCAGTTCCAGGAAAGTGGCTGCTTAAATGGGACATAACCACAGATCCAATGGAGTTAAATGAGTAGGTTTGGCAGGGCAGTTGAAAAGGTGCAGTGTATCTTGCGGGCCCATGCCGCATAGTGGACAGATGTTTTGCACGGTGCTATCGATACTTGCCCAATAAGAAGTTAGGCGACTGCAATATCCCAAGCGTAGTGGAGCCAAAAATACTCTGGTTTGTTGTGGCAGCTAACGCTCCTCAGCTGCGAGGGCTTTATTCAAACTGCTTATGGCCTTAGCAACTGCGTCCGTGTGAATGCTATTTTACCTGCTTGATATACCTGTTGATCCAAGGGTTGTCTCCTACATTGTTAGACCTCCCTCTCTAGAGCATGAATATCTTTCATCATTTGCCTGGGAATGTCGGGCCTAGCCAGAAGATGGTGATTGGGATGGCTCTCACGGTAACACCCGAGCAAGTACTGCAACGAAAGCATATCAGTGTGTTACTGTACTGAAAGAATCTTTGCCTCCTCATGTAGACAAGTTTGAATCTCTTTCCAGACCGACCTATCGCGTTATATGTGGTCAACAACGTTTCTTTATCTGCACCCCAAGTGCTGCCAGCTAGGGACTTGAGGACCTTGTTTCTGCATTTCAGTTTGTTGCAGATAGCTGCGGCATGCGCGGTCGACGTGAACGTAGTGTCGAATGTGACCCCTAGAATTTTGGGGCAGTTTGTGGGCGGAATTCTGCTACCATCGGCCACGACATTCAACTCTCTTCTATAATGCGCCGTCCATGTGGTGAACAGAGTGGCCGTAGATTTAGTGGCGGATATCGGCATATTCCTTGCATGGAAAAAGGTGGTAAAATCGGCTAAATAGGAGTTCAGTCTTTCACAGATGTCATCAGGTTAGGTACATAACGTCAGGATCGTACTATCATCCGCGTAAAATAAATCATCCGCAATTCTTTAGATAATTTAACCACTTGTTCCAGCCTGTTAATTTCCAGTGTCAGCTCCCTGACTCTGGAGTTGCATCGACGAAGCTCATCACGCTCATTTGCTAATCCCGTCGCTTCTGCTGGGAAGTTTGGTCTTACTTCGGGTATTGGAGCAGCAGGTATATGGCGAGCGGCTGCAGCAGTGATGATGTTATATCGCCATGTTATATACCGTAAGATAGAGGCATCCTTGGGTATTTCTTGCACCAACTAACATTTGAAGTTGCAGATCCGGCAAAATTGGACAATCGCTCAAAACTGGCGATTTGTGGCTCTTGTGGATTGGTGCATGGAAATTGTCAATAAATACGACCGCGGTGCTTATAACCACGGTTAATTCTGAGTGGTACACTACAGTTTTTTGCCTGAAGTCTCCTGAGAAATTCGTAATCATGACAATGAAAGATCTTTCACATCGATTGATACCAGCGCATTTTTGACCGGATAAAACGTGGAATTGATGGAACATCCGCCGTTGAACCCTGACATTATTCGGCCAGATCGATATCGTCCAGCCCTCGTATTAATTACAGTTTTTTTTACACAAAACGACATTTTTATACCCACCACCATAATATGGAGGGTACAATTAAATTTGTCACTCCGTTTATAACGCTTCGAAATATTCATCGGAGATCCTGTAAGTATATATACTCTTGATCGGGGTAAAATTCTAAGTCGATATAACCATTTCCGTCTGTTCGTCCGTCCGTCTGTTGAAATCAAGATACAGCTCGCAATTTTTAAGATAGAGCTTTGTAATTAATAATACTTTAAAGGGTCTCCTAGGATATTTCGTATTGCAAATGGGCTATATCGGTCCACGTTCTGATATAGCCCCCATATAACGGTACCACCCGATTTTCGGTATTTTTAGGGTTTAAGCTTCATTATCACTCCGAAATGGCTGAAATTTGATACTTAGTCTTCGTTGGGGGTACGAAACTTTCCCCCAGAATTTTGTTGGTATGGGCCCATGCCTTCATATAGCCCCCTAGAACGGTACCTCCGGATTTTCGATATTTGGAAGGTTGTAGCCTCAATATTCCTTCGAAATGGCTGAAATTTGGTATTTACTCTTCGTTGGGGGTACGAAACTTTCCCGCAGAAATTTGTCGGTCCACGCCTTCATATAGCCCCCATAGAACGGTACCTCCCGATTTTCGGTATTTTGAAGGTTATGGCCACAATATATTTAGTCTTCGTTGGAGGTACGAAACTTTCCCCCAGAAATTTGTCGGTACAGATCCACGCCTTTATATAGACCCCATAGAGCGGTACCTCCCGATTTTTGGTATTTGGAAGGTTGTGGCCTCAATATTCCTCCGAAATGGCTGAAATTTGGTATTTAGGGGGTTATAAAACTTTTCCCCAGAAATTTGTTCGTACAGGTCCACACTTTAATACAGCCCAATAGAACGGTATCACCCGATTTTCGGTATTTTTAAGGTTTTAGCTTCATTATCACACCGAAATGGCTGAAAATTGGTACTTAGACTCGTTGGGGGTATAAAATTTCCCTCCAGAATTTTGTTTGTATGGGTCCACGCCTTTGTATAGCCCCGAAAGAACGGTACCTCCCGAGTTCCGGTATTTTGAAGATTGTGGCCTCAATATTCCTCCGAAATTCTAGAAATTTGGTATATAGACTACCTTGGAAGTAAAACCCTTTTCGACTGAATTTCGTCGCTATAGATCCACGTTTAGACATAGCCCTCATTGAACGGTACCTCCCGATGTTCGTAATTGTGAAAGATGTGACGAATATACCACCGAATTGACTGAAATTTGCTATTTAGTCTTTCTTGGGTTTATAAAATGTTCCAGAAAAGAATTATCAGTATAGGTCCACGTCTTCCTATATCCCCCATAGAAGCGTGCCTCTTGATTTTCGGTATTCTTTAGGTTTTTAACCACATTATCTTAAAGAAATATCGGAAATTTGTTATTAAGTCTTCTTTGAGTCTAAAAACTTTACGCCAGAAATTTGTCGGTGTAGATCGACGTTTTGATATGGACCACATAGAACGGTCTTCTACCTTTCAAAGGTCTTCTGTATATAGAACAGACCGAATAGCTTTCACAGGTCTTTTATATACAGAGGATCCTTCAATGGTTTCCTATAGACAGAAGCCCCTTCAATAGTCTTCTATAGACAGAAAACAGTTAGCAGGTCCTCTATAAACAGGACTTTTATATACAGAAGATCCTTCAAATGCCCTCAATAGTCTTCTATAGGCAAAAAACTTTCATAGGTCTTCCGTGGACAAAACATTTCAAAAGGTGTTCTGTCGACAGAACTTTTTTAGGCAGAGGTCCCTTCAATGGTCGTCTACAGAGAGAAGGCCGTTAGCAGTTTTTTTTTTTTTTGAAAACGAAAGACCTTTCGAAGGTCTTCTATGGATAGAAGGCCCTTCAATTGCTTCAATAAACTCAAGACCTTTTTACAGATAAAAGATCCTTTAATGATCTTTTATAAATAGA
Organism: Musca autumnalis; assembly: GCF_047663935.1. Classification (NCBI taxonomy): domain Eukaryota; kingdom Metazoa; phylum Arthropoda; class Insecta; order Diptera; family Muscidae; genus Musca; species Musca autumnalis. Next base: position 50,483,282 of record NW_027412088.1, read on the forward strand.
AGACCTTTAACAGATCTTCCAGACCTTTAACGGGCCTTCTATAACCAGAAGAGCTTCCAAAGGTCTTCAATAGACCGAAGACCCCTCAATAGCTTTCAATGAACAGACAACTTTTAACAAGCAGAAGACGCCTCACTGACCTTTTATAAATAAAAGACCTTTAACAGATAATCTAAAGGCCGAAGACTCTTCAAGGTCTTCTAGAGACCGAATACCTTTCAAAGGTCTTCTGTTTATTGCATACGTTTTATAGCTCTTCTGTAAAAAGAACAGAACTGACATTCTATACACAGAAGACCTCTAACCTACCCCGTTCAAAAGAAAAAATCTTCTGGTCTCAAAAACATTTCCAGGGGATCTTACGAAGAAAAAAATTAATTTACTTTTAAGCCATAACCGAATAATTAATGAATTTATTTCGTACACCATATGAGCCTTTTTTTAAATATATATTTTCGTATACATACATAGGTGGTAATATTCTCAGCTCGTTGAATACAATTTTTTAATTGGTTTGTTAGCCGAATGAAATGAAGAGTATTTTGTATGTTCGCAAGTTGTTGTATTGCAGTCAAATTCCATTGTGACCTCAAGAGAAATATTTTTGTTTTTTGTTTGTAACCATTGCAGAAAATCCCTCTTGGTGGTAGAAATTTTGTTTTCATTCGCACTGTCCAGTTAGTCAGGCGCACAGCATACATACGCAACGATGAAAAACTTGAACCATATGTGGGCATGCAACAAAACATAAAACACCAACTGAATTGGAGCAATAAAAATTGTGGGGAATTATTAAAATGATTAAAATATCCTTAATCCTAACTAAATGAGAAATACTTTTCTGTACAAAAAAAACTCTTGAAGATTACATTTTTTACCGAGAACACTTCGGATTTGTTAAAAAATTCTCTGGGCCTGAGTATTACTTTTTCTCAAGACCAAAGGATTAATTTGTATTCCTTAAGAAATTCTTCGCGTCTGAAAACTATATTTCTTATAGAGCGTAGATCTGGAAATTACCGTTACTACTCCAAAAATGCCGCTTTATTTAATCTAGCAAAGCCATCAATATTTTGTCAAATAGGCCTCAGGTAATGTTAAAAAGCAAACAGCAGGACATTCAAGGATGTTTGACCAACAACCTACATTACATGGACTGAATGAATCAACACCCCCCATACCAAGTGCGGATATTATTCGAATGTCCGGAACCACTTTCGAAAACGATATCATTGTCGAAGGATTGGCAAATGTTTTTCGGGTGTACACAAGCACGTTGTTCTTTTGTTCGTCAAAAGTTTAAAAACGATATCATTTTCGAACATTTTGCGAATGTTTTTTCTTACAAGAAAAATTGTTTCGAGAAACATTTTTTACTTAGGAAATTTTTTATGTTTTAAAAAATAATTTTATGTAGTTCGTGAAAAATTCCCATTTGCTTTTTTCAAATATTTTCGATATAAATGCTACTTATAATATTAACAAGAAGTGATGATAAACACAACATATAGCTTGGTTACAAATACAAGACAACAATGTTTATAAACTGTTACACGCATTGAATCGCAAACATTACAAAGAAGAAAAGGTACATCCCCCCATACCATTGCTATCGAAAACGATATCGTTTTCGAATGTTTCTCGAGAGTTTTGCGGATATTTTGTTCGAGAACGACACACGAGAATGAATTAAAAACGATTCACTCGTCGCTCAGTTTGTGGCAGGAAATCCTTCGATTTCGAATATCGTTAATAATATTATTAGCGAATGATTGACGATAGTTTTACGATAGTGGCGAAAAACATTTTTTGTGGAGTTTCTTGATGTTTCTGTTATGTACCTTTTCCGTTTTTATTTCTTTATGTTTGCGACGCGATATTTAACTGTTGATAAACATTGTTGTCTTGTGTTTGGCAACCTACCCATATGTTGTCTTTATCAACACTTATTGTCTATATTATACGTAGCATTTATATCGAAATTATTTGAAAAAAGCAAATGGGAATTTTTTACAAACAACGTAAATTTTTTTTTTGAAACAAAAAAATTTTCAAAGTAAAAAATGTTTCTCGAAACAATTTTTCTTGTGAAGAAAAAACATTCGCCAAATGTTCGAAAACGATATCGTTTTTAAACTTTTGACGAACAAAAGAACAACGTGCTTGTGTACACCCGAAAAACAATTGCCAATTCTTCGAATGTGATATCGTTTTCGAAAGTTGTGTCGAACATTCGAATAATATCCGCAATTGGTATGAGGGGATAACAGAAAAATCAAGAGACGTCAGATAAAGTTAAACATGTCATAAAATCGAAACTCCGCCAAAAATGCTTTTTCGGCACTATCGTAAAAACTATCATCTTTCATTTGCTAATAATATTATTAACGACATTCGAATTCGAAGGTTTTCCTGCCACAAACTGAGCGACGAATGAATCGTTTTTAATTCGTTCTCGAGTGTCGTTTTCGAACAAAATATCCGCAAAACTATCGAAAAACATTCGAAAACAGATCGTTTGCGATAGCAATGGTATGGGGGGCAGTGAAAGGCATAAAGCACATGTATGTGTGAGTTATGTGCAGATGACACAAGTACCAATATCTGAGAGAAAAAATATAATATTATTAACTCTGAGAATGTATAGACTTTGACAAAGGTAAGAGATGAATGCCTAGCTGCATGTTATTGGAATTAAAAAAAATGACGTTTGGCTATGAAAGCAACACACAGCTTGTTAAAAAGGAAGTAAAAACTTTTTTACACAAACAAAAGAATAAACACATACAAATATTTTTAAATATTTCGAACATCACCATATGTTATTGAAAGGTATCGAATTGTGATCCTTTGTCTTTGAAAATTTGTTTATTGAATATGTGTCACACAATGTACGTGGACGTCGAGAGTTTGCCGACAAAAAACCGCCCAACCACCCAATGTCGTGCCGTGTTTTGTTTTCTTTACTGCAAAATTAATAATGCACACACACATACAGACTGTTCAGGGACACGCCAATTATAGCAGAGGGCCTTGGTCAAAGTTTAAAAGTTTAGAGTTTGGGAATGGTTAAGTATAAAAACTATTTAAAAAAGAACAACTATTCAAGCTCTGAGGATTACTTTTCACAAATTCTTGTAAACACCACAATTTCGCAGCAAAATCACAACCACTTGTATCTGAACTAAGCCACTGGTATCAGACAATCTATAAAAGAATGGTGTGTTAATGCATGCATATGTGTGAGTGGGAAATACCTTTACCTCTCTTTCTCTCGTTATTTCCTAGAACTTGTCAATAATGACATTTGAGTAATGGGAAAAGCCACATTGGCTGAAAGCGGAAATTCCGCTTAATTGTTTATGAAATAATGATAATTTCACATGAACAGTTGTCCCGGCAACACAATGAAAAGGTCGGTTAATTGAATTTAAGAAACACTATAAACACTTTCATTTAAAGAGGAAATAATTGAAATAATTTCTATATAATAGTGGGAAATAAAGTTAACTTATTTAAAACAAGTAAAAAAGTGTCAGTCGGTTTTGCCGACAGAGGTATACCCTCAGCCAATGTGAATTGAAACTTTCATCTACGGACAGATAGAATGTATTTAGCGTCTCTTCAGAATTTTGTGGCCCTTTTTCAACATTTGAACTTGCGGACAAAAATGTGGATTAGGAATTAACACAAATGTTGAACTTTTGTGGGGGGCTACCCTTAGGGAGACTGATATGGGGCATTTTAGAAGTTAAACTAAATTTTGACAAAATATTAGGAGATCCAAAATTTGGACCAAATTGGTTGCACCATTCATGTGATATCGTCCTAACATTTTAGTGACATTTTTTTAAATATTGGGGAGAAGTACCGGAAGTTGGGAATCGGTATTGCCCCATGAAACTAAGTTTGGATATGACGAAGACCAAATGTTGCACCAAATCGGTAGAACAGTTCGAGAGCCACATATGGTAACATAGGGCCTTTTACAACTTTCGGGATGTTTTCCCAAGAAATATGGACCTGCTCCTGAAAAAACTTTTACCGTCGTAATGGAGGTAGCGAATGCAAATCGGTTCAACAAAAATCAAAGTGATTTGAGAGCAGGTCTTAAAGAGAACTTATCCGAAATTTTGTGAGGGAGGTACCCAAAGGAGTGCAGAAATATCGTCCATATTCGAACCTGATCAATATCTGGTAGATATATTAGGATGTGCAGAGTATGGATTACATCACTCACTCCCTTCAAGAGTTATCGTGCGCATATTTTTTCCGAAGATTTTTGAATTTTTGTGAGGGAGGTACCTGAAGGAGTGGACCGACATGGTTTATCTTCGAACTTAAACTATGTTTGGACAAAATATTACGAAGGTCAAATTTTGGACCGAATCGGCAGATCCGTTCAAGAGTTATCTTGCGCTCCAACCACCTCACACGGTGTAATAGGGGTTTTTTGCAACTTTCAGGCTATTTTCTCAGGAAGTATGGACTTGCCCCTGATGAAACGTGTACCGTCGTATGGGGGCAGTGAATAAAAGTTGCTAAAACAAAAATCAAAGCGATTCGAGAGATGGTCCTAAACTGAACTTTTCCGAAATTTTGTATGGGAGGTACACGATGGAGTGGATCGATTGCGTCCATATTGTAACCTTATTTAAGTCTGGTACACATTTTACGATGGGCAAAGTATGGACCAAATCGGTTACTCCCTTCAAGAGTTATCGTGCGCACAAATTTTCCGAACATTTTGGAACTTTTGTGGGGGAGGTACCGGAAGGAGTGGACCGATATAGCCCCTCTTCGAACTTAAAATAAGTTTGGGCAAAATATTGTGAAAGCCAAAATTTGAACCGAATCGGTTCATCCGTTCGAGAGTTATCGTGCGCTCCAGCCAGCCAGACAGACAGACAGACGGACGGACATTGCTCAATCGACTCCAAATTGTCTGAAACACATTTCGTCCAAACATACTTGGGGTCTAAAACCATTATCTCGATGAGGCACATTTTGCCCGTATGAAAGTGTATATACATACCCTCGTTAGCATAAATGCTGAGGGTATAAAAAAATTTAAATGGAAATTTGGAAACGAAAATGTGTGCGAATGAAACACGCCCAAACTTTTGTGTGTTTTTTCAAATTTGTTTTTGTTTTGACGTAAAAGCTAATGTAAAAATATTTCGAAAACTTAAGTTTGGGCGTGTTACATTAGCACACATTTTCGTTTCGACATACAGAAACAGGCTGTTAGAATTTTTTGAAAGAAGAAATCGAATTTTTTCTATTCAAATTTTTCTATAGGAAAAAATAACAATTTTTTCCTATACACAAATTGGAAATATTAGGATGTTTTCCTATTGAAAAACTCAATTTTTTGTAGAAAAATACCAATTTTTTCTACTGAAAAAAAATCAAATTTTCATAGAAAAAATGCTAGTTTTTTGAAGAATCAAATTTTTTCCTTTAGGAAAAATTTATTTTTTTTTTTTCTATACAAAAATTCAAACTTTTTTATAGGAAAAATAAAAATTTTTTCTACAGGAAAAATGAAAATTTTAGGAAAAACTGAAATTTTTCTATACGAAAAATTCATATTTTTTCTAAAGGAATATTCAAATTTTTTCTATGAGAAAAACTCAAATTTTTTCTGTAGGAAAAATTCAAAAAATCCAATTTTTCTAAAGGAAAAAAAAATTACTTTTGTTTCCGAGGAAAAAAATCAATTTTTCTCCAATAGGAAAAAAATCAAATTTTCTTCGAAAAAATTAACTTATATAAATTTTTTTTTTCTAAGAAAAGTTTTTTTTCCTGTGGGAAAAAATTAAAATTTTCTACGAAAAAAATAACTTTTTAATATAAAAAATTTAATTTTTTTTAAAAAAAGATTTCAATTTTTTAAAATTTCTGAACAAAAAATATATTTTTTTCGAATTCTAAAATTTTTTATATAGGAAAAATTCAATTTTTTTTTTTCGTAAAATCGATTTTTTCTATGCGAAAAAATCCACTTTTTACAAAGAATAAAAAAATTTTTTGTTTCCAAGGAAAAAAATCCAATTTTTTCCTGTGGGAAAAAATTAAATTTTTCTACGAAAAAATTAAATTTTTAATATAAAAAATTTCATTTTTTAAGAAAATATTTCTTTGTGTAATGGAAAAAAAATTTTATGTAAAAATTTTCTGAATAAAAAACAATATATTTTTTTGAATTACGATTTTTTCTATAGGAAAAATCAATTTTTTATTGTAAAAAAAAACGTTTTTTTCTTTAGGAAAAAATCCACTTTTACAAAGAAAAAAATTTATTTTGTTTCCAAGGAAAAATTCTTTTTTCTCCTATTGGAATAAATTAAATTTTTCTAAAAAAACCTTAACTTTAATATAAAAAAATTCATTTTTTCTATTTTTTCTAATAAAAAAAAATCAATATTTAATAGTAAAAATTTTCTGAACAAAAAAAATAAATTTTTTGGATACAAATTTTTGTCTACAGGAAAAATTCATTTTTTTTATTGTAAAAAATCAATTTTTTCTATAGAAAAAAATCTACTTTTTACAAAGTTTAAAAAATTTATTTGGTTTCCAAGGAAAAAAGACAATTTTCTCCTATACGAATATATATAAATTTCATTTTTTTAAGAAACGATTTCAATTTATTTCTAATGGAAAAAATCAATTTTTTGTAATAAAAATTTTCAGAACAAAAAAATTATATTTTTTCGACTTCCAATTTTTGTCTATAGGAAAAATTAAATTTTTTATTGTAAAAATATCGATTTTTTTCTATAGGGAAAAATTCACTTTTTACAAATAAGAAAAAATGTATTTTTTCCAAGGAAAAAAAATCAATTTTTCACCTATAGGAAAAAATTCAATTTTTCTACGAAAAAATTAACTTTTTAATATAAAAATTTCATTTTTTTTTTTAAGAAAAGATTTCAATTTTTATCTAATGGAAAAAATCAATTTTTTATAGTAACAATCTTCTGAATAAAAAAAATATTGTTTTTTTCGAATTCCAATTTTTTCTATAGGAAAAATTCAAATTTTTTATTGTAAAAAATCGATTTTTCCTTTAGGAAAAATCCACTTTTTACAAAGAAAAAATTTACTTATTATACGAAAAATTAACTTTTTAATTTAATTTAAAAATTCAATCTTTCTAAAAGAAAGTATTTCAATTTTTTTCTAATGGAAACTATTCAATTTTTTTATAGTAAAAATTACTTTTTAAATTTTCTGAACAAAACAAATTTAGATTTTTCATATAGCAGCATTTTAAATTTTTTCTATTGAAAAAAAAATAATTTTGTTTTTCTATAGGAACCAATTAATCTTTTTAAAGAAAATATTCTCATTTGTTTAAGTGAAAATTTTAATTTTAAAATTTTCTCAATTTTTCCATTTTCTCAATTTTTTCCTTCACAAACAAAAAAATTACAAATTTTGTCTATACAAAACATTGGAAATTTGGAAACAATTAGATCTTTCCATAGAAAATATTATTTTTTTAATGTTTTCTGTAGGTAAAAATCCAATTTTCCCATGAAAAAAAAAACGACTCCAAAACCTGAGGTCGATTTTTTCTATAGAAAAAAATCTTCGGGCACTGAGATCGAATTTTTTTCTATAGAAAAAATCCTCGGGCACTGAGGTCGAACTTTTTTCTATATAAAAATACCTCAGGACTCAGTTCAGTTTGCTACAGAAAAAAATACCTCAGGAACTGAGGTCGATTTTTTTTCTAATAGAAAACAAGTAAGAACAGACTATAGTCGGACGGGGCCGACCATGTGATACCCTATACCACTATCCCTGTGCACTAGCTTTCCGGGCTAGCTGTTATAAGATGTGCATTAGAAATTTTACCAATTTTCACACAAAAGTTTTGATCAATTTAATCCGCTAAATATTATCCGATCATACCGTTGACTTGCACGCTACTTCTTCATCTCAAACCAAAACTACGTTTAAAATTTCGCGCCGATCGGACTATTATTGCGACCTACAGAGCGGCTACAAAATCGAGCAAAAATTTTGTTTTTGGTCCATTTCATCCCTTTAACATTTCACGATCATCGCCAAAAACTAATCAGTTCTATTCTGGTCCAAACCCGACCTCCATACTAAATTTCGTGACAATCGGTCCATAATTGCGGCCTCTAGCTTGATTACAATTTTTAATGGACGGACAGACGGACGGACGGACGGACGGACACACATCGCTAAATCGCTTTATCTCGTCGAGATATGAAGTTTGGTATACCACATGAGGGGTCTACGACGAATATTTCGCGGCGTTACATGAATTTTTGGGAAAACAAACTTATTATACCCTTTTCCACATTGTGGTATAGGGTATAAATAAATAACAAAAATAACCCAGGTACTGAGTTCGAATTATTCAGAAACTGAGGTTGCATTTTTTCTAAAAATACCTAAGGCACTGAGGACGAATTTTTTTCTATAGAAAAAAATACCTCATCGAATTTGTTTTACAGAAAAATACCTCAGGAACTGAGGTCGAATTTTTTTCTATAGAAAAACTACTTCAGAAACTTAGGCAATTTTTTTCTATAGAAAAAATACCTCAGAAACTGAGGTCGATTTTTTTCTAAAGAAAAAAAACCTCAAAAACTGAGATGGATTTTTTTCTTTAGAAAAAATATCTCAGAAATTGAGGTGGATTTTTTCTATAGAAAAAAAAATCATCAGAAACTGAGATGGTTTTTTTATAGAAAAAAAAATACCTCAGAAACTGAGTTTGAACCTTTTCTATAGAAAAAAATACCTCATAAACTGACTTTGATTCTGTTTCTATAGAAAAAACACCTCATAAACTGAGGTCGAACTTTTTTCCGAAAAAAAAAACCTCAGAAACTGAGTTCGAATTTTCCCTGGAACTGGGGTGAGGTTAGCCTTTTTATTTTTATAGAAAACAATTGGTGAATAAATTGTGCAAACTTCTTTCTGTAAAAAATTCCTCAGCATCATACAATACCTCAGCTGTGCTGCACGCATCCCTGATGCTGTTGTGACGCCCTGGAAGCCATTTAATCAACATTTCAAAGGGAGTATGACTGCCTTTTTGGCAATGAAAGGAAAATGTCAACCACGTACAGTCAGAGTCAAAAGAAAGTTTACACCTCACAAAAAGTTGTTAATAGCATAATTACACCGGTATAATGATATAATAAACATAAAACACAAATACAATTTTTTTAAGTGTTTAGTGTTGAATTAATATCCAGAAAATATTAGGCCTTGTATAAGGTTAATTTTGAAATAAATGAAGATTGATAAAATAACTCCAAATTTTAAGAGTCAAAAGAAAGTTTACACTCTTGCCGAAAGTAAGACTTTTTTAATTCTTTAGCTTGATATGCCTTTATTTTGGCTTTTTAGCTTGTTTTTATTCTATTTGAGTGTCTAAATAATAAATCCACCAGTATTTTGGTGAAATCCGGTGATAATACCCCATTGGACCCGAATTACAGCTTTTGGGCAATTTTGGCACAAAATGGGGCTTTATTTCACATTCTTTTGGATTTTTCGGTAAGTACTCAATGGATTTGAGTTCTAGAGACCACAATGAGTGATCCTAGCTGCATGGGGGTAAAACATAGCAATACGTTATCCATAAATATGGGCGAAGCCTTCATATCCCTGCCCACATGTCAGATCCCCCTTTGATATAATCCCCATTTCAGTTCACTAGGATCTGTGATCTCGTGTCAATATGAGTATATGATATTTTTCTTGTATCCTTGAACCCATACAAACTGTTTCTTTGAAGCCTGCTTCTATCAGGCGCCCGATGAACACTTATAGGACACTCCATCAAGTTTGATTTTGTATACAACATTCTCACCGTTAAAAGCTTCGTTCACATTTTTCGACAGTTATGGCATATTTTGCGACGAAATATGTGAAAATGGTTATGATGGTTATATAAAAAAAATTTTCCTCAACAATATTTGGTGAAAAAATCCCAAACCTGTGGAAAAATATGAACGAAGCTTTTAACGGTGGAAATGTTGTATAAAAAATCAATCTTGATGGAATGTCCTATATACATATGTTCATCGGGTCCCTGACAGAAGCGGGCTTCAAAGAAATAGTTTGTATGGGTTCAAGGATAAAAGAACAATATCATATACTCATATTGACACGAGATTACAGATCCTAGTGAACTGAAATGGGGCTTATATCAAAGGGGGATCCGACATGTAGGCAGGGATATGAAGGCTTCGTCCATATTTATGGATAACATATTGCTATGTTTTACTCCCATGCATCTAGGATCACTCATTGTAGTCTCTAGACCTCAAATCCATTGAGTACATACCGAAAAAATCCAAAAGAATGTTAAATAATGCCCCATTTTATGCCAAAATTGACCGAAAGCTGTAATTCGGGTCCAATGGGGTATTGTCACCGGATTTCACCAAAATACTGGTGGATTTATTATTTAGACACTCGAATAGAATAAAAACAAGCTAAAAATCCAAAATAAAGGCATGTCAAGCTAAAGAATTAAAAAAATGTCTTACTTTTGGCAAGAGTGTAAACTTTCTTTTGACTCTTAAAATTGGGGGTTATTTTATCTATCTTCATTTATTTTATAATTAAGCTTATACAAGACCTAATATTTTCTGGATTTTAATTCAACACTAAACACTTGAAAAAATTGTATTCGTGTTTTATATTTATTATATCATTATACCGGTGTAATTATGCTATTAACAACTTTTTGTGAGGTGTAAACTTTCTTTTGACTCTGACTGTACATACATGAATGGCTGTATGTACGATAATGATTGACAGACATTTGCCAAAGAGTTGGGGCCAATGGGTTGTAAAGTGTTTTCTGGCCAATCGTTAAAAGCAATTTTCGTGTCATTTTGTACTTTTAAAATACCAGTAAATTGGTAGCGATAAATTATAAATCGATGTTGGGAAAATGAAATGGCAGTGATGTACGTATGTATGTATGAAGCGATGGCCCGACACCACGGGAGGGCGGGAGTCTTTTTAAAGGAAACTGTAAAATAGGCAAAAGTCGGAAAAGAACAAATATGTAAATTACCGGGAATGTCAAACACAATGTTCGCCACCCAATCAACTACTTGCTTTCTATAGCTTTTATTCTTTCGGACACTGACATGGTGAGCTTTATTACCATCAACCATTTCTGTTCATTTCTTTATGCCGATGGCCAATGTAATTCAATTTAATTTCAATTGACGCAATTTCCAAAGGAGTCAATGAAAAAAAAAAATGTTGAGATTAATAAACTTTTGAATATACCAACCATCTCAGGTGGCGGGCTCCCTCAGATGTTTAGCCAACTTAAAGGGGAGAAATAGAATGAAGAATTGTTGTTTAGCCTTTTCTAGTAAAATTTCAACATAACAATTGAATTCTGTTGTCGTTATTCCACAAAAAGATTTTTAAAGATTTTTTATGGCAATCCAAGAGGACAGTAGGCGTGGATTTTTTAAAGATTTTTTATGGCAATCCAAGAGGACAGTAGGCGTGGATTTTTTAAAGATTTTTTAGGGGAATCCAAGAGGACAATAAGCGTGGATTTTTTAAAGATTTTTTTATGGGAATCCAAGAGGACAATAGGCGTGGATTTTTTAAAGATTTTTTAGGGGAATCCAAGAGGACAATAGGCGTGGATTTTTTAAAAATTTTTTAGGGGAATCCAAGAGGACAATAGGCGTGGATTTTTTAAAGATTTTTTAGGGGAATCCAAGAGGACAATAGGCGTGGATTTTTTAAAGATTTTTTAGGGGAATCCAAGAGGACAATAGGCGTGGATTTTTTAAAGATTTTTTAGGGGAATCCAAGAGGACAATAAGCGTGGATTTTTTAAAGATTTTTTTATGGGAATCCAAGCGGACAATAGGCGTGGATTTTTTAAAGATTTTTATGGGAATCCAATCGGACAATAGGCGTGGATTTTTTAAAGATTTTTTATAAGAAGCCAAGAGAACAATAGGCGTGGATTTTTTAAAGATTTTTTTTAAGTAGCCAAGAGAACAATAGGCGTGGATTTTTTATAAGAAGCCAAGAGAACAATAGGCGTGGATTTTTTAAAGATTTTTTATAAGAAGCCAAGAGAACAATAGGCGTGGATTTTTTAGAGATTTTTTATAAGAAGCCAAGAGAACAATAGGCGTGGATTTTATAAAGATTTTTTATGGGAATCCAAGAGGACAATAGGCGTTGATTTTTAAAGATTTTTATGGGAATCCAAGAGGACAATAGGTGTGGATTTTTTAAAGATTTTTTATGGGAATCCAAGAGGGTAATAGGCGTGGATTTTTTAAAGATTTTTTATGGGAATCCAAGAGGGTAATAGGCGTGGATTTTTTAAAGATTTTTTTATGGGAATCCAAGAGGGTAATAGGCGTGGATTTTTTAAAGATTTTTTATGGGAATCCAAGAGGGTAATAGGCGTGGATTTTTTAAAGATTTTTTATGGGAATCCAAGAGGGTAATAGGCGTGGATTTTTAAAGATTTTTTATGGGAATCCAAGAGGGTAATAGGCGTGGATTTTTTAAAGATTTTTTATGGGAATCCAAGAGGGTAATAGGAGTGGATTTTTTAAAGATTTTTTATGGGAATCCAAGAGGACAATAGGCGTGGATTTTTTTAAGATTTTTTATGGGAATCCAAGAGGACAATAGGCGTGGATTTTTTAAAGATTTTTTATGGGAATCCAAGAGGACAATAGGCGTGGATTTTTTAAAGATTTTTTATGGGAATCCAAGAGGACAATAGGCGTGGATTTTTTAAAGATTTTTTATGGGAATCCAAGAGGACAATAGGCGTGGATTTTTTAAAGATTTTTTATGGGAATCCAAGAGGACAATAGGCGTGGATTTTTTAAAGATTTTTTATGGGAATCCAAGAGGACAATAGGCGTGGATTTTTTAAAGATTTTTTATGGGAATCCAAGAGGACAATAGGCGTGGATTTTTTAAAGATTTTTTATGGGAATCCAAGAGGACAATAGGCGTGGATTTTTTAAAGATTTTTTATGGGAATCCAAGAGGACAATAGGCGTGGATTTTTTAAAGATTTTTTATGCGAATCCAAGAGGACAATAGGCGTGGATTTTTTAAAGATTTTTTATGCGAATCCAAGAGAACAATAGGCGTGGATTTTTTAAAGATTTTTTATGGGAATCCAAGAGGACAATAGGCGTGGATTTTTTAAAGATTTTTTAGGGGAATCCAAGAGGACAATAGGCGTGGATTTTTTAAAGATTTTTTATGGGAATCCAAGAGGACAATAGGCGTGGATTTTTTAAAGATTTTTTATGGGAATCCAAGAGGACAATAGGCGTGGATTTTTTAAAGATTTTTTATGGAAATCCAAGAGGACAATAGGCGTGGATTTTTTAAAGATTTTTTATGGGAATCCAGGAAGACAATAGGCGTGGATTTTTTAAAGATTTTTTGTGGGAATCCAGGAAGACAATAGGCGTGGATTTTTTAAAGATTTTTTATGGGAATCCAGGAAGACAATAGGCGTGGATTTTTTAAAGATTTTTTATGGGAATCCAGGAAGACAATAGGCGTGGATTTTTTAAAGATTTTTTATGGGAATCCAGGAAGACAATAGGCGTGGATTTTTTAAAGATTTTTTATGGGAATCCAGGAAGACAATAGGCGTGGATTTTTTAAAGATTTTTTATGGGAATCCAGGAAGACAATAGGCGTGGATTTTTTAAAGATTTTTTATGGGAATCCAGGAAGACAATAGGCGTGGATTTTTTAAAGATTTTTTATGGGAATCCAGGAAGACAATAGGCGTGGATTTTTTAAAGATTTATTTTTTATGGGAATCCAAGAGGACAATAGGCGTGGATTTTTTAAAGATGACAAATGATTACTATATATGATGATTTACTGCATATACATATGTAAATAAAACACGTAACCCGTTTATGTTTTTCTAAAATTTGAACAGAATTATTTTCTACAACAATGAAAAAATTTTAAATATTCATAGTTGTATATACAATGTAATTTTGTTGTTGCTAATGTTGTTGTAAAATATGCACTTGTTGTTGGCCAAACATTCTGTTTTTCCATTTATGTGCATCATGTTAAACAATTTCATATGACTGCCATTTATAAAAGAATTAAAATCAATAAAAAAATTGAGAAAAAAACACATTCATTGATTAATATTTCATTGATGTTTGCATATTTATGTATGTGTGTATCGACGACAACGTATCGTTTTGTTATTGTGTTGGTGGGTTTTCTCTCGTTTGCTGCCATCTAAATGACATTTATCATGTGTTGCGGCAATTTACACTGCAACACATACGCATACACTTAGATGGCCATAAAAAAACACTGCAACAACATATTTGATGGCACATTGAAAATTTATAGCTCAAGGATAATCAATAAACAAACAAAAGTGAGGGGGGTTGAGAAAATTGAAGTAAAACATTTGGGTTTTTATAATTTTTTAAAACAAATATTAATGTTCAATGAAAAAGAGAAAAAAATCATTGAATTAAATTTTTGTTGTGAAAACATCAAAAAACAGAACGTATTGAACTAACTCTTGCCATTAATGGCCCACTGTAATTGTTGCTAGTGGTTGGTTGCTGCAGTTCCGTTTATTTTTTTGCCATAATTTATTATTTGTTGCATCACAAACACATACATACATGTGTACCTACATGGATATAAATTCATATATTTGCAAAATATTCACACACACACATACATAGATAACTGTATGTGCCATACCAAAGCAACAATTCAACATGATTAAAATTGAAATTAAAGCAATATCACATGTACTAATAGACAAGGAGACAGGCAGACAGACAGACAGTGAATGAACGATAGATAGAAAGGATACATCACCCAAATTGCAAACACACAAAATGAGTGGAAGCGAGGAGACATACAGACTGGCAAATACACATGACAGGGTGGTATAGAAAGACCCACATTTCTTGTCTGATGAGTGAGGAGGAACCATACCCTCGTCGCCGCCGCTGCCGCCTCCACACAACTAGACAGTGACAAATGAATGTGACCATTTATTTCAGTTGTGCCAGTTGGGTTGGAAAGGTGGCAGCAGCAGCAGCACAGCAACAGCGACATGCATAAATAAAGTCTATGGAACGACATCATATCACATCCTTGGACATATCCTTGGAAAGGAAGCAATATTATCTTCAAGCCAATGTGAGCTTTAAGAGTTAAGGTCAAAAGGAGTAAAATGAAAATATACATTTACTACACATTTTATGTACAGCAGTAAGGCAAAGGACTTACATCACAGCAATACAGAAGGATTGTGTGACAAAACAGTATGGTGGTTAAGGGGAAAATATTGCTTTTAGCAAAAGATAGATAGCATGAAAGAAAAACTGACTGATAATTTGATACAGTTGTGAATAGTCTTCAGGCAACACGTCGGTTCTGATTCTTTTCTGGGGTCTTCTGTCTTCTATAAACCTGTATAATATCGATAAAAGGACCTTTAGGCCAATAAACGTGGATTTTTTTAAACAATAAATGTGGATTTTTTTAAGAATATTTCCTTATATACCGTCAGACCAATAAACGCGTTTTTTTTAATAATATTTTTCATGGGTTGTCAGACCAATTAACGTGGATTTTTTAAAAAATACTTTTTCAATGACCTTCAGGCCAATAAACGTGGATTTTTACAAAAAAAAATATTTGTTCAAGGACCTTCAGACTAATAATGTGGATTTTTTAAAAAATATTTTCAATGGCCTTCAGGCCAATAAACGTGGATTTGTAAAAAATATTTTTTTCGGAACCTTCAGGCTAAAAATGTGGATTTTTTAAAAAAATAATTTTCCAAGGACCTTCAGGCCAACAAACGTGGATTTTTTAAAAAATATTTTTTTCAGAGACTTTCAGGCCAATAAATGTGGATTTTTTAAAAATATTTTTTGAAGGACCTTCAGGTCAATAAACGTGGATTTTTTTAAACAATATTTTTTCAAGGACCTTCAGGTCAATAAATATGGATTTTTTAAAAAAAATGTTAATGACTTGCAGGCCAATAAACGTGGATTTTTTAAAAAATATTTTATAGGTCCTTGATGGATGGATTTTTTAAACAATACAATCAAGGACCTTCAGGTCAATAAATGTGGATTTAAAAAAAAAAAAATTAATGACTTGCAGACCAATAAACGAGGTTTTTGAAAAAATATTTTTTCAAGGACATTCAGGCTAATAATGTAGATTTTTTAAAAAATATTTTTTCAAGGACCTTCAGGCTAATAATGTGGATTTTTTAAAAAATATTTTTTCAAGGACCTTTAGGCTAATAATGTGGATTTTTTAAAAAATAATTTCTCAAGGACATACAGGCCAGTAAACGTGGATTTTTTAAAAAATATATTTTTCAAGGACTTTCAGACCAATAAACGTGGACTTTTTAAAGATTTTTTTCAAGGACCTTCAGACCAATACACGTGGATTTTTTTAAAGAAGATTTTTTCAAAGACCTTCAGGCCAATAAACGTGGATTTTTAAAGAAGATTTTTTCAAGGACCTTCAATCCTATAAACGTGGATTTTTTAAAGAAGATTTTTTCATGGACCTTCAACCCATAAACGTGGATTTTTTAAAGAAGATTTTTTCATGGACCTTCAACCCATAAACGTGGATTTTTTAAAGAAGATTTTTTCATGGACCTTCAACCCATAAACGTGGATTTTTTAAAGAAGATTTTTTCATGGACCTTCAACCCATAAACGTGGATTTTTTAAAGAAGATTTTTCATAAACCTGAGTTTTTTTAAACAAGATTTTTTCATGGGTCGTCAGACCAATCATTTTTAAACAAGAATTTTTCATGGGTCATCAAGCCAATAAACGTGGATTTTTCAAAAAATATTTTTTTATGTACCTTCAGGCCAATAAACGTGGATTTTTAAACAAGATTTTTTCATGGGTTAGAATATTTTGTTTAAAAACATAAGGACTTCTTTAGACACAATACCTTAAAAATCTCTTCTACGAAGGGAAAAACTTTAAAAGATCTTCTATAAACAATTGACCTTTGAAAGGTCTTCTGTAGAGCTTTCAAAGGACTTCTATTTGATCACTAAAATTCGTTCGGAAAACAAGTATTGTTTTTGTGTCCCTATTAACAACCTCAACTGTTTCAACTTTACTTTTTTTAAGGACTTCTTTGATAGTCCTGTTTGCTTTCCATTTGGCAAATAAATTACAAACCTGTTATGTGTTGGCCTGTGGTCATTGGTGACAGGACTATACTTGAATGATATGGATATCATTCAAGTGGTGTGCAGAGAAATACAAATGATAAGAGTAGTTGGAATATACAAATGTATGTATGTGTGTATTTTACCAACACATTTATAAGAAAATGAAGAAGGCAAAGTAGGAGATGCATATCAATGACATGATGTGGGACACTTTACCATCTAATAAAGAAAAATTGCAGTCGATGGGTGTAAGCAGGGTTTCCTGAAGATAATAACGTTCATGTCGGACAAAGAGGATTTAACAAATTGTTAAAAAATTTGAAATTTTCTTGAAATATTATCCAAATGAAAAAAATATGTTCCACAAACATCCGCCATAAAGAAGAATGGAGATTTTTTCTCATATCAAAGAATGCTGGCGGAGGACAGGGAACTTTTTTTACAGAGAAGTCGTACAAAATCTATAGACCGTTGAAAGGTATTCTATAGGCAGAAGATCTTTGAATTGTCTTCTATAGAAGGAAGACTTTTGAAAGGTCTTCTATAGACAAAAGACCTTTGAATGATATTCTATTGACAGAAGACCTTTGCAAGGTTTTCTATAGACAGAAAGATCTTCTAAAGGTCTTCTGTAGACGGAAGACCTTTGAAAGGTCTTCTATAGACAGAAGACCATTAAAAGGTTTTCTATAGACAGAAGACCTTTTAAAGGTCTTCTTTGTTACAAAATTTGAAATTTTCTTGAAATATTATCAAAATGAAAAAATATGTTCCACAAACAACCTCCATAAAGAAGATTGGAGATTTTTTCTCATATCAAAGAATGCTGGCGGAAGTCAGGGAGCTCTTTTTTACAGAGAAGTCGGACAAAATCAATAGACCGAAGACCGTTGAAAGGTGTTCTATAGACAGAAGATCTTTGAGAGGTATTATATAGACGGAAGACTTTTGAAAGGTCTTCTATAGACAGAAGACTTTTGGAAGGTCTTCTATAGGCAAAAGACCTTTGAAAGGTATTCTATTGACAGAAGACCTTTGAAATGTCGTCTATAGACAGAAGAACTTTAAAAGGTCTTCTATAGGCAGAAGATTTTTGAAAGGTCTTCTATAGACAGAAGACCTTTGAAAGGTCTTCTATAGACAGAAGAACATTGAAAGGTCTTCTTTAGACAGAAGAATTTGAAAGGTCTTCTATAGACCGAAGACTTTTGGAAGGACTTCTATAGACAGAAGACTTTTGAAAGGTCTTCTATAGACAGAAGAACTTTAAAAGGTCTTCTATAGACAGACTTTTGAAAGGTGATCTTTGTCAGGCCTTCTATAGACAGAAGACATTTGAGAGGTCTTCTATAGACAGAAGACTTTTGAATGGTCTTCTATAGGCAGAAGACCTCTGCAAAGTTTTCTATAGACAGAAAGGTCTTCTGTAGACGGAAGACCTTTGAAATCTCTTCTATAGACAGAAGACTTTTGAAAGGTCTTCTATAGACAGAAGACCATTAAAAAGTTTTCTATAGACAGAAGACCTTTTAAAGGTCTTCTATAGACAGAAGAACTTTAAAAGGTCTTCTATAGACAGAACTCTTTTGAAAGGTCTTTTATAGAAAGAAGACGTTTGAAAGGTCTTCTATAGACAGGATACCTTTGAAAGGTATTCTATAGACAGAAGACCTTTGAAAGATCTTCTAAAGACAGAATACCTTTGAAAGGTCTTCTGTAGACAGGAGACCTTTGAAAGGTCTTTTGTAGACAGAAGACCTTCGAAAGGTCTTCTATAGTCAGAAGACCTTTGAGAGGTCTTCTATAGACAGAAGACTTTTGAAAGGTCTTCTATTGACAGAAGACCTGTGAAAGGTCTTTTAAATACAGAAGACCTTTGAAAGGTCTTCTATAGACAGAAGACCTTTGAGAGGACTTCTATTGACAGAAGACCTTTGAAAGGTCTCTTATAGTCAGCAGATCTTTGAAAGGTCTCCTATAGAGTGAAATCCTTTGAAAGGTCTTCTATTAGACAGAAGACCTTTAAAAGGTCTTCTATAGACAGAACCCCTTTGAAAGGTCTTCTATGGACAGAAGACATTTGAAAGGTCTTCTATAGACAGACCTTTGAATGGTCTTCTATAGACAGAAGACTTTTGAAGGGACTTCTATAGACAGAATCCCTTTGAACGGTCTTCTATAGACAGAAGACATTTGAAATGTCTTCTATAGACAGACTTTTGAAAGGTCTTCTATAGACAGAAGACTTTTAAAAGGTCTTCTATAGAAACGTATCTTTAAGTCAGAAGACCTTTGAAAGCTTTTCTATTGACAGAAGACCTTTGAAAGGTCTTCAATAAACAGACGACCTTTGAAGGGTCTTCTATAGACTGAAGACCTTTTAAATGTCTTTTACAGACAGAAGACCTTTGAAAGGTTTTCTATAGACAGAAGACCTCTAAAAGGTCTTCTATAGACAGAAGACCTTTGAATGACCTTCTATAGAAAGAAGACCTTTGAAAAGTCTTCTATAGACAGAAGACTTTTGAAAGGTCTTCTATTGACAGAAGACCTGTGAAAGGTCTTTTAAATACAGAAGACCTTTGAGAGGACTTCTATTGACAGAAGACCTTTGAAAGGTCTCCTATAGTCAGCAGATCTTTGAAAGGTCTCCTATAGAGTGAAATCCTTTGAAAGGTCTTCTATTAGATAGAAGACCTTTGAAAGGTCTTCTATAGACAGAAGACTTTTGAAAGGTCTTTTATAGACAGAAGACTTTTGAAAGGTCTTCTGTAGACGGAAGACCTTTGAAAGGTCTTCTATAGACAGAAGACCATTAAAAGGTTTTCTATAGACAGAAGACCTTTTAAAGGTCTTCTATAGGCAGAAGACCTATGAAAAGTCTTCCATAGACAGAAGACCTTTGAAAGGTCTTCTATAGACAGAGGCCTTTTGAAAGGTCTCCTATAGAAAGAAGACTTTTGAACGGTCTTCTATAGACAGAAGACCTTTGTCTAATCTTCTATAGACAGAGGACCTTTGTCTAATCTTCTATAGACAGAAGACCTTTGTCTAATCTTCTATAGACAGAAGACCTTTGAAAGGTCTTCTATAGACAGAAGACCTTTAAAGGGTCTTCTATAGACAGAAGACTTTTAAAAGGCATCTTTATGTAAGAAGACCTTTGAAAGTTTTTCTATTGACAGAAGACTTTTGAAAGGTCTTCTATAGGCAGAAGAACTTTAAAAGGCCTTCTATTGACAGTGGACCTTTCAAAGGTCTTCTATAGACAGAAGAACTTTAAAAGGCCTTTTATAGATAGATGACTTTCGAAAGGTCTTCTATAGACAGAAGACCTTTGTCAAGTCTTTTATAGACAGAAGACCTTTGAGGGGTCTTCTATAGACAGAAGACTTTTGAAAGGTCTTCTATAGACTGAAGACCTTTGAAAGGTCTTCTATAGACAAAAGACCTTTGAAAGGTATTCTATAGACAGAAGACCTTTGAAAGGTCTTCTATAGACAGAAGACCTTTGGAAGGCCTTTTATAGACAGAAGACCTTTGAAAAGTCTTCTATAAACAGAAGACCCTTCAAAAGTCTTCTACAGACAGAAGACCTCAGAAAAGTCTTCTATAGACAGAAGACCTTTGAAAGGTCTTCTGTAGACTTTTGAAAGGTCTTTTATGGACAGAAGGCCTGTGAAAAGTCTTTTGTAGGCAGAATACATCCGAAAGGTTTCTATAGGCAGAAGACCTTTAAAAGGTCTTCTATAGACAGAAGACATTTGAAAGGTTTTCTAAAGACAGAAGACCTTTGAAAGGTCTTCTATAGACAGAAGACCTTTGAAAGGTCTTCTATAGACAGAAGACCTTTGAAAGGTCTTCTATAGACAGAATACCTTCTATAGAAAGAAGACCTTCTATAGAAAGAAGACCTTCTGTAGAAAAAAGACCTTTTATAGAGTGAAGTCCTTTGAAAAGTTTTCTATAGACAGAAGATCTTGAAAGGTCTCTTTAAGACAGAAGACCTTTGAAGGGTCTTCTATAGACAGAAGACTTTTGAAAGGTCTTCTATAGACAGAAGACCTTTGAAAGGACCTTCTATAGAAAGAAGACCTTCTGTAGAAAAAAGACCTTCTATAGAGTGAAGTCCTTTGAAAAGTTTTCTATAGACAGAAGACCTTTGAATGGTTTTCTATAGACAGAAAGGTCTTCTGTTGTTCTTCTACAGACGGAAGACATTTTAAAGATCTTCTATAGACAGAAGACCTTTGAAATGTCTTCTATAGACAGAAGACTTTTTAAAGGTCTTTTAAAGACAGAAGACCTTTGAAAGGTCTTCTATAGACAGAAGACCTTATAAAGGTCTGTTATGGACAGAAGGCCTGTGAAAGGTCTTTTGTAGACAGAAGACCTTCGAAAGGTCTTCTATAGACAGAAGACCTCCGAATGATCTTCTATAGACAGAAGACCTTCGAAAGGTCTTCTATAGGCAGACGATTTTTAAAAGGTCTGCTTTACACAGAAGATCTTTTTAAGGTATTCTGCATACAGAAGACATTCGAAATGGTTTCTGTGGAAAGGCGACCTTTGAAAGGTCTTCTATACAAAGAAGACCTTTGTGAGGCATTCTACATACAGAAAATTTTTGAAAGGTCTTCTGTAGACAGGAGACCTTCTTCTACTTCTATAGACAAAATACCTCTTAAAGGGCTTCTTTAGACAAAAGACTTTTGAAGGTCTTAACAGTCTATCTGTTGGGTGTATATACACCCGTCTTGCAAGCTGAATTCGCGGGCTCGATTCCCAGTCCAGGCTACATCAAATTTTTAATGGTGGCAAAATTCACTTCAATCACGGTGGCGACATTTCCTGAGTATTTGAGCCATGTACATCTTCACTACAGTGGTGTCTTAAGACACACCGTTCGGGCTCGGCCATAAACAGTAGGTCCCATATCATTGAGCTAATATGAATCGGGGTGCAGTCATTGATATGAGAGGAGTCGCCCTTGTCCCTTCTGGCATGTTTGTGGAATAATTATTATAACTGTCTATCTTAAAGAAACTACATTTCAGAAGTCTTCCATAGAATATCCGAAAATTACCTGCAATGTAATGATTATCTTTAATTAACTTTGCAAAATGCTGCGTGGTAATGCATTTAACGCTCTCTTAACAGAATATCTACCATTAGCTGCTATACATTGGCGGATTCTGTAACTAAAGTAGGTGAGAATTTATTGATGGCAGTGTTCATTGTTCTTACAGCCACGATGCGCCTGCATAAACACTGCATATAACCACCACATGCGTAAAGCAGAGTCCTAAACGAATGGTTGACTCACAGGCTGGTTGGATAGGTGGACGGATGGATGGAAAATCCACATTTATCACATATGGAATTTCATACTTGTCAGGATGGTACTTAGCTAAATGTACACGCATACACATACACACGCACGCACAGGGTTTGCATGATTTGCTATAAAAAACCAAAGAGGTTCAAATTACGAAGAGCCTTAGTTAAGCTGAACATGACACCATTCAACATTTCCACATGTGTAGCTGTGGACAATGTATTGTCATGGCAGCAACACCACCACCGACAATCAACAGCTAACCAGGCATCTCTCTGACTAACAAAACTAGGTCCATCAAGACTTTTGGTATTAAGAGGTGGGGAGAGGAAGGGTGCCAGGATTTATGACGCACAAATTTCCCAATAGCTATGGAAAATGAAGGATATCCATGCATCCATCCTTCCATTCATCCATCTATCTGTATTTAGGCATTGCCTCTAGACAATATTGAGCAGATTACAGCCGTTAGCATTTTAGGCCAAAATTTGCAACTTAAAACTTAAAGCTGGAAATTTCACCATGGTAAGTAGGAAGCATGATGATTTACTCCCCCTTGTACCCTTTTTAACACATTTTGTCATACCTTTTAAATAATGTATTTTACATACCTTGTCAATTTTGAGAGAAGCTGTTGTTTTTGATGTCATTAAAAATTAACAAATGTTCACAACTCTCTTCAACACTTCTCCTCTAATCATTTCAACCCTCAACTCACATCTGCCACATTAACAGCTCCCCATTTACATATTTTACTTGGAAATATCGCGTTTTTAATGTAATGTTCCTCTGTTTAAAATGAGTTGGAAGCGTATCGACATAACAAGACAAGCAGCCATGTTAACGAGTATAATTAAAGTTCGAGCTGACAGACATGCCATCACTTTTAAGGTTTCTATTTTCTTGGAATGTACATGAAGTTGTTGTTGTTTTTTTTTCTCCCAACTCGTTGCCAGAGTCTATTCATTTACCCTTTAGTGATTTCTATTTTATTTCATTTAAAAGTTTCATTAGGTATGTTTTGTTCGTAACACAGGCTCCAAACATATGTAAACTCCTAAAAGTATGCAGCACACACAATAAAACATACGTACTATACTTGAAGGGGAAAAGTGATTAAATCACATTGTTAATTTGTTTACCCTTAATGCATCCCTCTTTTATGTCAAGCGAAAATGAATGTGAAAGGAAGGCAGTCATCAAATTCGACTCAGCTCTTACTGCCCTTTTAAAAGCTTGTAAAATTTAACATGTTTCGCAAATGTTTACGTTATAGTTGGACCTGCAATTTCCAGTCACCTTTCTTATAGAAACGGCTAAAGCAAAGTAAACGATGTATGCTAGATGTGGAATTCAAAAAATGCGACCTAGGACAAACCTTTGTCTCAATTTCATTTCAATAGCATCCTCTAACCTCATCACAGGATCACACGGGCAACAACATTTAAGACCCATTTGGCTGTTATTCGACCTGGTTCACTTTTAATAGAAACTTGACTTAGTACATTTTACATTTATATTGAGTCATTTATTAATTGAAAATGTTCGCATTGTTCACATTAAAGTGAAATTTCTTACATAAGACAAAATGCTCTTGGAATGAATGAAACTCGTAAATGAATGAAAACATTCTTATATGGCTATAGATGAATGAATGGGGCCCCCATCCATACACATAACCATAGACAAGAATTGTATGGCACATGAATGAAGCAATGTCATAAGAGGATTATGCAAATGTCCCTTCTTATTTGAGTTGTGACGACGTGTTTTCACTTTGAAGCTGGGGTATGCTCATCGGGAGGCCAGGGTCGTCACAAACATTTATTTTGATTTAGAGACATTAGAGAGAGAAACACATCAGCTGATTTCCTTTTTTATAATACGTTATAAACACACTTTATTAACTATTTTTATCACACTTAACATTACACATATTTAACACTGCATCGTTGTTCTGACACTCAATATACAGGACCAGAGAGGGTCGGGCAAGTTTATAAGAAGAAATTTTGGCACGTGATGATATGCTGGACGAATCAGGTTTGATGAGGCTTGTACACGACGACAGCGGGACACAACAAATAGGGGACAAGGCGGTAGGCGCAGGCTTTAGCGCAGCAGCGGCTCGATGAATCTGACGACAGGACCGATGGCAGCTACTCGTTGAATGACGACTGTGCAATTGGCATATGTTTTGGCGCAGCAGTGGCCCGACAAATGCTGGAGGTACGGCGATTGGCAGCGACGTAAGCACAGCAACGGTGTCCGGATGTAACAGTGGCGGTCTGGTACGCGCTGAGGTGTTGTCGCAACGTCGAGGTTTGTTTTACAACCCCACTCGACGAGACAGACACTATTTCTACGGCGCGTCGAGGTTCGTTTGCACCCCACTCGACGAGACAGACACTATTTCTACGGCGCGTCGAGGTTCGTTTGCACCCCACTCGACGAGACAGACACTATTTCTACGGTGCGTCGAGGTTCGTTTTACAACCCCACTCGACGGGACAAACACTAATTCTTCTGCGCGTCGAGGTTCGTTTGCACCCCACTCGACGAGACAGACACTATTTCTACGGTGCGTCGAGGTTCGTTTTACAACCCCACTCGACGGGACAAACACTAATACTTCTGCGCGTCGAGGTTCGTTTGCACCCCACTCGACGAGACAGACACTATTTCTACGGTGTGTCGAGGTTCGTTTTACAACCCCACTCGACGGGACAACCACTAATTTTTCTGCGCGTCGAGGTTCGTTTTACAACCCCACTCGACGGGACAACCACTAATTTTTCTGCGCATCGAGGTTCGTTTTCACACCACTCGACTACGTAGAAACTACTATCTACCGTATTTTCCACAGAGTCAAGGTTTTGTTTTGCAACACCACTTGACTACGCAGAAACTACCATCTACTCTACTCCCACAAAAGCCAAGGTTTTGTTTTCACACCACTTGACTCAACAACCGCCAACAGACGACTGCCCCGATTGTCTCTGTAGCACCTCCTTTTATACCTGCTGATGATGCCAGCTGACTGCTTGCTGACAGATTGTTTATGTTCGTCCGCATTGCCGCTAGGAGGACTCATTCATCAGGTTAATGCTCTTCGTCACCGCTAGAGGGCATTTCGCCCGTTAAATTTGAATTTAACATTTGAAATAATTACAGTTTAATATAGCATCACTATTTAATGTAATCAAAAACGAGTATCCACGACTTTTGAGCGTTACAGAGTCATGCATGGTTATTTTATGAGGCACTGGCGGGGAGGGGGCAAATTGAAAGGTAAGTGAGAAGAAGAAAGAAACAACTAGGAACACGTATAGAATTTCAATTAAGGATGACAAGAGTGAAAATAAAAATCAAGATTTAAAAAAAAAATCACACATATTTTCCTCCTTGGGTGCTGGCAAATGCCTTTAAAAAATCCACACCTATATTCCTGCTTCGGTGCTGGCAAAACATTTAAAAAATCCACGCCAAAAAAACTTTAAAAAATCCATGGCAAAAACCACGACAAGAACCTTTAAAAAATCCACACCAAAAACTTTAAAAAACCCACGGCAAAACCACGCCAAAAACCATTAAAAAATCCACGACAAAAACCACGCAAAAAAAACCTTTAAAAAATCTACACCAAAAACCGTTTCAAAATCCACGCCAAAATCCAAAAACTTTTAAAAATCCATGCCAAAAAAATCTTAAAAAAATCCACGCCAAAAACCTTAAAAAACCCACGCCAAAAACTTGGCAAATACCTTTAAAAAATCCACCCCTATATTCCTCCTTGGGTGCTGGCAAATACCTTTAAACAATCCACACCTATATTCCTCCTTGGGTCCTGGCAAAATAATAATAATAATAATTGTTCCACAAACATCCCAGGCGGGACAGGGGGACTTCTCTCATATCAATGAGTGCACCCCGATTCATATTAGCTCAATGATATGGGATCTACTGTTTATCGCCGAGTCCGAACGCCGTGTCTAAGACACCACTTGTAGAGACGTTGTACAAGGCTGAAATACTCAGAAAATGTCGCCAACATTACTGAGGGGTATTTTGCCACCGTTGAAAAGTGTTTGATGTTGACTGGCCGGGGAATCGAACCCACGACCTTCAGCGTGCAAGGCGGGTGTGCATACAATTCCACCACGGTGGCACCCTGGCAAAAACCTTTAAAAAATCCACGGCAAAAACTACGCCAAAACCTTTAAAAAATCCCGGACAAAGACTATGCCAACAACTTTAAAAAATCCACGACAAAAACCACGCCAGAAACCTTTAAAAACTCCACGCCGAAAACTTTACAAAAAATACACGCCAAAAACCTTCAAAAAATACACGCCAAAAACATTTATAAAATTCACGCCAAAAACTTTTAAAAATCCACGCCAAAAACCGCGCCAAAAAAATCCACGCAGAAGACCTTTACAAAATCCACGCCAAAAACCTTTAAACAATCCACGCCAAAAACCTTTACAAAATCCACGCCAAAAACCTTTACAAAATCCACGCCAAAAACATTTACAAAATCCACGCCAAAAACCTTTAAAAAATCCACGCCAAAACCTTAAAAATCCACGCCAAAAACCTTAAAAAATTCCACGCCAAAAACCTTTAAAAAATCCACGCCAAAAATCTTCAAAAAGTCCACGCCAAAAACCTTTAAAAAATCTACGCCAAAATCCTTTAAAAAATCCACGCTAAAAGCATTTAAAAATCCAAACAATCCACTCTAAAAAACCTTTAAAAAATCCACGCCAACAACTTTTTAAAATCCACTCTAAAAAAATCTTAAATAAATCCACGTCAAAAACATTCAAAAAATCCATGCCAAAAACCTTTAAAAACAAAACCAAAAATCTACGGGAAAACCACGCTAAAAGCCTTTAAATATCCACGCCACAAAAACCTTTAAATATCCACGCCACAAAAACCTTTAAATATCCACGCCACAAAAACCTTTAAATATCCACGCCACAAAAACCTTTAAAGATCCACGCCACAAAAACCTTTAAAAATCCACGCCAAAATCCACTCCAAAAACCTTAAAAAATCCACGCCAAAAACCACGCTAAAAGCCTTTAAAGATCCACGCCACAAAAACCTTTAAAAATCCACGTCAAAAAACCTTTAAAAATCCACGCCAAAAACCTTTAAAAAATCCACGCAAAAAAAACATTAAAAAAATCCACACCAAAAACCTTTAAAAAGTCCACGCCAATTTTCCTCCACAAAAACTACCAAAAATCGTTAAAAACCCACGCTACCAAACATCTTTAAAAATCCACGGTTATTTTCCTCGTTGGGAGCTACCAAAAATCGTTAAAAATCTACGCTACCAAACATCTTTAAAAAATCCACGGCTATTTTCCTCGTTGGGAGCTACCAAAAACCTTAAAAAAATCCACGCCTATTTTCCTTTTTCGGTGCTGCCAAAAATCTTGAAAAATTCACGCCTATTTTCCTTTTTGGGTAATGCCAAAAATCTTGAAAAAATCCACGCCTATTTTCCTTTGGATGCTGTCAAAAATCTTGAAAAAATCTGCTCCTATTTTCCTTTTTGGGTAATGCCAAAAATCTTGAAAAAATCCACGCCTATTTTCCTTTGGATGCTGTCAAAAATCTTGAAAAAATCTGCTCCTATTTTCCTTTTTCGGTGCTGCCAAAAATCTTTAAAAAATCCACGCCTATTTTCCTTTGGATGCTGTCAAAAATCTTGAAAAAATCTGCTCCTATTTTCCTTTTTGGGAGCTACCATAAATCTTTAAAAAATCCACGCCTATTTTCCTTAAACGTCCAAGCCTATTTTCCTCGTTGGGAGCTACCAAAAATCTTTAAAAAATCCACGCCTATTTTCCTTAAACATCCAAGCCTATTTTCCTCGTTGGGAGCTACCAAAAATCTTTAAAAAATCCACGCCTATTTTCCTTAAACATCCAAGCCTATTTTCCTCGTTGGGAGCTACCAAAAATCTTTAAAAAATCCACGCCTATTTTCCTTAAACATCCAAGCCTATTTTCCTAGTTGGGAGCTACCAAAAATCTTTAAAAAATCCACGCCTATTTTCCTTAAACATCCAAGCCTATTTTCCTCGTTGGGAGCTACCAAAAATCTTTAAAAAATCCACGCCTATTTTCCTTAAACATCCAAGCCTATTTTCCTCGTTGGGAGCTACCAAAAATCTTTAAAAAATCCACGCCTATTTTCCTTAAACATCCAAGCCTATTTTCCTCGTTGGGAGCTACCAAAAATCTTTAAAAAATCCACGCCTATTTTCCTTAAACATCCAAGCCTATTTTCCTCGTTGGGAGCTACCAAAAATCTTTAAAAAATCCACGCCTATTTTCCTTAAATATCCAAGCCTATTTTCCTCGTTGGGAGCTACCAAAAATCTTTAAAAAATCCACGCCTATTTTCCTTAAACATCCAAGCCTATTTTCCTCGTTGGGAGCTACCAAAAATCTTTAAAAAATCCACGCCTATTGTCCTTAAACATCCAAGCCTATTTTCCTCGTTGGGAGCTACCAAAAATCTTTAAAAAATCCACGCCTATTGTCCTTAAACATCCAAGCCTATTTTCCTCGTTGGGAGCTACCAAAAATCTTTAAAAAATCCACGCCTATTTTCCTTAAACATCCAAGCCTATTTCCCTTCTTGGGAGCTATTAAAAATCTTTAAAAAACCCACTCCTATTTCCCTTCTTGGGTGCTGCCAAAAATCTTTAAAAAATTCACGCCTATTTTCCTTTTTGGGTGCTGCCAAAAATCTTTAAAAAATCCACGCCTATTTTCCTTTTTGGGTGCTGCCAAAAATCTTTAAAAAATCCACACATATTTTCCTTTTTGGGTACTGCCAAAAATAATGAAAAAATCTACGCCTATTTTCCTTTTTGGGTGCTGCCAAAAATAATGAAAAAATCTACGCCTATTTTCCTTTTAGGGTGCTGCCAAAAATCTTTAAAAAATCCACGCCTATTTTCCTTTTTGGGTGCTGCCAAAAATCTTTAAAAAATCCACGCCTATTTTCCTTTTTGGGTGCTGCCAAAAATCTTTAAAAAATCCACGCCTATTTTCCTTTTTGGGTGCTGCCAAAAATCTTTAAAAAATCCACGCCTATTTTCCTTTTTGGGTGCTGCCAAAAATCTTTAAAAAATCCACGCCTATTTTCCTTTTTGGGTGCTGCCAAAAATCTTTAAAAAATCCACGCCTATTTTCCTTTTTGGGTGCTGCCAAAAATCTTTAAAAAATCCACGCCTATTTTCCTTTTTGGGTGCTGCCAAAAATCTTTAAAAAATCCACGCCTATTTTCCTTTTTGGGTGCTGCCAAAAATCTTTAAAAAATCCACGCCTATTTTCCTTTTTGGGTGCTGCCAAAAATCTTTAAAAAATCCACGCCTATTTTCCTTTTTGGGTGCTGCCAAAAATCTTTAAAAAATCCACGCCTATTTTCCTTTTTGGGTGCTGGCAAAAATCTTTAAAAAATCCACGCCTATTTTCCTTTTTGGGTGCTGGCAAAAATCTTTAAAAAATCCACGCCTATTTTCCTTTTTGGGTGCTGGCAAAAATCTTAAAAAAATCCACGCCTATTTTCCTTTTTGGGTGCTGCCAAAAATCTTTAAAAAATCCACGCCTATTTTCCTCGTTGGGAGCTAACAAAAATCTTTAAAAAATCCACGCCTATTTTCCTTTTTGGGTGCTGCCAAAAATCTTTAAAAAATCCACGCCTATTTTCCTTTTTGGGTGCTGCCAAAAATCTTTAAAAAATCCACGCCTATTTTCCTTTTTGGGTGCTGCTAAAAATCATTAAAAACTCCACGCCTATTTTCCTTTTTGGGTGCTGCCAAAAATCTTTAAAAACTCTACGCCTATTTTCCTTTTTGGGTGCTGCCAAAAATCTTTAAAAAATCCACGCCTATTTTCCTCGTTGGGAGCTACAAAAATCTTTAAAAAATCCACGCCTATTTTCCTCGTTGGGAGCTACCAAAAATCTTTAAAAAATCCACGCCTATTTTCCTCGTTGGGAGTTACCAAAAATCTTTAAAAAATCCACCCCTTTTTTCCTTTTTGGGAGCTACCAAAAATCTTTAAAAAATTCACGCATATTTTTCTTCTTGGATGCTGCCACAAATCTTTAAAAATCCTAACCTATTTTCCTTTTTGGCGCTCTTGAAAAAATTCAAGCCTATTCTCCTTTTTGAGTGCTGCTAAAAATCTTGAAAACATCCACGCCTATTTTCCTTTTTGGGTGCTGCCAAAAATCTTTAAACAATCCACTCCTGTTGCGGCCTTTGGTTGCTTGTAAAAATCTATAAAAATTCCACGCCTATTGTGATCTTAAGAGCTGCTAAAAAATTTAAAATAATAATCCACGCTTTTTTGTATAATTACCTGAGAGTATTATTTAAACAAAATTAGTTATCACATACCTGAAAATAAAAAAAACATAAATTGAATTAATCTACATGTCCAGAGAAAAAAATTAAAAATAAATTTAATGTGTGATGCATACTTTTAGGCACCTTTAATATATCTCACAATTTCAATCATGTGTCACTAACTGAATCCTTGCGGTTGTTCGTTCTTTAATACAAAAACAAAAATTAGAACAAAATTATAATGGAAAGAAGTCATTGTACTCCTGTGGATGATGGCGGTTGTTGTTGATAATAAGGACAGTGACAATATGTTTTTCACATTTTCCGAGGGGGGAACATAGCTGTTGCATTGTTTTGTGCCACATAAGTTTCATGTCTCTGTGTTCTTTTTTCTGATGCAGACAAACATAAAAAAAAACGACACAATACCGAGCAAGGAAGAGAGCCCAGATTCAAATCGAAAAAATCAACAACAACAAAAAAACAAATCAGTGGCAGTAGTAATAAAAACCAGCTAAAGAATAGAATGAAAAATAGGTTAGAATGACAACATAATAGAGTAACAAAATCGTCATCATCATCAGCAGCAACAGTAGACGGCAGCAGTAGCAGTGGTTGGTAATAGGAACCTTCCTGTTCTATATGTTTTATGGAGAAATTTCTATATGGCCAAAATAACAACGGTCATATATGGTAGTGCAACATTGTGTGGTCGACCACAAAGACTGGATGTATTAACATGTATGATGTAGCTTGCTGATGAAGTGGGGGGAACGAAGATTCGTTCATTCGTTTTCATTGTTAGTTCATGCCAGAAAGATAGGTAAGTTGGCTGACTGGTGGCTCTCGCTGGCCACCAAGTTGATTGCTGGGTTTGTGCAAATGAAAAATTCTCTAAAATATAATGGAAATGTTATAAACAGAGCTTCCTAGAATTAAATGGATTTTATAAATTGGCAATGTTTTTTTGTTGTAGTTATTGTTGTTGTCTATTTATTGTTCTCTGTTATGCCAGGCCATTATTTGTTTGTTTGTTTAGCCAACAAGACAAGTTTATAATTGGAACTTAAAAAGTAATCGAAATTAATGAGAAAAGAATACCAATCAAGTGGTGCTGCTGGATATGAGTTCTGAGACCAGAAAGCCAGAGAAGAGATAAATGTGTTTTATTTTTAATTAAAGATAAATTATGCCAAGGCGAGGGAGAAAGGGTCCAGTGACAGGAAAGAAAAGTTATTATAACAGGCACTTTATTTTAAGAAATTGGAAATACATGGAGATGTGAGTTGTGAACTGCAATCTTTTTGTCCTTTTTGGGTGCTGCTAAAAATCTTTAAAAAAACACACATTTTGTCCCTTTTGGTTGCTTTGAAAAATCTTTAAAAAATCCACGTTTATTGTGGTCTTTGGTTGCTTTGAAAAATCTTTAAAAAATCCACGCTTATTGTGGTCTTTGGTTGCTTTGAAAAATCTTTAAAAAATCCACGTTTATTGTGGTCTTTGGTTGCTTTGAAAAATCTTTAAAAAATCCACGCTTATTGTGGTCTTTGGTTGCATTGAAAAATCATTAAAAAAACCACGCTTATTGTGGTCTTTGGTTGCATTGAAAAATCTTTAAAAAATCCACGCTTATTGTGGTCTTTGGTTGCTTTGAAAAATCTTTAAAAAATCCACGCTTATTGTGGTCTTTGGTTGCTTTGAAAAATCTTTAAAAAATCCACGCTTATTGTGGTCTTTGGTTGCTTTGAAAAATCTTTAAAAAATCCACGCTTATTGTGGTCTTTGGTTGCTTTGAAAAATCTTTAAAAATCCACGCTTATTGTGGTCTTTGGTTGCTTTGAAAAATCTTTAAAAATCCACGCTTATTGTGTTCTTTGGTTGCTTTGAAAAATTTTTAAAAAATCTACGCTTATTGTGGTCTTTGGTTGCTTTGAAAAATCTTTAAAAAAACCACGCTTATTGTGGTCTTTGGTTGCTTTGAAAAATCTTTAAAAAATCCACGCTTATTGTGGTCTTTGGTTGCTTTGAAAAATCTTTAAAAAATCCACGCTTATTGTGGTCTTTGGTTGCTTTGAAAAATCTTTAAAAAATCCACGCTTATTGTGGTCTTTGGTTGCTTTGAAAAATCTTTAAAAAATCCCCGCTTATTGTGGTCTTTGGTTGCTTTGAAAAATCTTTAAAAAATCCACGCTTATTGTGGTCTTTGGTTGCTTTGAAAAATCTTTAAAAAATCCACGCTTATTGTGGTCTTTGGTTGCTTTGAAAAATCTTTAAAAAATCCACGCTTATTGTGGTCTTTGGTTGCTTTGAAAAATCTTTAAAAAATCCACGCTTATTGTGGTCTTTGGTTGCTTTGAAAAATCTTTAAAAATCCACGCTTATTGTGGTCTTTGGTTGCTTTGAAAAATCTTTAAAAATCCACGCTTATTGTGTTCTTTGGTTGCTTTGAAAAATTTTTAAAAAATCTACGCTTATTGTGGTCTTTGGTTGCTCTGAAAAATCTTTAAAAAAAACACGCTTATTGTGATCTTTGGTTGCTTTGAAAAATCTTTAAAAAATCCACGCTTATTGTGGTCTTTGGTTGCTTTGAAAAATCTTTAAAAAATCCCCGCTTATTGTGGTCTTTGGTTGCTTTGAAAAATCTTTAAAAAATCCAAGCTTATTGTGGTCTTTGGTTGCTTTGAAAAATCTTTAAAAAATCCACGCTTATTGTGGTCTTTGGTTGCTTTGAAAAATCTTTAAAAAATCCACGCTTATTGTGGTCTTTGGTTGCTTTGAAAAATCTTTAAAAAATCCCCGCTTATTGTGGTCTTTGGTTGCTTTAAAAAATCCACGCTTATTGTGGTCTTTGGTTGCATTGAAAAATCATTAAAAAAACCACGCTTATTGTGGTCTTTGGTTGCATTGAAAAATCTTTAAAAAATCCACGCTTATTGTGGTCTTTGGTTGCTTTGAAAAATCTTTAAAAAATCCACGCTTATTGTGGTCTTTGGTTGCTTTGAAAAATCTTTAAAAAATCCACGCTTATTGTGGTCTTTGGTTGCTTTGAAAAATCTTTAAAAAATCCACGCTTATTGTGGTCTTTGGTTGCTTTGAAAAATCTTTAAAAATCCACGCTTATTGTGGTCTTTGGTTGCTTTGAAAAATCTTTAAAAATCCACGCTTATTGTGTTCTTTGGTTGCTTTGAAAAATTTTTAAAAAATCTACGCTTATTGTGGTCTTTGGTTGCTTTGAAAAATCTTTAAAAAAACCACGCTTATTGTGGTCTTTGGTTGCTTTGAAAAATCTTTAAAAAATCCACGCTTATTGTGGTCTTTGGTTGCTTTGAAAAATCTTTAAAAAATCCACGCTTATTGTGGTCTTTGGTTGCTTTGAAAAATCTTTAAAAAATCCACGCTTATTGTGGTCTTTGGTTGCTTTGAAAAATCTTTAAAAAATCCCCGCTTATTGTGGTCTTTGGTTGCTTTGAAAAATCTTTAAAAAATCCACGCTTATTGTGGTCTTTGGTTGCTTTGAAAAATCTTTAAAAAATCCACGCTTATTGTGGTCTTTGGTTGCTTTGAAAAATCTTTAAAAAATCCACGCTTATTGTGGTCTTTGGTTGCTTTGAAAAATCTTTAAAAAATCCACGCTTATTGTGGTCTTTGGTTGCTTTGAAAAATCTTTAAAAATCCACGCTTATTGTGGTCTTTGGTTGCTTTGAAAAATCTTTAAAAATCCACGCTTATTGTGTTCTTTGGTTGCTTTGAAAAATTTTTAAAAAATCTACGCTTATTGTGGTCTTTGGTTGCTCTGAAAAATCTTTAAAAAAAACACGCTTATTGTGATCTTTGGTTGCTTTGAAAAATCTTTAAAAAATCCACGCTTATTGTGGTCTTTGGTTGCTTTGAAAAATCTTTAAAAAATCCCCGCTTATTGTGGTCTTTGGTTGCTTTGAAAAATCTTTAAAAAATCCAAGCTTATTGTGGTCTTTGGTTGCTTTGAAAAATCTTTAAAAAATCCACGCTTATTGTGGTCTTTGGTTGCTTTGAAAAATCTTTAAAAAATCCCCGCTTATTGTGGTCTTTGGTTGCTTTGAAAAATCTTTAAAAAAACCACGCTTATTGTGGTCTTTGGTTGCTTTGAAAAATCTTTAAAAAATCCACGCTTATTGTGGTCTTTGGTTGCTTTGAAAAATCTTTAAAAAATCCACGCTTATTGTGGTCTTTGGTTGCTTTGAAAAATCTTTAAAAAATCCACGCTTATTGTGGTCTTTGGTTGCTTTGAAAAATCTTTAAAAAATCCACGCTTATTGTGGTCTTTGGTTGCTTTGAAAAATCTTTAAAAAATCCCTGCTTATTGTGGTCTTTGGTTGCTTTGAAAAATCTTTAAAAAATCCACGCTTATTGTGGTCTTTGGTTGCTTTGAAAAATCTTTAAAAAATCCACGCTTATTGTGGTCTTTGGTTGCTTTGAAAAATCTTTAAAAAATCCACGCTTATTGTGGTCTTTGGTTGCTTTGAAAAATCTTTAAAAATCCACGCTTATTGTGGTCTTTGGTTGCTTTGAAAAATCTTTAAAAATCCACGCTTATTGTGTTCTTTGGTTGCTTTGAAAAATTTTTAAAAAATCCACGCTTATTGTGGTCTTTGGTTGCTCTGAAATATCTTTAAAAAAAACACGCTTATTGTGATCTTTGGTTGCTTTGAAAAATCTTTAAAAAATCCCTGCTTATTGTGGTCTTTGGTTGCTTTGAAAAATCTTTAAAAAATCCACGCTTATTGTGGTCTTTGGTTGCTTTGAAAAATCTTTAAAAAATCCCTGCTTATTGTGGTCTTTGGTTGCTTTGAAAAATCTTTAAAAAATCCACGCTTATTGTGGTCTTTGGTTGCTTTGAAAAATCTTTAAAAAATCCACGCTTATTGTGGTCTTTGGTTGCTTTGAAAAATCTTTAAAAAATCCACGCTTATTGTGGTCTTTGGTTGCTTTGAAAAATCTTTAAAAAATCCCTGCTTATTGTGGTCTTTGGTTGCTTTGAAAAATCTTTAAAAAATCCACGCTTATTGTGGTCTTTGGTTGCTTTGAAAAATCTTTAAAAAATCCACGCTTATTGTGGTCTTTGGTTGCTTTGAAAAATCTTTAAAAAATCCACGCTTATTGTGGTCTTTGGTTGCTTTGAAAAATCTTTAAAAATCCACGCTTATTGTGGTCTTTGGTTGCTTTGAAAAATCTTTAAAAATCCACGCTTATTGTGTTCTTTGGTTGCTTTGAAAAATTTTTAAAAAATCCACGCTTATTGTGGTCTTTGGTTGCTCTGAAAAATCTTTAAAAAAAACACGCTTATTGTGATCTTTGGTTGCTTTGAAAAATCTTTAAAAAATCCACGCTTATTGTGGTCTTTGGTTGCTTTGAAAAATCTTTAAAAATCCACGCTTATTGTGGTCTTTGGTTGCTTTGAAAAATCTTTAAAAAATCCCCGCTTATTGTGGTCTTTGGTTGCTTTGAAAAATCTTTAAAAAATCCACGCTTATTGTGGTCTTTGGTTGCTTTGAAAAATCTTTAAAAAATCCACGCTTATTGTGGTCTTTGGTTGCTTTGAAAAATCTTTAAAAAATCCACGCTTATTGTGGTCTTTGGTTGCTTTGAAAAATCTTTAAAAATCCACGCTTATTGTGGTCTTTGGTTGCTTTGAAAAATCTTTTAAAAATCCCCGCTTATTGTGGTCTTTGGTTGCTTTGAAAAATCTTTAAAAAATCCACGCTTATTGTGGTCTTTGGTTGCTTTGAAAAATCTTTAAAAAATCCACGCTTATTGTGGTCTTTGGTTGCTTTGAAAAATCTTTAAAAAATCCACGCTTATTGTGGTCTTTGGTTGCTTTGAAAAATCTTTAAAAAATCCCCGCTTATTGTGGTCTTTGGTTGCTTTGAAAAATCTTTAAAAAATCCACGCTTATTGTGGTCTTTGGTTGCTTTGAAAAATCTTTAAAAAATCCACGCTTATTGTGGTCTTTGGTTGCTTTGAAAAATCTTTAAAAAATCCACGCTTATTGTGGTCTTTGGTTGCTTTGAAAAATCTTTAAAAAATCCCCGCTTATTGTGGTCTTTGGTTGCTTTGAAAAATCTTTAAAAAATCCACGCTTATTGTGGTCTTTGGTTGCTTTGAAAAATCTTTAAAAAATCCACGCTTATTGTGGTCTTTGGTTGCTTTGAAAAATCTTTAAAAAATCCACGCTTATTGTGGTCTTTGGTTGCTTTGAAAAATCTTTAAAAATCCACGCTTATTGTGGTCTTTGGTTGCTTTGAAAAATCTTTAAAAAATCCCCGCTTATTGTGGTCTTTGGTTGCTTTGAAAAATCTTTAAAAAATCCACGCTTATTGTGGTCTTTGGTTGCTTTGAAAAATCTTTAAAAAATCCACGCTTATTGTGGTCTTTGGTTGCTTTGAAAAATCTTTAAAAAATCCACGCTTATTGTGGTCTTTGGTTGCTTTGAAAAATCTTTAAAAATCCACGCTTATTGTGGTCTTTGGTTGCTTTGAAAAATCTTTAAAAAATCCCCGCTTATTGTGGTCTTTGGTTGCTTTGAAAAATCTTTAAAAAATCCACGCTTATTGTGGTCTTTGGTTGCTTTGAAAAATCTTTAAAAAATCCACGCTTATTGTGGTCTTTGGTTGCTTTGAAAAATCTTTAAAAAATCCACGCTTATTGTGGTCTTTGGTTGCTTTGAAAAATCTTTAAAAAATCCCCGCTTATTGTGGTCTTTGGTTGCTTTGAAAAATCTTTAAAAAATCCACGCTTATTGTGGTCTTTGGTTGCTTTGAAAAATCTTTAAAAAATCCACGCTTATTGTGGTCTTTGGTTGCTTTGAAAAATCTTTAAAAAATCCACGCTTATTGTGGTCTTTGGTTGCTTTGAAAAATCTTTAAAAAATCCACGCTTATTGTGGTCTTTGGTTGCTTTGAAAAATCTTTAAAAAATCCACGCTTATTGTGGTCTTTGGTTGCTTTGAAAAATCTTTAAAAATCCACGCTTATTGTGGTCTTTGGTTGCTTTGAAAAATCTTTAAAAAATCCCCGCTTATTGTGGTCTTTGGTTGCTTTGAAAAATCTTTAAAAAATCCACGCTTATTGTGGTCTTTGGTTGCTTTGAAAAATCTTTAAAAAATCCACGCTTATTGTGGTCTTTGGTTGCTTTGAAAAATCTTTAAAAAATCCACGCTTATTGTGGTCTTTGGTTGCTTTGAAAAATCTTTAAAAAATCCCCGCTTATTGTGGTCTTTGGTTGCTTTGAAAAATCTTTAAAAAATCCACGCTTATTGTGGTCTTTGGTTGCTTTGAAAAATCTTTAAAAAATCCACGCTTATTGTGGTCTTTGGTTGCTTTGAAAAATCTTTAAAAAATCCACGCTTATTGTGGTCTTTGGTTGCTTTGAAAAATCTTTAAAAAATCCACGCTTATTGTGGTCTTTGGTTGCTTTGAAAAATCTTTAAAAATCCACGCTTATTGTGGTCTTTGGTTGCTTTGAAAAATCTTTAAAAAATCCCCGCTTATTGTGGTCTTTGGTTGCTTTGAAAAATCTTTAAAAAATCCACGCTTATTGTGGTCTTTGGTTGCTTTGAAAAATCTTTAAAAAATCCACGCTTATTGTGGTCTTTGGTTGCTTTGAAAAATCTTTAAAAAATCCACGCTTATTGTGGTCTTTGGTTGCTTTGAAAAATCTTTAAAAAATCCACGCTTATTGTGGTCTTTGGTTGCTTTGAAAAATCTTTAAAAAATCCCCGCTTATTGTGGTCTTTGGTTGCTTTGAAAAATCTTTAAAAAATCCACGCTTATTGTGGTCTTTGGTTGCTTTGAAAAATCTTTAAAAAATCCACGCTTATTGTGGTCTTTGGTTGCTTTGAAAAATCTTTAAAAAATCCACGCTTATTGTGGTCTTTGGTTGCTTTGAAAAATCTTTAAAAATCCACGCTTATTGTGGTCTTTGGTTGCTTTGAAAAATCTTTAAAAAATCCCCGCTTATTGTGGTCTTTGGTTGCTTTGAAAAATCTTTAAAAAATCCACGCTTATTGTGGTCTTTGGTTGCTTTGAAAAATCTTTAAAAAATCCACGCTTATTGTGGTCTTTGGTTGCTTTGAAAAATCTTTAAAAAATCCACGCTTATTGTGGTCTTTGGTTGCTTTGAAAAATCTTTAAAAAATCCACGCTTATTGTGGTCTTTGGTTGCTTTGAAAAATCTTTAAAAAATCCACGCTTATTGTGGTCTTTGGTTGCTTTGAAAAATCTTTAAAAATCCACGCTTATTGTGGTCTTTGGTTGCTTTGAAAAATCTTTAAAAAATCCACGCTTATTGTGGTCTTTGGTTGCTTTGAAAAATCTTTAAAAAATCCACGCTTATTGTGGTCTTTTGTTGCTTTGAAAAATCTTTAAAAATCCACGCTTATTGTGGTCTTTGGTTGCTTTGAAAAATCTTTAAAAAATCCCCGCTTATTGTGGTCTTTGGTTGCTTTGAAAAATCTTTAAAAAATCCACGCTTATTGTGGTCTTTGGTTGCTTTGAAAAATCTTTAAAAAATCCACGCTTATTGTGGTCTTTGGTTGCTTTGAAAAATCTTTAAAAAATCCACGCTTATTGTGGTCTTTGGTTGCTTTGAAAAATCTTTAAAAAATCCCCGCTTATTGTGGTCTTTGGTTGCTTTGAAAAATCTTTAAAAATCCACGCTTATTGTGGTCTTTGGTTGCTTTGAAAAATCTTTAAAAAATCCACGCTTATTGTGGTCTTTGGTTGCTTTGAAAAATCTTTAAAAAATCCACGCTTATTGTGGTCTTTGGTTGCTTTGAAAAATCTTTAAAAAATCCACGCTTATTGTGGTCTTTGGTTGCTTTGAAAAATCTTTAAAAAATCCACGCTTATTGTGGTCTTTGGTTGCTTTGAAAAAATCTTTAAAAATCCACGCTTATTGTGGTCTTTGGTTGCTTTGAAAAATCTTTAAAAAATCCCCGCTTATTGTGGTCTTTGGTTGCTTTGAAAAATCTTTAAAAAATCCACGCTTATTGTGGTCTTTGGTTGCTTTGAAAAATCTTTAAAAAATCCACGCTTATTGTGGTCTTTGGTTGCTTTGAAAAATCTTTAAAAAATCCACGCTTATTGTGGTCTTTGGTTGCTTTGAAAAATCTTTAAAAAATCCCCGCTTATTGTGGTCTTTGGTTGCTTTGAAAAATCTTTAAAAAATCCACGCTTATTGTGGTCTTTGGTTGCTTTGAAAAATCTTTAAAAAATCCACGCTTATTGTGGTCTTTGGTTGCTTTGAAAAATCTTTAAAAAATCCACGCTTATTGTGGTCTTTGGTTGCTTTGAAAAATCTTTAAAAAATCCCCGCTTATTGTGGTCTTTGTTGCTTTGAAAAATCTTTAAAAAATCCACGCTTATTGTGGTCTTTGGTTGCTTTGAAAAATCTTTAAAAAATCCACGCTTATTGTGGTCTTTGGTTGCTTTGAAAAATCTTTAAAAAATCCACGCTTATTGTGGTCTTTGGTTGCTTTGAAAAATCTTTAAAAAATCCACGCTTATTGTGGTCTTTGGTTGCTTTGAAAAATCTTTAAAAATCCACGCTTATTGTGGTCTTTGGTTGCTTTGAAAAATCTTTAAAAAATCCCCGCTTATTGTGGTCTTTGGTTGCTTTGAAAAATCTTTAAAAATCCACGCTTATTGTGGTCTTTGGTTGCTTTGAAAAATCTTTAAAAAATCCACGCTTATTGTGGTCTTTGGTTGCTTTGAAAAATCTTTAAAAAATCCACGCTTATTGTGGTCTTTGGTTGCTTTGAAAAATCTTTAAAAATCCACGCTTATTGTGGTCTTTGGTTGCTTTGAAAAATCTTTAAAAAATCCCCGCTTATTGTGGTCTTTGGTTGCTTTGAAAAATCTTTAAAAAATCCACGCTTATTGTGGTCTTTGGTTGCTTTGAAAAATCTTTAAAAAATCCACGCTTATTGTGGTCTTTGGTTGCTTTGAAAAATCTTTAAAAATCCACGCTTATTGTGGTCTTTGGTTGCTTTGAAAAATCTTTAAAAAATCCACGCTTATTGTGGTCTTTGGTTGCTTTGAAAAATCTTTAAAAATCCACGCTTATTGTGGTCTTTGGTTGCTTTGAAAAATCTTTAAAAAAATCCCCGCTTATTGTGGTCTTTGGTTGCTTTGAAAAATCTTTAAAAAATCCACGCTTATTGTGGTCTTTGGTTGCTTTGAAAAATCTTTAAAAAATCCACGCTTATTGTGGTCTTTGGTTGCTTTGAAAAATCTTTAAAAAATCCACGCTTATTGTGGTCTTTGGTTGCTTTGAAAAATCTTTAAAAAATCCCCGCTTATTGTGGTCTTTGGTTGCTTTGAAAAATCTTTAAAAAATCCACGCTTATTGTGGTCTTTGGTTGCTTTGAAAAATCTTTAAAAAATCCACGCTTATTGTGGTCTTTGGTTGCTTTGAAAAATCTTTAAAAATCCACGCTTATTGTGGTCTTTGGTTGCTTTGAAAAATCTTTAAAAAATCCCCGCTTATTGTGGTCTTTGGTTGCTTTGAAAAATCTTTAAAAAATCCCCGCTTATTGTGGTCTTTGGTTGCTTTGAAAAATCTTTAAAAAATCCACGCTTATTGTGGTCTTTGGTTGCTTTGAAAAATCTTTAAAAAATCCACGCTTATTGTGGTCTTTGGTTGCTTTGAAAAATCTTTAAAAAATCCACGCTTATTGTGGTCTTTGGTTGCTTTGAAAAATCTTTAAAAAATCCCCCGCTTATTGTGGTCTTTGGTTGCTTTGAAAAATCTTTAAAAAAACCACGCTTATTGTGGTCTTTGGTTGCTTTGAAAAATCTTTAAAAAATCCACGCTTATTGTGGTCTTTGGTTGCTTTGAAAAATCTTTAAAAAATCCACGCTTATTGTGGTCTTTGGTTGCTTTGAAAAATCTTTAAAAAATCCACGCTTATTGTGGTCTTTGGTTGCTTTGAAAAATCTTTAAAAAATCCACGCTTATTGTGGTCTTTGGTTGCTTTGAAAAATCTTTAAAAAATCCACGCTTATTGTGGTCTTTGGTTGCTTTGAAAAATCTTTAAAAAATCCACGCTTATTGTGGTCTTTGGTTGCTTTGAAAATCTTTAAAAAATCCACGCTTATTGTGGTCTTTGGTTGCTTTGAAAAATCTTTAAAAAATCCACGCTTATTGTGGTCTTTGGTT
This sequence comes from Musca autumnalis, assembly GCF_047663935.1. Lineage (NCBI taxonomy): Eukaryota > Metazoa > Arthropoda > Insecta > Diptera > Muscidae > Musca > Musca autumnalis. Next base: position 50,525,465 of record NW_027412088.1, read on the forward strand.
GCTTTGAAAAATCTTTAAAAAATCCACGCTTATTGTGGTCTTTGGTTGCTTTGAAAAATCTTTAAAAAATCCACGCTTATTGTGGTCTTTGGTTGCTTTGAAAAATCTTTAAAAAATCCACGCTTATTGTGGTCTTTGGTTGCTTTGAAAAATCTTTAAAAAATCCACGCTTATTGTGGTCTTTGGTTGCTTTGAAAAATCTTTAAAAAATCCACGCTTATTGTGGTCTTTGGTTGCTTTGAAAAATCTTTAAAAATCCCCGCTTATTGTGGTCTTTGGTTGCTTTGAAAAATCTTTAAAAAATCCACGCTTATTGTGGTCTTTGGTTGCTTTGAAAAATCTTTAAAAAATCCACGCTTATTGTGGTCTTTGGTTGCTTTGAAAAATCTTTAAAAAATCCCCGCTTATTGTGGTCTTTGGTTGCTTTGAAAAATCTTTAAAAAATCCACGCTTATTGTGGTCTTTGGTTGCTTTGAAAAATCTTTAAAAAATCCACGCTTATTGTGGTCTTTGGTTGCTTTGAAAAATCTTTAAAAAATCCCCGCTTATTGTGGTCTTTGGTTGCTTTGAAAAATCTTTAAAAAATCCCACGCTTATTGTGGTCTTTGGTTGCTTTGAAAAATCTTTAAAAAATCCACGCTTATTGTGGTCTTTGGTTGCTTTGAAAAATCTTTAAAAAATCCACGCTTATTGTGGTCTTTGGTTGCTTTGAAAAATCTTTAAAAAATCCACGCTTATTGTGGTCTTTGGTTGCTTTGAAAAATCTTTAAAAAATCCACGCTTATTGTGGTCTTTGGTTGCTTTGAAAAATCTTTAAAAATCCACGCTTATTGTGGTCTTTGGTTGCTTTGAAAAATCTTTAAAAAATCCACGCTTATTGTGGTCTTTGGTTGCTTTGAAAAATCTTTAAAAAATCCCCGCTTATTGTGGTCTTTGGTTGCTTTGAAAAATCTTTAAAAAATCCACGCTTATTGTGGTCTTTGGTTGCTTTGAAAAATCTTTAAAAAATCCACGCTTATTGTGGTCTTTGGTTGCTTTGAAAAATCTTTAAAAAATCCACGCTTATTGTGGTCTTTGGTTGCTTTGAAAAATCTTTAAAAAATCCACGCTTATTGTGGTCTTTGGTTGCTTTGAAAAATCTTTAAAAAATCCACGCTTATTGTGGTCTTTGGTTGCTTTGAAAAATCTTTAAAAAATCCACGCTTATTGTGGTCTTTGGTTGCTTTGAAAAATCTTTAAAAATCCACGCTTATTGTGGTCTTTGGTTGCTTTGAAAAATCTTTAAAAAATCCACGCTTATTGTGGTCTTTGGTTGCTTTGAAAAATCTTTAAAAAATCCCCGCTTATTGTGGTCTTTGGTTGCTTTGAAAAATCTTTAAAAAAATCCACGCTTATTGTGGTCTTTGGTTGCTTTGAAAAATCTTTAAAAAATCCACGCTTATTGTGGTCTTTGGTTGCTTTGAAAAATCTTTAAAAAATCCACGCTTATTGTGGTCTTTGGTTGCTTTGAAAAATCTTTAAAAAATCCACGCTTATTGTGGTCTTTGGTTGCTTTGAAAAATCTTTAAAAAATCCACGCTTATTGTGGTCTTTGGTTGCTTTGAAAAATCTTTAAAAAATCCCCGCTTATTGTGGTCTTTGGTTGCTTTGAAAAATCTTTAAAAAATCCACGCTTATTGTGGTCTTTGGTTGCTTTGAAAAATCTTTAAAAAATCCACGCTTATTGTGGTCTTTGGTTGCTTTGAAAAATCTTTAAAAAATCCACGCTTATTGTGGTCTTTGGTTGCTTTGAAAAATCTTTAAAAAATCCACGCTTATTGTGGTCTTTGGTTGCTTTGAAAAATCTTTAAAAAATCCACGCTTATTGTGGTCTTTGGTTGCTTTGAAAAATCTTTAAAAAATCCACGCTTATTGTGGTCTTTGGTTGCTTTGAAAAATCTTTAAAAATCCACGCTTATTGTGGTCTTTGGTTGCTTTGAAAAATCTTTAAAAAATCCACGCTTATTGTGGTCTTTGGTTGCTTTGAAAAATCTTTAAAAAATCCACGCTTATTGTGGTCTTTGGTTGCTTTGAAAAATCTTTAAAAAATCCACGCTTATTGTGGTCTTTGGTTGCTTTGAAAAATCTTTAAAAAATCCCCGCTTATTGTGGTCTTTGGTTGCTTTGAAAAATCTTTAAAAAATCCACGCTTATTGTGGTCTTTGGTTGCTTTGAAAAATCTTTAAAAAATCCACGCTTATTGTGGTCTTTGGTTGCTTTGAAAAATCTTTAAAAAATCCACGCTTATTGTGGTCTTTGGTTGCTTTGAAAAATCTTTAAAAAATCCACGCTTATTGTGGTCTTTGGTTGCTTTGAAAAATCTTTAAAAAATCCACGCTTATTGTGGTCTTTGGTTGCTTTGAAAAATCTTTAAAAAATCCACGCTTATTGTGGTCTTTGGTTGCTTTGAAAAATCTTTAAAAATCCACGCTTATTGTGGTCTTTGGTTGCTTTGAAAAATCTTTAAAAAATCCACGCTTATTGTGGTCTTTGGTTGCTTTGAAAAATCTTTAAAAAATCCACGCTTATTGTGGTCTTTGGTTGCTTTGAAAAATCTTTAAAAAATCCACGCTTATTGTGGTCTTTGGTTGCTTTGAAAAATCTTTAAAAAATCCACGCTTATTGTGGTCTTTGGTTGCTTTGAAAAATCTTTAAAAAATCCACGCTTATTGTGGTCTTTGGTTGCTTTGAAAAATCTTTAAAAAATCCACGCTTATTGTGGTCTTTGGTTGCTTTGAAAATCTTTAAAAATCCACGCTTATTGTGGTCTTTGGTTGCTTTGAAAAATCTTTAAAAAATCCACGCTTATTGTGGTCTTTGGTTGCTTTGAAAAATCTTTAAAAAATCCCCGCTTATTGTGGTCTTTGGTTGCTTTGAAAAATCTTTAAAAAATCCACGCTTATTGTGGTCTTTGGTTGCTTTGAAAAATCTTTAAAAAATCCACGCTTATTGTGGTCTTTGGTTGCTTTGAAAAATCTTTAAAAAATCCACGCTTATTGTGGTCTTTGGTTGCTTTGAAAAATCTTTAAAAAATCCCCGTTTATTGTGGTCTTTGGTTGCTTTGAAAAATCTTTAAAAAATCCACGCTTATTGTGGTCTTTGGTTGCTTTGAAAAATCTTTAAAAAATCCACGCTTATTGTGGTCTTTGGTTGCTTTGAAAAATCTTTAAAAAATCCCCGCTTATTGTGGTCTTTGGTTGCTTTGAAAAATCTTTAAAAAATCCACGCTTATTGTGGTCTTTGGTTGCTTTGAAAAATCTTTAAAAAATCCACGCTTATTGTGGTCTTTGGTTGCTTTGAAAAATCTTTAAAAAATCCACGCTTATTGTGGTCTTTGGTTGCTTTGAAAAATCTTTAAAAAATCCACGCTTATTGTGGTCTTTGGTTGCTTTGAAAAATCTTTAAAAATCCACGCTTATTGTGGTCTTTGGTTGCTTTGAAAAATCTTTAAAAAATCCACGCTTATTGTGGTCTTTGGTTGCTTTGAAAAATCTTTAAAAAATCCACGCTTATTGTGGTCTTTGGTTGCTTTGAAAAATCTTTAAAAAATCCACGCTTATTGTGGTCTTTGGTTGCTTTGAAAAATCTTTAAAAAATCCCCGCTTATTGTGGTCTTTGGTTGCTTTGAAAAATCTTTAAAAAAACCACGCTTATTGTGGTCTTTGGTTGCTTTGAAAAATCTTTAAAAAATCCACGCTTATTGTGGTCTTTGGTTGCTTTGAAAAATCTTTAAAAAATCCACGCTTATTGTGGTCTTTGGTTGCTTTGAAAAATCTTTAAAAATCCACGCTTATTGTGGTCTTTGGTTGCTTTGAAAAATCTTTAAAAAATCCACGCTTATTGTGGTCTTTGGTTGCTTTGAAAAATCTTTAAAAAATCCACGCTTATTGTGGTCTTTGGTTGCTTTGAAAAATCTTTAAAAAATCCACGCTTATTGTGGTCTTTGGTTGCTTTGAAAAATCTTTAAAAAATCCCCGCTTATTGTGGTCTTTGGTTGCTTTGAAAAATCTTTAAAAAAACCACGCTTATTGTGGTCTTTGGTTGCTTTGAAAAATCTTTAAAAAATCCACGCTTATTGTGGTCTTTGGTTGCTTTGAAAAATCTTTAAAAAATCCACGCTTATTGTGGTCTTTGGTTGCTTTGAAAAATCTTTAAAAAATCCACGCTTATTGTGGTCTTTGGTTGCTTTGAAAAATCTTTAAAAAATCCACGCTTATTGTGGTCTTTGGTTGCTTTGAAAAATCTTTAAAAAATCCACGCTTATTGTGGTCTTTGGTTGCTTTGAAAAATCTTTAAAAAATCCACGCTTATTGTGGTCTTTGGTTGCTTTGAAAAATCTTTAAAAAATCCACGCTTATTGTGGTCTTTGGTTGCTTTGAAAAATCTTTAAAAAATCCACGCTTATTGTGGTCTTTGGTTGCTTTGAAAAATCTTTAAAAAATCCACGCTTATTGTGGTCTTTGGTTGCTTTGAAAAATCTTTAAAAAATCCACGCTTATTGTGGTCTTTGGTTGCTTTGAAAAATCTTTAAAAAATCCACGCTTATTGTGGTCTTTGGTTGCTTTGAAAAATCTTTAAAAAATCCACGCTTATTGTGGTCTTTGGTTGCTTTGAAAAATCTTTAAAAAATCCCCGCTTATTGTGGTCTTTGGTTGCTTTGAAAAATCTTTAAAAAAACCACGCTTATTGTGGTCTTTGGTTGCTTTGAAAAATCTTTAAAAAATCCACGCTTATTGTGGTCTTTGGTTGCTTTGAAAAATCTTTAAAAAATCCACGCTTATTGTGGTCTTTGGTTGCTTTGAAAAATCTTTAAAAAATCCACGCTTATTGTGGTCTTTGGTTGCTTTGAAAAATCTTTAAAAAATCCACGCTTATTGTGGTCTTTGGTTGCTTTGAAAAATCTTTAAAAAATCCACGCTTATTGTGGTCTTTGGTTGCTTTGAAAAATCTTTAAAAATCCACGCTTATTGTGGTCTTTGGTTGCTTTGAAAAATCTTTAAAAAATCCACGCTTATTGTGGTCTTTGGTTGCTTTGAAAAATCTTTAAAAAATCCACGCTTATTGTGGTCTTTGGTTGCTTTGAAAAATCTTTAAAAAATCCCCGCTTATTGTGGTCTTTGGTTGCTTTGAAAAATCTTTAAAAAAACCACGCTTATTGTGGTCTTTGGTTGCTTTGAAAAATCTTTAAAAAATCCACGCTTATTGTGGTCTTTGGTTGCTTTGAAAAATCTTTAAAAAATCCACGCTTATTGTGGTCTTTGGTTGCTTTGAAAAATCTTTAAAAAATCCACGCTTATTGTGGTCTTTGGTTGCTTTGAAAAATCTTTAAAAAATCCACGCTTATTGTGGTCTTTGGTTGCTTTGAAAAATCTTTAAAAAATCCACGCTTATTGTGGTCTTTGGTTGCTTTGAAAAATCTTTAAAAAATCCACGCTTATTGTGGTCTTTGGTTGCTTTGAAAAATCTTTAAAAAATCCACGCTTATTGTGGTCTTTGGTTGCTTTGAAAAATCTTTAAAAAATCCAGGCTTATTGTGGTCTTTGGTTGCTTTGAAAAATCTTTAAAAAATCCACGCTTATTGTGGTCTTTGGTTGCTTTGAAAAATCTTTAAAAAATCCACGCTTATTGTGGTCTTTGGTTGCTTTGAAAAATCTTTAAAACATCCACGCTTATTGTGGTCTTTGGTTGCTTTGAAAAATCTTTAAAAAATCCCCGCTTATTGTGGTCTTTGGTTGCTTTGAAAAATCTTTAAAAAAACCACGCTTATTGTGGTCTTTGGTTGCTTTGAAAAATCTTTAAAAAATCCACGCTTATTGTGGTCTTTGGTTGCTTTGAAAAATCTTTAAAAAATCCACGCTTATTGTGGTCTTTGGTTGCTTTGAAAAATCTTTAAAAAATCCAGGCTTATTGTGGTCTTTGGTTGCTTTGAAAAATCTTTAAAAAATCCACGCTTATTGTGGTCTTTGGTTGCTTTGAAAAATCTTTAAAAAATCCACGCTTATTGTGGTCTTTGGTTGCTTTGAAAAATCTTTAAAACATCCACGCTTATTGTGGTCTTTGGTTGCTTTGAAAAATCTTTAAAAAATCCCCGCTTATTGTGGTCTTTGGTTGCTTTGAAAAATCTTTAAAAAATCCACGCTTATTGTGGTCTTTGGTTGCTTTGAAAAATCTTTAAAAAATCCACGCTTATTGTGGTCTTTGGTTGCTTTGAAAAATCTTTAAAAAATCCAGGCTTATTGTGGTCTTTGGTTGCTTTGAAAAATCTTTAAAAAATCCAGGCTTATTGTGGTCTTTGGTTGCTTTGAAAAATCTTTAAAAAATCCACGCTTATTGTGGTCTTTGGTTGCTTTGAAAAATCTTTAAAAAATCCACGCTTATTGTGGTCTTTGGTTGCTTTGAAAAATCTTTAAAACATCCACGCTTATTGTGGTCTTTGGTTGCTTTGAAAAATCTTTAAAAAATCCACGCTTATTGTGGTCTTTGGTTGCTTTGAAAAATCTTTAAAAAATCCACGCTTATTGTGGTCTTTGGTTGCTTTGAAAAATCTTTAAAAAATCCACGCTTATTGTGGTCTTTGGTTGCTTTGAAAAATCTTTAAAACATCCACGCTTATTGTGGTCTTTGGTTGCTTTGAAAAATCTTTAAAAAATCCACGCTTATTGTGGTCTTTGGTTGCTTTGAAAAATCTTTAAAAAATCCACGCTTATTGTGGTCTTTGGTTGCTTTGAAAAATCTTTAAAAAATCCACGCTTATTGTGGTCTTTGGTTGCTTTGAAAAATCTTTAAAAAATCCACGCTTATTGTGGTCTTTGGTTGCTTTGAAAAATCTTTAAAAAATCCACGCTTATTGTGGTCTTTGGTTGCTTTGAAAAATCTTTAAAAAATCCACGCTTATTGTGGTCTTTGGTTGCTTTGAAAAATCTTTAAAAAATCCACGCTTATTGTGGTCTTTGGTTGCTTTGAAAAATCTTTAAAAATCTCACTGGGTTCTTTGGGGGCGTGGCTAAAAATCTTAAAAAGTTCAGTTCTATTCTTCACAAAAAACTTCTCCGTATTTTTTTTCCACACCTAATATTTTGCCATTATTCTTCTTCTTGGAATCAGTATCAATTTACTAGAAAATTGCTATGCAAATTTTTTGCTTACAATAATTACGAGCTTTGTGTAGCTACTGCACACTGATTTCATAAATACAGCTTGAAGCCGCCGTAGCTATAAACCGTATAAGCTAAATTGCAATTAACAAAGCAATTGCGCGGCACAGTTACAACAATACAGAAAAAACTGTATCTTTTTTTTTTTTTTTTGTTTTTTGCATTTCAATGACCATTGAAAATGTCATTCATTTAATTTAGAGAATAGAAAAAGTCGACACTCAAGAATGCTTGAGAATTGACCATGAAATTTGCAATCGGAATTGCAGGAATTAGTGGCTTTATTTGTAAATGTCAAAAGAGAGTAAAATTTATTGCTGTTTCTAATAATTTTTTGTAGGCAAAGATTTTTAATTGGCATATTTTCTGTGAGCTTCCAGTACGGAATTCATTGATTTCAACTACTGGCCGCCCGCTTCGGAAGCATGGTAGGGATTCAGTGAGTTGTTTATATCAGATTTTTTGGTGACCAACTGGTGTTACTTTCGTCCAGGAAGCTTAACTCGATTATATGTAATGGTATTGTGGGTGTCAGGAGCCCCAAGTTCCGTGGACCTAGCCTGGTAGATACCCTATGTTTACATATATTTTAATAGGCATATTTTAATATCATATATTTTCTGTGAATTACCCGTCCCGGATTTCTCGAGACCAACTGTAGGTGGCATCAGCTATTAAGCCTGGCAGGTGCTATATTCTGTGTGTTTTTTTGTCCCGGACTATTTGAAGTCCAAATGGTTGTAGTTTCGGCTATGAAGCTCAAACTGGTTTCGGTATTCAGTTACAGGTGTCAGGACTCCTATGGACCCAGTATGGCATTGCAGGCGTCAGGCTTCTTTTGGAAGTATCGCGGTGGCTGTGGTTTAAACTAAATCGCGGGTAGAGTTTCGGCTTAAATGTGGAGTTGCATTCTCAATCGGGAATCTGGCCCATGGAAAGAGGGGAAAGGGCGTTTGATAGGCTCCGCCGCCTTTGTAGTTGTATTTCAATCAGGGGCGCTGATCAATGCATTGTTTTTATTCGGTGTTGATAAAAGATTTTTACATGTGTTAGTAAAAGTTAATCTTTTAGCCAGTATGAACCACATTTCATCGGATTCCACTTGCCGGTAGTTAACAGAACCCCATATTAAATCATTGAACATTACATTTGTACTTCTTTTTATACCCTCCACCCTAATATGAATGGTATAATTAAAATTTTTATTCCGTTTGTAATAATAATTGTTCCACAAACATCCCAGAAGGGACAAGGGAGACTTCTCTCATATCAATGAGTGCACCACGATTCATATTAGCTCAATGATATGAGACCTATTGTTTATCGCCGAACGGCGTGTCTAAGACCACACTTGTAGAGAAGTTTTACAAGGCTGATATACTCAGGAAATGTCGCCAAAATTACTGAAGGGTATTTTGGCACCGTCGAAAAATGATTGATGTTGACTGGCCGGGGAATCGAACCAATGACCTTCAGCGTGTAAGGCGGGTGTGCATACCATTGCACCACGGTGGCACCCTATTCCTTTTGTAACACATCGAAATATTCATCGGAGGACCTATAAAGTATATATTTTCTTGTTGAAATCAAGATACAGCTGGCAATTTTAAAGATAGAAGTTTGTAATTTGATTTAGAAGCTTCTGTTACTCCTAGGATATTTGGTATTGCAAATGGGCTATATCGGTCCACGTTTTGATATAGCCTCCATAGAACGGTACCATCCGATTTTCGGTATTTTGTAGATCTTAGCCTCATTAACACACCGAAATGGCTGAAATTTGGTATTTAGTCTTCGTTGGGGGTATAAAACTTCCCCCCAGCGATTTGTCGCTTAGGTCCACGCCTTCACATAGCCCCCATAGAACGGTACCTCCCGATTTTCGGAATTTTGAAAGTTGAGGCCACAATAATCCACCGAAATGGCTGAAATTTGGTATTTTGTCTTTGTTGGTGATATAAAATTTTCCCCCAGAAACTTGTCGGTACAGGTCCACGCCTTCATATAGGCCCCATAGAACGGTACCACCCGATTTTCGGTATTTTGAAGGTTTTAACCTCATTATCACACCGAAATGGCTGAACTTTAGTTTTTGGTCTTCGTTGGGGATATAAAACTTTCCCCAAGAAATTTGTCGCTATAGGTCCACGCCCTCATGTAGGCCCCATAGAACGGTACCTCCCGATTTTCGATATTTCGAAAGTTGTGGCCACAATAATCCACCCAAATGGCTGAAATTTGGCACTAAGTCTTCGTTGGGGGTATAAAACTTTCCCCCAGATATATGTCGTTATAGGTCCACGCCTTAGTATAGCCCCCACAGAACGGTACCTCCCTATTTCCGCTGTTTGAAGGTTTTAGCCTCATTATCACACCGAAATGGCTTAAATTTGGTATTTTGTCTTCGTTGGTGATATAAAACTTTCCGCCAGAAACTTGTCGGTACAGGTCCACGCCTTAGTATAGCCCCCATAGAACGGTACCTCCCTATTTCCGGTATTTTGAAGGTTTTAGCCTCATTATCACACTGAAATGGCAGAAATTTGGTACTTAGTCTTCGTTGTGGTATAAAACTTTCCTCCAGAAACTTGTCGGTACAGGTCCACGCCTTAGTATAGCCCCCATAGAACGGTACCTCCCTATTTTCGGTATTTTGAAGGTTGTGGCCTCAATATTCCACCGAAATGGCTGAAATTTGGTACTTGGTCTTCATTTGAGATATTTAACGCTCTATATTTAAGTTTGTCAGTATAGGCCCACGCCTTAGTATACCCCCCACAGAACGGTATCTCCCTATTCCGGTATTTTGAAGGTTGTGGCCTCAATATTCCACCGAAATGGCTGAAATTTGGTACTTGGTCTTTATTTGGGATATTAAACGTTCCAAATGCGATTTTTCGGTATAGGCCCACGCCTTAGTATAGCCTCCATAGAACGGTACCTCCCTATTTCCGGTATTTTGAAGGTTGTCGTCTCTATATTCCACCGAAATGGCTGAAATTTGGTACTTAGTCTTCGTTGGGGGTTTAAAACTTTCTCCTAGAAATTTGTCGCTATAGGTCCATGCCTTCATATAGCCCCATAGAACGGTACCTCCCGATTTTCGGAATTTTGAAGGTTGACACCACAATAATCCACCGAAATGGCTGAAATTTGGTAATTGGTCTTGGTTTGGGGTATTAAGCGTTCCATATGAAATTTGTCGGTATAGATCCACGCCTTCATATTGCCCCCATAGAAGGTACCTCCCGATTTTCGGTGTTTTGAAGGTAGTGGCCTCAATATCATTCAGAAATGGCTGTAATTTGGTATTTAGTCTTCGTTGGTGGTACAAAACTTTCCCCCAGAAACTTGTCAGTACAGGTCCACGCCTTAGTATAGCCTCCATAGAACGGTACTTCCCTATTTTCGGTATTTTGAAGGTTGTGGTCTTAATATTCCACCGAAGTGGCTGAAATTTGGTATTTGGCCTTCATTTGGGGTATTAAGCGTTCCATATGAAATTTGTCGGTATGGGCCACTCCTTAGTATAGCCCTCATAGAACGGTACCTCCCTATTTCCGGTATTTTGAAGGTTGCGGCCACAATAATCCACCGAAATGGCTGAAATTTGGTACTTAGTCTTCGTTGGGGGTATAAAACTTTGCACCAGAAATGTGTCGCTATAGGTCGACGCCTTTATATAGCCACCATAGAACGGTACCTCCCTATTTCCGGTATTTTGAAGGTTGTGGCCTCAATATTACATCGAAATGGCTTATATTTGGTATGTGGTTTTCATTTGGGGTATTAAACGTTCCATACGAAATTTGTCGGTATAGGCCCACTCCTTAGTATAGCCCCCATAGAACGGTACCTCCCTATTTCCTGCATTTTGAAGGTTGTGGCCTCAATATTACATCGAAATGGCTTAAATTTGGTATGTGGTTTTCATTTGGGGTATTAAACGTTCCATATGAAATTTGTCGGTAAAGGTCCACTCCTTAGTATAGCCCTCATAGAACGGTACCACCCGATTTTCGGTGTTTTAAAGGTTGTGGCCTCAATATTCCTCAGGAATGGCAGAAATTTGGTATTTAGTCTTCGTTGGTGATATAAAACGTTCCCCCAGAAACTTGTCGGTACAGGTCCACGCCGTTCCCCCAGAAACTTGTCGGTACAGGTCCACGCCTTTGCATAGCCCCCATAGAACGGTACTTCCCTATTTCGGTATTTTGAAGGTTGTGGCCTCAATATTCCACCGAAGTGGCTGAAATTTGGTACTTGACATTCATTTGGGATATTGAACGTTCCATATGAAATTTGTCGGTATAGGTCCACGCCTTCATATAGCCCCCATAGAACGGTACCTCCCGATTTTCGGTATTTTGAAGGTTGCGGCCTCAATATTCCACCGAAATGGCTGAAATTTGGTATTTGGTCTTCATTTGTGATGTTAAACGCTCCACATGAAATTTGTCGGTACAGGTCCACGCCTTAGTATAGCCCCCATAGAACGGTACCTCCCGATTTTCGGAATTTTAAAGGTTGTGGCCTCAATATTCCACCGAAATATCTGAAATTTGATATTTAGTCTACGTTTAGGGTACTAAAGGTTCCATATGAAATTTGTCGATATAGGTTAACGCCTTAGTATACCCTCCATAGAACGGCACCACCTGATTTTCGGTATTCGGAAGGTTTTAGCCTCATTATCACACCGAAATGGCTGAAAATTTTTACTAAGTCTTTGTTGGGGGTAGGTCCAGAAATTTGTTAGTATAGGTCCACGCTTTCCGCCAGAAATTTGTAAGTATAGATCGACGTTTTTAAGTAGCCCCCATGGAACGGTACATCCCGAATTTCGGTATTTTGAAGGTTAGCCACGTTGTTTTACCGATCTTGCTCAAATTTGGTATTTAGTCTTCTTCATAAACGAAAGGAAGCTAATTGTTCCATTTTACTTCAATTTAACTCGTGGTGTAGGGTATAACAAGTTCGGCGTGGCCGATCTTCTATAGACAGAAAATTTCCAAAAAATCTTCCATAGACAAAAGGCTTTTGAAGGATCTTCTATAGCCATAAGATCTTTAGGGGAACTTCTGTTGACAGAAGACCAGTCCTTCTATATTCAAAGATCGGTTAAAGGTCCCCAATCTTTTAAAAGGTCTTCTATAGGCAGAATACATTTAGACCACTAAATTTGGTTCTTTAGACAGAAGACTTTTAAGAAGCCTTCTCTTTAACTAGTTCAAAATCTTGTATGGACAGAAGATCTTTAGAAGAAGTTGCCCATACCTTTAAAAGGTCCTCTATAGACAAAAGACTTTTAAAAAGACCTTTCTTTCAATCTGAAGTTGGGTGCATTCCAGAATTAGCTTAGTCCGTATTTATATTAGGCAATTTTCCTTGCGACAATTGTCACTTTGAAGGAGATAGAGGTGAGGCATATGGTAACCCTTTGGCTCTCGACACCCTCTCTCACCGACAAACGACAAGGAAAATTGCCTAAAGTAAATATGGACTTAATTTTCTGTTAACTTCGCCGTTGCCTGTTACATTTTAAAATTTCATGTTGAAGTTATATTTTTGTCAACTTCCACTTCTACTTTTATTTGTCAATTGTCGTGCTCTTTTTGGTTCCCCCTCCCTCGCTTAAACATTGTTCGCTCTCTCTCTCCCCGCATGCATGTTTGTAGGAACAAAACGAAACAACTTCAAAATTATGTTCTACCAAAAAAAAAGTAAAAAGAAACCGCTATAACTGGTACCACCTTGTCTGAGTGTTAGGACAAGATTTGCAGGAAATGGTGGTGATGGCCTGACATGAATCTCCAACCAGTAGAGGAAGAACAACGAACTTTGGACAAAATATTAAAAACGGAAATAAGTTGTTATTTCTTTTGAAATGGAAACTTTAACTAACGAATTGCGGAACACAAAAAAAAACGAACAGCAACAAGAAATCGAAAACTCTTCTCAACAGACCAGAACGCCAAAAAAAGAGGAAGAACACAAATTATGAAAAATGAAACCCAAAAAAAAAATATGAATGTTGAACAGAGAAATACTGAAACAAGAAACAAAAAGAAAAAGAAGGAAAAACAAAGACTAAATCCATACAAAATATTAAGGTTTTTGTAGTAGCATCCTTTTTTGTTCTTGTTGTTGTTTTTATTACTTTTACGCGTTTTGTTTTTTTCCTTCAGTTAGGTTTTCATTCATCTTTATTGCCCATGTGTTAGTTGGTTGGTTAGTGGGTGGTTCAACGTGAAATAAAATCCTTTTTTTTTTCTCCTTCTCTTGAAATTGCTCTGTTAGCAATTTCGTTGGAAAAAAAATCATTTATAACCCGAACGTAGTTTTTTCGCCTTTTCCCATTATGGTGTTCAAATTTTTAATTGCATTTTTCTCACCGACTGATGTCTAAACTTTGTTCATTTTTTCAACCCCAAGTGAAGAAAAAAAAGCATCAAAAAACACGAAAATCCTTCTCCAGAGGCGGTATAACTTTTGATGTCTATGAATTTGTTACGTATATTTATTTGAAAAATTATAGGTTTCTAGTGACAAATTTTTTGTTGTGCTGTCGCTTTTCGTAAGCTGTATACAAGCTTCGCAAAGATAATTCTGTTTCTGGGACAAAATGGGTATCTATTGCCCTGTAGACGCTGCCGATTAAAATTTCTTGCTAGCATCAGAATTTTACCAAAAGTGGTAAAATTTATAAAAATATGGCTAAGCTTATCGGCTATTTTAATACTTCAGTCAGCATCGAAGAAGCTCTGGTCTGTACAAGTCAATACTTTGCAGTATGTTGTATCGACGGAATCGCCCTTGTGGTCTGTGTGGCCTCAAAATGATTAAATTCCTCGAAATCTATTATTTCAGTCGACGATTGCGGTCATAAGCTTTCTATTGATATCCATGTTGCCCCGGTTGTTATAACAAGATTTGATATGTTTGTCACGTAGGAGTGGAATAGAACATGCAACGGTCTTGATCGGTTCCTCTTCCATCTATAGACAGGGACCCTTTAAAAGACTTCTATAGACAGAAAACTTTTTCATGCAAGGTCAGTCAGAATGTAGTGGATGAAGTAGAGAGCATAGGCTGGGTCATGATTGACATAACCCTGATCAACATGGACGACTCCGATGTAGAGAATTGGTTGTGCTGACTTCGACGGAGTCTTGCCAACAGCAAGTCACTATCGAGGATGAATAACTAACCACACAAGAATTCGGTGGGCGATCAACAGTTTCCATCCTTATAAATCACCGGGACCGGATGGTATAATACCGGCAATGTTACAGAATGTGGCGGAGCCAGCACTATCTATCCTAGTAGAAATTTTTAGGGCCTACCTGCAGTTATCGCATATTCCTGTAGTGCGATTCTCCACAATGCTCTCAGCAACACAGGTATTTCCTCTATCCTTGTAGAATGGATTGATGAGATGCTGAAAAGTAGAATCATCAACTCAGGCATAGGAGAGAGTTCTGTGAGGAAAACTGTTAACAGAGGCACTCCGCAGGGAGGAGTTCTCTCACCTCTGCTATGGCTTCTGTTAATAAATGAAATACTTGTGTGCTTCGACCGACTGAAGACCATGGTAGTTGCCTATGCTGATGATGTGGTTGTGCTGATAAGTGGCGAATTCTTACCAACCCTGTCTGAGCTCATGCAAAGAGCTTTGGTACAACTTGCAAGCAAGAAAAAGCAGAGCTTGTACTATTCACTAAGAAACGGAAAATGCCAAATTTCGAGCAAAATACCTCGGCATAATTGTGGACCATTGCTTGAAATGGAAAAGGAATATCAAGGAGCGAACGAACTCCATTGGGAAAAGCTGGGGGTTGAGACCACAAATCATACACTGGGTGTATGTAACCGTGGTCCTGCCCATACTTACCTATGGAGGACTGGTTTGGTGGCAAGCTCTTGGGAACAAAGCGTTACTCTCCAAACTATCAAGAGTACAAAGAACCGCGTCATTGCTGATTACCGGATCGATTAAAAACCCACCTCAAGCTGCTTTAAACGTCATTATGGATTTCCAACTTTTGGATATCCTAATCAAGTTTCAGGCGGCGAGAACTGCTTTTAGACTCCGGGAGTCAGGATCTTGGCGTGGTTCACACTTTAGACACTCGAATGTCCTAAAACTAATTGATAGTCGACTTGAGTTAGGTGACAGATTATATGCCTACGTCCTTCAAGTTGACTCCTTAACCGTCATCTTCCCAAGCACCGACGCATAGGCTGAGTGCATATCTCCTCTGGACGGTCTGGTAATACACACAGACGGGTCCAAAATGGAAGAAGGTACTGGCCCAGGCGTCTACTACAAGTTCAACGATAATTGTAGTGTTTTCAGGCGGAGATTCTTGCTATCTGAAAAGCAGTTGAACTGGTGAAAGGGCTTCAAGGCAGTCTTACAGGATCGGTTCAACGATAATTGTATGTTTTCAGGCGGAGATTCTTGCTATCAGGAAAGCAGCTGAATTGGTGAAAGTGCTTGAAGGCACCGGTGACTATATATGGACCGGTGACTATATATGTCGATAGTCAAGCGGCCCTCAAGGGTCTCAAGTCATGGACCATAAATTCAAGAGCTATTCTTGATTGTAGGAGAGCTCTGCAGGATATACACCATATCGTAAATCTATATTGGGTTCCGGGTCACAACAGCATTACGGGAAACGAGGTAGCAGATGAACTGGCTAGAGAGGTGGCTCCAGGTATATGGACTTATCAGTTGATGAAACCGTTCGGCCACCGATGTGTCACTATATCGGCAAACTTCCAGCGATCTTCAATGAGAGGGCACATCAAAGATGGCTTTGGGAACCTGGTTGTAGGGTATCCAAGGCGATCTGGTCTGTGGTTTCTCGTCGAAGAACGTCTTCCCTCCTCTCACTTGATAAGTTAGGGATGAAAATCGAGGTCACTGTAGAGTGAGATCTCTAACTTCAAAATGGAACGATAGTGGCATTGACTACTGCAGACTATGTGAAGATGCGGAGGAGATAGAGACATCTGCTTTGTAGGTGCCCCTTTTTGCAAACAAGGAGATACCGAACACTAGGTAGATATGAGATAGACACTCTGACCTAACTGTCTAACATAGATCCCATCGTCCTTCTCAACTTTGCCAAACATCTATAATGGCTTGGCATAGGTCCATAAAAACAAATAGTAATCAGACTCTTTTCGGGTGCCACCGTGGTGCAATGGTATGCACACCCGCCTTGCACGCTGAAGGTCGTGGGTTCGATTCCCCGGTCAGTCAACATCAAAATTTTCAACGGTGGCAAAATACCCCTCAGTAATGTTGGCGACATTTCCTGAGTATTTCAGCCATGTAAAACTTCTCTACAAAGTGGTGTCTCGAGACACGCCGTTCGGACTCGCCGATAAACAGTAGGTCCCATTCATTGAGCTAATATGAATCGGGGTGCACTCGTTGATATGAGAAAAGTCTCCCTTGTCCCGTATGGGATGTTTGTGGAACAATTACACTGTGCAACATTTTTAAGGTGATTTTGTGCAAACAATTCGAACTGAGGATTTTTTGAAAATACAGACCCAAACGACAAGAAACCCTAGTTGGGTTTTGTTGTGTCAGATCCAGCTCGGATTTTATGGCCCCATTTAAACCTGGTTAAATATTGAGTTTTGAAAGAAATTCAGGGCTATATCTCTGAAACCAATGCGAATCTTCTTCTGACCTCTGAAGCAAATTTGTAGATAAGAACAAGAATAAAATATTTGGAGAATTAATAAACTCGAAAAACTACATTAATTGCCTCAAATTTCAAAATATATGCAAAAATTCCAAAATTTTTATACATTTCACACCGTATCTCCAAAACCGTTAATTTTTTCTGAATATTTTCTTTCGCAGAAATATTCCCTGGAATGTAATACACAACTCTTCAGAACATGTCATTGTTGTAAAATGACTCTATGCCTCTATTTTCAGTACATTTTTCAACGACCATTTAATAAAAATGTCAATAATGTAGTGAAATCCGTAATGCGAGAATAAACTGTTGGTGTGAACTGTGTTTGAAATACGTGTTGTAAAAGATATGATACAAAATACCGCTGAAACGACATGAAGTAAGCATTTTAGAGTTTCAGAATGTTCTAAAGAATTGTTGATAACATTATTTGGAAGATTTTTGCAAAAGGTTACTTGGTTCAACTCCCAATAGTTTAGCCGATACTGACCAGAATATCAGCAATTATGTAAAATTTTCTACATTTTATAGATTTTGATGTCCTAGATGGAGTTTTTCCTATATGGTCTGTTCAAAGGATAAGTTCTACTAGTTCAGGGCTACAATATTGCCTAAGACAGCAAGGCCAATTTCCTAATCGTTTCTGAGATAAAGGCCCGATAAATGCAAAAAAGTGTAATTTTAGCCCGGTTTAGATGCGGCCATAAAAAACGCACTGGATCTGACAGGACAAAACCCTACTAGGGTTTTTGTAGCCTAAATATGTACTATCAAAAAATGCACACTAGAAGTTGTTTGCATTTTCAGTGTTGCATAGTGTTATATATATATATAATCAGACTCTTTTCACTCTTCCAGAACACTCTCATCTATACATTGGCATCACTCTCTACATCCCCATCCTATCTGTGCTGCACCATTAACTCAACATTTCCTACACTCACCATCATCTCATCACCTCTACCCAATCATCCTCATCTCATAAACAACATCAACACTCTAAATCTTCAGCAATAGCCCACAGAGGATGAACACAATGGACCAACGGTCTCCGAGTGGAGCAGTCATCTATTCCATTAGATGGCTGCGCATCTTTAAACCTAAGCCTAAAGTCTTGTTGAATGTATTGATGACCTCTTCTTGAGGGTCTCCGATATATCGAATGCCTTTCCTTGACGGAATTCTCTGTATAGAAGACCTCTTGAAGGTCTTGAAGCCCTC
This sequence comes from Musca autumnalis, assembly GCF_047663935.1. NCBI lineage: Eukaryota > Metazoa > Arthropoda > Insecta > Diptera > Muscidae > Musca > Musca autumnalis. The sequence goes on from NW_027412088.1 coordinate 50,543,607, forward strand.
TGGATTCATGCTGACCTTGAGGATCTTTATTGTAGGAAGGACCTCTTTATTTATTGAAGGTATTTTGCTTAAAGACACCCCCTTCAAGGTCTTCTACGTACAGAAGAAATTTTCTTGAAGGTACTGTATGTATAGAAGACTTCTTCCTGAGAGTATTCAGTGTAAGAAAGACCTCTTGAATGACTAAAAAAACTTTTCTTGAAGGGTCTTCAGTGTATCGAACACCTCTTCTTGAATGTTTTCTCCTTAAGGGTCTTCAGAGTAAGAAAGGCACCTTGTAGGTCTAAAACAGAAAGAGTAAGAAATTCCCCTTGAAAGTCTTAAAAAACCTCTGCAGTGCAGTTCTTGAAGGTTTTGGTGACCTCTTCTTGAGGGTGTTTAGTGCAATAAGAACCTCTTAAAGGTAATTAAGTGTACCGAAGACCTCCTCTTGAAGGTATTCTCTGTATAAAAGACCTTTCGAATATCTTGAAGGTCTTAAAGACGTCTTGAATGTATTGATGACCTTTTCTTGAGGGTCTTCGGTATATCGAAGGCCTCTCCTTGAAGGTATGCTATGTATAGAAGACCTCTTGGAGGTCTTGAAGCCCTCTTAAAAGTAATGTTGACCTTGAGGATCTTTATTGTAGGAAGGACCTTTTTACTTATTGAAGGTATTTTGCTTACAGACACCCTCTCCAATGTCTTCTACGTACAGAAGAAATTTTCTTAAAGCTACTGTATGTATATAAGACTTCTTCCTGAGGGTATTCAGTGCTAGAAAGACCTCTTGAATGACCAAAAAACTTTTCTTGAGGGGTCTTCAGTGTATCGAAACCTCTTCTTGAAGGTTTTCTCCTTAATGGTCTTCAGAGTAAGAAAGGCCTCTTGTAGGTCTTAAAAAATCTCTTCAGTGCAGTTCTTGAAGGTTTTATTGACTTCTTCTTGAGGGTCGTTAGTGCAACATGGACCTCTTGAAGGTAATTAAGTGTACCGAAGACCTCCCCTTGAAGGTATTCTCTGTATAGAAGACCTTTCGAATGTCTTGAAGGTCTTTAAGTATTCTTGAATGTATTGATGACGTCTTCTTGAGGGTCTTCGATAAATCGAAGGCCTCTCCTTGAAGGTATTCTATGTATAGAAGACCTCTTGAAGGTCTTGAATCCCTCTTAAAGGTCCTCTTGACCTTGAAAATCTTTATTGTAGGTTTACTTATTGAAGGTTTACCCCTTAAGGGTCTTTAGAGTAAGAAAGGCCTCTTGTAGGTCTAAAACAATCTCTTCTTGAGGGTCTTCAGTGCATCTTACACCTCTTCTTGAATGTGTTATGTGTATGGAATACTTCATCTAAGGATTTTCTATGTATGGAAGACCTCTTCTTGTAGGTTGTCAATCTATAGAAGACTTCCTCGTTATGGTCTTTAAATGTATGGGAGATCTTTTGAAGGTATTTTCTTTATAGAAGCCAATTTTCAAAGTCCTGTATGTATAGAAGATCTTATCTTAAGAGTCTTTTTTCTATAGAAGACTTTTGAAAAGTCACCTGTATATAGTAGACATTTTTAAGGCCTTCCGTTTATAAAAGAACTTTTATGATTTTTTTTTTTTGAAGACCTTATAAAATTCTTCGGTCAATAGAAGACCTTTTGTCTTTAGGAGTTCCCAGAGGCCTTCTTATTAAATACCTTCTCTCTTTGGAAGTCCTTTATTCGGTATATATTTATGTATGTATGTATGCATGTATGTATGTATGTATGTACATATGTAGAATAAAAAAAAACCAAAAATTCATAAAACACATCACAAAAATTGTAACACCAACTGTGGCGCTTCACCACTAAGCAATGGAGTTGCTTACTTTCTTTGAAAGCCAGTGGGGCAAGATGAACGATGATGTTGCAAATACAATATCGTGATTGTTGTTGCTGTTGTTATTGTTTTCGTTTAAAGGGAAACAACACAAACAAGTCAAAATTGAAAACGAAACTGACAGGCGGACATAAGCGATAAAAATGAACACAAAGAAAAAACAATTCCATAAAAAAAACAGAAAAACTTCAACATGACAGGAAGGAATTGCTGATGAGAAGTAAGAGAGAAGAACAAATGAATGTACAATATACGTAAACACCACAAAAGCTAACAAAGTATGTCGGTGGAAAAGTGCTGTTACAGGATATTAACCCATTTTCAACCGTAACTGTAACAGTTTTGCCAAAGCGGTTTATTCAGTGTATCGCATTAGAATAGGGTGGTTGAAAATATCTTAAAATCATTTGGTGTTATTTATAATTTTTTGGATTTTTCAATATTCTTATACTAATGTGCAGGCTGCGTAGGCGGCTCAGGGAGCCCAGGCAGGTGCTATGTCCAAATAGTAAGTTTTTTTACTTGGGTCTCAGGTTTCAGGAAATTCATTACATTACCATATTTTTCTTAAAATTCAACTTAAGAAAAGTGAATTTTATAGAGGGAAGTTAATAGAGCGCCTAAGGATTGGCCCACAGTAAAGTTATGGTATGTTGTTCATATAAGACAATTGGAAAAAATGTGCTCGGTTTACTACCACCAACATTCTTTTTTCTTATTGTAAAAATATTTGGTTCATATTTGCCTCTCTTGCAAATGTTAACATCTAAAACTTCATCTCAATTGAAAGAGTTCTTACAAAAGATTAAGAATCCTACTTCATCAAAAATTAAATATCGCTCCCAATTTAAGTATCTGTCATCACATTTGTTGTTGATGGTTTTTTTTTAATTTTTCTCTCTTCCCTCGAAATTTTTTGTCAATTAAGCTGGTTTATTGTTTTCTCTTGTCCCATTTACAACATCATCTTCAAAATACCAAAAGAAAACAAGAATAACAACAAAGGCATGACAATAAAACCCTGAAAGGCTGTGATCTTAGACACGTGCCATCATTTCTTCATCTGCAGCAGTTTAATGCTATAATGGGTACTACTCAACTATAGCGTTTTAAATTGGTATTGGTGCAAAGTCTATACGCTCAAAGAAAATATCTGATTAGGAAAATTGTAAACTATATTTTAATTAAGAAGAACTTAAAGAGGTATTAGATAGATAGACCAACTTCGTAGGTATTTCTATAGATAGAAGAGTTTTAAAGAGGTCAAGAGTCCTTCCATACAAAAAAAACCTTTAGAAGGTCTTGCCCATACTGAATCAAGGTCTTCTAAACAACACATAAGTTTTTCAACAAAATACCTTCAAGACGAGGTCTTCGCTAAACTGAAGATCGTCAAGACCCCTTCTAAGGGTCTTCTGCACACATAAGATCCTTATAAAAAGCTTTCAGGAGTTTTCTTATACCGAAAAGAAAGGGTCTTTTTGCACAAAAAAACTTTTCCATAATCTCAATTCATTCATTCTATACACTGAAATACTTCAGGGGGTCGGTCAACTATACAAAGAAGACTTTCAAGACGTCTTCTTTACACAAAAGGCCCACAAGAAACCTTAAGGACTACTGTACGCAGAAGATCTTCAAGCGGTCTTCTTTACACATAATGCCCAACAGAAAAGTTCTTCTACACACAGAAAACATTCATGATGAGGACTTCTGTACAGAGAATCCTCCAGAAGGCGTCTCTTATACCCAAAAAAAACCCTCTAGGAGGGGTATTCTATACACTGAAGACCTTCAGGGGGTCATCCATACATAGAAGACTTTCAAGAGGTCTTCTGCACACAGAAAGCCTCCATGAATAGGTCTATCACACACTGAAGAGCCTCAATATATACATAGAAGAACCCTCAGAAAAAGTCTCATACACAGAAAACCCTCAAGAGGTGGTGTTCTAAGCACAGAAGTCCCTAAAATGAGGACTTCTATACAAAAACCCTCCAGCAGAAGTGTTTTATACAGAGAAAACCCTCCTTCTTCACACAGAAGGCCTCCAAAAGAAAGGTCTTTCGAGTGGTCATCTGTACACATAAGACCTTCAAGAAGAGGTCTTTAATACACTAAAGACCCTCAAACGACTTCTTAACACAGAAGACCTTAAGAAGAAGTCTTATATACAGAAAACCCTCAATAAGGGGTCTCCTAAGAACATCCTTAAAAATAAGGACTTCTATACCAAACAAAAAACTCTACAGAAGAAGCCTTTAATACACATAAACCCCTCAAGTGGAGGTCTTCTATACACAGAAGACTCTCAGAAAAGGTTTTCTATACACATAAAACCCTAATGAAAATGTCAGAGAAGACCTACAGAAAAGCTTGACGGAATCTTCTATACACAGAACACCGTCAAGAAGCAGGCCCTCAGGGGGTCATCTATACACAGAAGACCCTCAGGAAGTTTTCTTCTATACACAGAAAATATTCAATGGGTCTTTTCCAAAGTAGTCTTTTATACACAGAAGATCCTCAACTGTTCTTCTATAAAGATAAGACCCTCAAGAGATTTTTTTAACACAGAAGACTCTTAGAAGAAGTCTCAAGAAAAGGTTTTCTATACACAGAAGGCCCTAACTAAAAAGTCGTTTATACCCAGAAGACCTTTGAGAGGTCTTTTAGGCCGCCAAAAGGACGTATACTATACACTGAAGATCTTCATGGGGTCATCTATAGAAAAAAGACTTCGAAGAGGTCTTCGGTACACAACAGACCAACAAGAAAAGGTCTTCTCTCAAAAGAGGTTTTAAATACTCAGAAGACGTTCAGGAGGTCATATATGCACAGAAATCCATCGAGAAGAGATCTCCTATCTTCACAGAAGACCCTCAAAAGAAGTCTTTTATACACACAAGACCTTCAAGAAGACGTCTCCATACACCGAAGACCCCAAAGCGGTCTTCATAATACAGAAAAACGTTTTTTATACACGGAAGAATTTTAAGCGGTTTTCTTACCACGGAAGGCCCTCAGAAGAAGTCTTCTATACACACAAAAACCATCAATAGGTTTTTTATACACGGAAGACCTTTAAGTGGTTTTCTTACCACGGAAGGCCCTCAGAAGAAGTCTTCTATACACACAAAAACCATCAAGAAAAGCTCTTCCATACACTGAAGACCCTTTAGCGAAGAAAATACTCAGAAGAAACTCTCGATACACTGAAAACCCTTAAGAGGTTTTCTTTACACAGATGACCCTCTGAAGAAGTCTTCTACTGATGATCTTCAGTGTAAGGAAGACCTCTTCTTAAAGATTTTCTGTGTATGAAAGACTTAACACAGAAGACTCTCAGAAGAAGTCTTTCATGCACAGAAAACCTTTAAGAAGAGGCCTTTCTTACACTGAAGACCCTCAAGCGGTCTTCTTAACATAGATGATCATCAGTAGAAGTCTTTTATACACAGAAACCCCTCAAGAATAGGTCTTTATACACAGTAGATCTCCCAGAAGACGTCTTCCCTATACTGAAATCCCACAAAAGGTCTTCATAATATAGAACACCCTAAGAAGAAGTCTTCTACGCACAGGCTCAAGAAGGGTTCTCAAGAGGCACAATAAGGGTTCTTTTATACACAGAAAACCTCCATGAAAAGGTTTTCTATACGCAGAAGTCGCTCAGAATAAGTTTTTTATACACAGAAAACCCATATATACACAAAAGACCATCCAGAAGATATCTTCTATATACAGAAGGTCCTCTGGAAGTTGCCTTTTATACACAGAAGACCCTCCAGAAAAGGTCTTCTATACACAGAAGACATTCAAGGCATCCTCTATACACAGATGACCTTAAACAGGTCTTACTGAAGACCTCAAGAGGAAGAGGACTTCTACCCCCAAAAGACTTTCAAGAGGTCTTCTGTTTATGGCAGATCTAAACGAAGAATAAGACGTTCAAGATGGAAGACAAAAACCCAAAACTTTCCAGAAGAGGCTGAAGAAGAATTCTTTTATACACAGAAAACCTCTAAGATTATGTCTTCTATACACTGAAGACGCTCAGAAGAATTCTTTTATACACAGAAAACCCTTATATACACAAAAGATCCTCCAGACGATGTCTTCTATATACAGAAGGTCCTCAGGAAGTGGCCTTTAATACACAAAATACCCTGCACAAGATATCTTCTATATACAGAAGACCCTCAGAAGAAGTCGTTTATACACAAAATACCCTCCAAGGGATCCTCTATACACAGAAGACTTTAAAGAGTTCTTACATAAACTGTAGACCACAAGACCTTTAAAAGGTCTTCTATCCCCAAAAGACATTCTAGATGCCTTTTGTTCACGGAAGATCTAAACGAAAAAACGTTTCAAAAGCCTTAATCTATAATCTATACCCAAAGGCCTTCGAAAGTTCTTCTATACCCATAACACCTTTGACAGGTCGTTAACACCCAAAAGACCTTTAAAAAGTCTTCTATATCCAGAAGATTTTTATGAGGCCATTAATACCCAGAAGACTTTCATTAGACCTTCTGGAAGTTGTCTATACCCTGAAGACCTTTAACAGGTCGTTAATATCCAGGAGACTCATACTCAGAAGAAATTTAAAAGGTCTTCTATACCAAGACGACCACCAAGAGGTCTTCTATGTCCAGAGGACCTTCAAGAAGCATTCTGAGGACTTTTTAGAAGTATTTTAAAACCAGTAGACCTTTAAGAGTGCAGAAGACCTATGTCCATTAAGATAAATTCGTATTTAACTAGCGAAGACACAAACCGCTCTGTTACCGCTTTTGCTAACAGCGCGTTAGTAGAGCACTGTTAAAGTTAACAGAGTTATTTAAAAATGGTTTTCTTTTTATTTAAACAATATCCATTTTAGGTCCTTTAAGAAAAATTCTGTCAGGACAATATGGGTACCATCGGATAGCTTATCGAGACAGCTATCTCCTGAGCTAATAAAATCTTTAAAAAATATTGCCCGATATAGCGATATTTACTGTTTTTGGGAATAACCCTACAATAAGGAACTTATTTTGACCACAGATCCTTTAAGTAAAATTCTGCCAGGACAACATGGGTACCATTGGGAAGCTTATCAAGACAGCTTCCCCTTAGTCAATAAAATCTTTAAAAATATTGACCTATGTCTATTTACCGTTATCGCTGCATCTTCAATATTTTTAACGATTTTATTAGCATTTTTAAATAGCTCTGTTATGTCTAACAGAGATCTGCTTAGCGCTGTTAGGAAAAGCGTTAACATTAGGCCGGGGCGATTTGTATGGAAGGAAAAAAGTGATAGTGGGCGCCTGGAGTTTCTGATTCTTGGGATTGTACTGAGCAAAAAAGTCCACTAGACCATACGTCTACGGTGAAAATCGAGCCCGCGGATTTTGACTTGAAATTTTTTTCAAGGATATTTATGCCAAACCATTTCTCAGAAACTTCACCTATCCTGAACATTTCCTTTTGCGTTCTTAGTACACTCACCAAGGGCTTTCATCTCCAAAATGACATTTCCACCCACTGACTTTGAGTCAAATTTTGTGCACAGTGTAATTTATCGATATTTTCCGAAAAATTTGCACATTCTCGAGGCCATAATTTCCTGAATGAGCGTTCTGTCTTGGCTACAATTTTTGTCTTTATGTTGGATCGAAAATCTCAGTGGTTTGGCTCTTACATATATGCCAAAATATCCAAAAAACCTTGAAAAAAACTTCAAGTCAAAATCCGGGGGGTTCGATTTTCACCGTAGACATATGGTCTAGTGGACTTTTTTGCTCACTACAAACCCAATGATCAGAAAAACAAGGCGCCCGTGGTGGTGTTCAAATCGCCCCACCCTAGTTAACCTAGCTGTTTGTCTCTCCGCTAGAATTGTTTGTGTCTCCGCTAGAGTTGTTTGTGTCTCCGCTAGAGTTGTTTGTGTCGCTGTAGAGTGGTTGGTGTCTCCACTAGAGTGACTTGTACCTCCACTAGAATGGCTTGTGTCTCCACTAGCGGGATTTGTGTCTCTGCTAACATGGTTTGTATCTTCGCTAACACTGTGCAACACTGGAAATGCAAACAACTTCTAATGGGCATTTTCTGAAAGTACATAGTGAGACTACAAAAACCTTAATTGGATTTTGTGTTCTTAGATCGGGTTCAGATTTTATAGCCTCATCTAAACCGACCTAAAATGAGCCTTTTTTCCAGTGATCGGACCTTTATCTCCGAAACTAATAAGAATTTTGCTTTGCAGTCTTTAGCAATATGGTAGCCCTAAAGTAGTAGAATTTATGTGTCAAACAGATGAACTAGGAAAAGCTGCATCTAGCGCATCAAACTCGTTAAAATATTGAAAAGTTTATATAATTTCTGAAATTCTGGTCAGTAACAACTAAACTGTTGGAAGTTGAAACAAGTAACCATTCTAAAAATTTTCTAAATAATGTGACCATCAATTCTTCAGAACATTCTGAAACTCTAAAATTGTTATTTCACGTTGTTTAAGGGGTATTTCATAACATACCTTTTACAAAACTTATTTCAAACAATGTTCACACAGGCTGTCTATTCTCATGTTGGGGATTTCTATGAATTATTGAAATATTTACCAAATTGCTGTTGAAAAAAATTGCTATAAACAAGGCGATAGAGGCATTTTACAACAATATAATGTTCTGAAGAGTTGTGTATTACATTCCAGAGAATATTTTCCCAAAAGGTAACATTAAGAAGAATTTAACATTTTGGGAGATACGCTGCGAAATATACACAAATTAAAGAATTTTTAGATATATTATAAATTTTGAGGCAATAAATGCAGTTTTTCGAGTTCACTATTCCTCCAAATATTTTCTTCTTGCTCTTATCTACAAGTTTGCTTCAGATACCAAAGCAAGATTCGTATTGGTTTCAGAGATACAGCCCCGATTTGTCTTAAAAATTCGATCTTTTACCATGTTTAGATGAGGCCATAAAGACCGAACCCGATCTAAGATAACAAAACCCAAATATGGTTTTTGCCTACTGGTCCTCTACTTTCATAAAATTCTGGACAGAAGTTGTTTGCACGCGATTGGCTCAAAAATGTTGCACAGTGTAATTAAATACCAATTCATAAAAGAAAAAATTCAGAAGACCTTTGAGAGGCCTATTAAAACGTTCAAGAGGTCTGAAGACTTTCAGAGAGGGTGCAAAGCTGAACTTTTGAAGTATATGTATATGTACAAGATGATATCTTGAAAGTCTTCTATTTATAAAAGACATCTGTAGAAAGTTGTCTGTCTTTGGAAGACCTCTTGACGGTCTGATATCTCTAAAAGACCTTTCAAGTTCTTTCATTTGTAGGTCTCTTGGAGTTATTCTATCTGACCTTTGAAGAACTTCTATCTGTAGAAGGCTTTTGATATGTTTTCTATGTGTAGAAAATCTCCAGTCTTCTTTCTGTAGGAAACCTTTTGGAGGTTGTCTATCTGTAGAGGACTTCTGAAGCTCTCCGATTACATACGACCTCGTAATGGTTTGCATCCTGAAGATCTCTTCAGGGGTTTCTTTCGCAGAAAACTTTTTAAAGGGTATTTTAAGGTTTTCTATTTTTAGAGGATTTGTAGAATCTTTTCAATTGTACAAGACATCGTGAACTTCTTTTTGTAAAATACCTCATAAAAGTCTTCTATCTAAAGAAGTCATCTTAAACGTTCTCCATCAATTAACCCAATCACTGCGGTGGTTCCATATGGAACCACTTGTGTTATTTTACTTTTTGGAAGAAAAAATCCACATATTGAACATATTTATATTAATATTAGTATTTTCTAACAGTAAAGCATTACAGCTGTCTATTTGCTTCTATATTTCGGTCATACGGGTTCCAATTTTTGTCCTAAAAGCAGGATAAAGTGAAAAAATATGAATTTTTTCACAAAACCTTCGCAGGGATTGGGTTAAAGACCTATCAGAAGTATTATATACATATGTATAAGTCCCTCTTGAAGATCTTCTATCTGCCCTTCGTGAAGATTTTCTCTCTCTAGAAACCCTATTCAAGGTCTCCTGAGGTTTGGAAAAGCTTTTAAAAGATTGAAGGTCTATCTATCGAAGATCTGTAAGAGGTGTCCTTCACAGATGAAAATTGATGTAGATTTCTTTCCGATATTTATTGTCGAGCGTAATTTCTCCCACTTAAGACATTTATGTTGGCTTCTACACTAAGGCATCATCAAGAGATCTTCTATGCCCAGAAGATCTTTAAGAGGAATCTTATATCTTGAAGACATTTAAGAAGTCTCTTAAACCCAGACTGGCTGTTGAAGTAGATTCTGTAGCTGGTTTTCGAATTTCCTTCGTATATCCCATCATGATGCGGATCATGGTGTGTACGCGATCCCCATGGAAGGGAGGTGGCCCTTTCGGTCGTCAGGGGTGGTAAAAAGAGGCGTGGGAACGTTAGAAAGACAATGTCCCTTTAACCCAGAAGACCTTTGAGAGGATCTCTATACCCATTAAGAACTTATGGAAGTTGTCGATCTGTAGAAGACTTCTAGAACTCTCCGATTACATGCGACCTCGTAATCGTTTTCATTTCGAAGATGGTCTTTAATGGTTTCCTTTTATAGAAAACCTTTTAAAGACCATTTTGAGGTCATCCTTTTTAGAGGACTTTTAGAAGCTTTTCAATTACATAAGACCTTCTTTTTGTGAACTGCTTCTTAATAGCCTTCTATCTAGGGAAGACTTCTTAGAGGACATCTTGATGATCTTCTATCTATCTGTCGTGAAGATTCTCTATCTGGAGAAAACCTACTCAAGGTCTCCTGATATTTAGAAGAGATTTTTAAAGCTTCAAGGGCTAGAAAATTTCTGAGAGGTCTTCTTCACAGAAAATACCTTTGAACCACCAAACAAAATACCTTTATGATGAAAGTTGTTGTAGATTCCTTCCCGAAATTTATCGTCGAGTGTAATTTCTCCCACTTAACCAGTATGCAACTACACTTATCCTGATGAACTGCTTACCATATTGGCAACTACGCATTTATACACAATGGAGGGAAAGTGTACTACACATCAGGACATATCAGAAGAAAATAACAAGTGGAAGTGTTTCGTTCGGTGAGGAGATTTGTCTGTGAGTTGTAGGAAATTTTCACATTAACTATCATCTCATTGGAGTACAACAAGAACAGCAGCAACCACAACAACAATCATCATGAGCCTTATCGTTCTTAACAAGACGAACCCAACAGTCCAGCCAGTCAAACATGCAAAGATGTTTTAGGTTAACCCAACATTTCCTCTTTACGCAGAAGTGGTGGTGGTGGGGATTTGAGACTACAAATCAGGTCAAAATGAGGAGCATACAAAACTGCTGGAAATGTGGATGTGTAAAATGAATGAAAGATGAATAAATGGAAATGGACACATTGGTTTAGTGTAGGATTAACCTTCCCCCATCCCTCCTCCCCTTGCAGGAAAAGGAAGCAAAAGGAAAAAAGGCAGGCGTATGAAACAACAAAGGTCGTCAATCATGCAAAACATGAAACACCAATGTGTAACAAAGCCGGCAAATTCTCATTCACAACATTAAGGTATGGGGAAGATAGGCTGTTAGGGAGTGCGGTGGAAAGGGGAGTGGTGGCGGCAAATGATTTCCAAGCAATTGCCATGAATTGGTTTTTAAATCGTGTCTTTTTAACCATTTTTGCGACAATAAAACGTACCAACGAAAATGACGAGTAAACGATGCCCGCCAACAACGGCCATAACAATAACACACATGACTGACTGTCTTCTGTTTTCTTGTTGCTGTAAATATCTTTTATTTCTCTTCCTCTCTCTCTCCTTCTCCATAGAATGAATGACCCATAAACAAAACCTGACATTATTAGCAACAAACAAAACAAAACAGAAAAAGAAAAGAAAAATAAGTGTTTTTGTCTTCATTTCTGCATAAATTTGTTCCACTTGAAGGCAGCTGTTCTGGTTGTTGTTGTGAATGATGCTGCATGATGCTCTGGATGCCTGACTGGCTGGCTAACTGTCTGCCCATCCACCATGTCGTTCGCACTCTGACTCTTAGGTATACGTTTATGGCACGTGACACATATTAAGAATACGTTTTATGACAACTTTAGTCACAACCTTTGTCACAAATGAGTTTCGTAAGTAGTTGTGAAAATGAAAGCAACACATACGACGGGTCATGCCAGCCACCCCACGTCGCACCATGTTCAAAAAAACAACAACACGAAAATAAAAAATATATAACAATAAATTAAACCCAACTTTCAAGCTTTCTAACACTCAATAGATTTTTGTGGAAAATAAAATGGAATAATCGGGTCATATTAATGGCCCGCTTTAGACCTCTCAAATCCACTATAGACCAAGGGTCCACTCCAAGGTAAGACCCATCAAAAACACACCGACATTTACCACCTATTCGTTGACTTCAAAGCCACATTAGACCCCTCACTATGAGCACAGTTTTTCCAAGCCATGCCTAAGTTTTATATTCCCGCAAAACTGATCTCGATATGGGGATGTATGTGGGAAATATTTTCTTCTCAATTTTGTGATCCCTGTACTCAAACTTCGTATGCTTTGTTGTAGACTGAGCATAAATGAAATCGACATGTTATTTAATTTTCTGACTATCTACGATAGAACGTAAGACAAAAGGCGGCAAAAAATACAACAAATGCTAAACTAAAAATTATTATTTTTGCTTTTCTTCCTACTTCCGCTCAGGTTGAAGAAGAACGGATATGGAAATATGATAATAACAAATAACAACAAACAATTTATGGCAGGTAATATCCCTTTTTAGATATTTTATTTGTTGTAGTACTATAAACTTAAACTTTTCTGTGGCACTTCAAAGTGTATTTCCTCTGCTCGGACAGGGGAGAAAAAGAGAAAACAACCAAACAAAAGTGAGAAGAATAAAATTATAGACGGTTAGATCATTGTTTACGCAAAACAAAAAATATTTCTTATTGAGTCATAAAAATGCCAATAAATATTATTTATTTGATTTGCTTTGTTCGAAAGCAAAACAAATACGGGAGGAATCCATGGCTACATATGAAAGGGGAGGAGTTAAAAGTTGAAATGCCAGATTTGTTAATAGAAGACTCTTAGGTGGTTTTCGATCAAAAGAACACCATTTGGAGGTATTCTATCAGAGACCGCTAAAAAATCCTCTGTCACTATTGTGACACTAGAGAAGTCTTCTATTACTAGACACTCTTTAAAAGGTTTTCTATCACTTCTATCACTAGAATACCTATAGGAGGTCTTCTATCACTCGAAGACCTGTACGGAGTCTTCTATCTCTAGAAGACCTTTAGGGTGTCTTTTGATCATTAGAAGACCTTTCAGCGGTCGCTTAAAGAAGCACCCTTTGCATTGGAAAGGGTCTAAAGAAGCACCCTTTGCATTGGAAAGGGTCTAAAGAAGCACCCTTTGCATTGGAAAGGGTCTAAAGAAGCACCCTTTGCATTGGAAAGGGTCTAAAGAAGCACCCTTTGCATTGGAAAGGGTCTAAAGAAGCACCCTTTGCATTGGAAAGGGTCTAAAGAAGCACCCTTTGCATTGGAAAGGGTCTAAAGAAGCACCCTTTGCATTGGAAAGGGTCTAAAGAAGCACCCTTTGCATTGGAAAGGGTCTAAAGAAGCACCCTTTGCATTGGAAAGGGTCTAAAGAAGCACCCTTTGCATTGGAAAGGGTCTAAAGAAGCACCCTTTGCATTGGAAAGGGTCTAAAGAAGCACCCTTTGCATTGGAAAGGGTCTAAAGAAGCACCCTTTCCTTTCGAAAGAAGTCTAAAGAAGCACCCTTTCATTTCGAAAGAAGTCTAAAGAAGCACCCTTGCCATTGGAAAGGGTCTAAAGAAGCACGTTTTTCATTGCAAAGGGTCTGAAGAAGCATGTTTTTCATTGCAAAGGGTCTAAAGAAGCACCATTTCTTTTGGAAAGGGTCTAAAGAAGCACCTTTTTCATTGGAAAGGGTCTAAAGAAGCACCTTTTTCATTGGAAAGGGTCTAAAGAAGCACCCTTTCTATTGGAAAGGGTCTAAAAAAGCACCCTATCTATTGGAAAGGGTCTAAAGAAGCACCCTTTCCTTTGGAAAGAAGTCTCAAGAAGCACCATTTCCTTTGGAAAGGGGTCTAAAGAAGCACCCCATCCATTGGAAAGGGTCTATAGAAGCTCCCTTTGCATTGGAAAGGGTCTAAAGAACCACCCTTTTCATTGGAAAGTGTCTAAAGAAGGACCCTTTGCATGGGAAAGGGTCTAAAAAAGGCCCATCTTCATTGGAAATGGTCTAAAGAAGGACCCTTTGCATTGGAAAGGGTCTAAAGAAGGACCCTTTGCATTGGAAAGGGTCTAAAGAAGGACCCTTTGCATTGGAAAGGGTCTAAAGAAGGACCCTTTGCATTGGAAAGGGTCTAAAGAAGCACCCTTTGCATTGGAAAGGGTCTAAAGAAGCACCCTTTTCATTGGAAAGGGTCTAAAGAAGCACCCTTTGCATTGGAAAGGGTCTAAAGAAGCACCCTTTGCATTGGAAAGGGTCTAAAGAAGCACCCTTTGCATTGGAAAGGGTCTAAAGAAGCACCCTATCTATTGGAAAGGGTCTAAAGAAGCACCCTATTTATTGGAAAGGGTCTAAAGAAGCACCCTTTCCTTTGGAAAGAAGTCTCAAGAAGCACCATTTCCTTTGGAAAGGGGTCTAAAGAAGCACCCCATCCATTGGAAAGGGTCTATAGAAGCAACCTTTGCATTGGAAAGGGTCTAAAGAACCACCCTTTTCATTGGAAAGGGTCTAAAGAACCACCCTTTTCATTGGAAAGGGTCTAAAGAAGGACCCTTTGCATGGGAAAGGGTCTAAAAAAGCCCCATCTTCATTGGAAAGGGTCTAAAGAAGGACCCTTTGCATTGGAAAGGGTCTAAAGAAGGACCCTTTCTATTGGAAAGGGTCTAAAGAAGGACCCTTTCTATTGGAAAGGGTCTAAAGAAGGACCCTTTGCATTGGAAAGGGTCTAAAGAAGGACCCTTTGCATTGGAAAGGGTCTAAAGAAGGACCCTTTGCATTGGAAAGGGTCTAAGGAAGCAACCTTTCCATTGGAAAGGGTCTAAAGAAGCACCCTTTCCATTGGAAATGGTCTAAAGAAGCACCCTTTCCATTGGAAAGGGTCTAAAGAAGCACCCTTTCCATTGGAAAGGGTCTAAAGAAGCACCCTTTCCATTGGAAAGGGTCTAAAGAAGCACCCTTTGCATTGGAAAGGGTCTAAAGAAGCACCCTTTGCATTGGAAAGGGTCTAAAGAAGCACCCTTTGCATTGGAAAGGGTCTAAAGAAGCACCCTTTGCATTGGAAAGGGTCTAAAGAAGCACCCTTTGCATTGGAAAGGGTCTAAAGAAGCACCCTTTGCATTGGAAAGGGTCTAAAGAAGCACCCTTTGCATTGGAAAGGGTCTAAAGAAGCACCCCTTGCATTGGAAAGGGTCTAAAGAAGCACCCTTAGCATTGGAAAGTGTCTAAAGAAGCATCCTTTCCATTGGAAAGGGTCTAAAGAAGCACCCTTTCCATTGGAAAGTGTCCAAAGAAGCACCCTTTCCATTGGAAAGGGTCTAAAGGAGCACCCTTTCCATTGGAAAGGGTGTAAAGAAGCACCCTTTCCATTGGAAAGGGTGTAAAGAAGCACCCTTTCCATTGGAAAGGGTCTAACGAAAAACCCTTTGCATTGGAAAGGGTCTAAAAATGGTATAAAGAAGCAACCTTTGCATTGGAAAGGGTCTAAAGAAGCACCCTTTGCATTGGAAAGGGTCTAAAGAAGCACCCTTTGCATTGGAAAGGGTCTAAAGAAGCACCCTTTGCATTGGAAAGGGTCTAAAGAAGCACCCTTTGCATTGGAAAGGGTCTAAAGAAGCACCCTTTGCATTGGAAAGGGTCTAAAGAAGCACCCTTTGCATTGGAAAGGGTCTAAAGAAGCACCCTTTGCATTGGAAAGGGTCTAAAGAAGCACCCTTTCCATTGCAAAGGGTCTAAAGAAGCACCCTTTCCATTGGAAAGGGTCTAAAGAAGCACCCTTTTCAATGGAAAGGGTCTAAATAAGCACCCTTTTCAATGGAAAGGGTCTGAAGAAGCACCCTTCCAATTGGAAATGGTCTAAAGAAGCACCCTTTCCATTGCAAAGGGTCTAAAGAAGCACCCTTTCCAATGGAAAGGGTCTAAAGAAGCACCCTTTTCAATGGAAAGGGTCTAAATAAGCACCCTTTTCAATGGAAAGGGTCTGAAGAAGCACCCTTCCAATTGGAAATGGTCTAAAGAAGCACCCTTTCCTTTGGAAAGAAGTCTAAAGAAGCACCCTTTCTATTGGAAAGGGTCTAAAGAAGCACTCTTTCTATTGGAAAGGGTCTAAAGAAGCACTCTTTCTATTGGAAAGGGTCTAAAGAAGCACCCTTTCTATTGGAAAGGGTCTAAAGAAGCACCCTTTCTATTGGAAAGGGTCTAAAGAAGCACCCTTTCTATTGGAAAAAGTCTAAAGAAGCACCCTTTCTATTGGAAAGGTTCTAAAGAAGCACACTTTCTATTGGAAAGGGTCTAAAGAAGCACCATTTCCATTAGAAAGGGTCTAAAAAGCAGCCTTTTCATTGGAAAGGGTCTAAAGAAGCACCCTTTCTATTGGAAAGGGTCTAAAGAAGCACCCTTCCTATTGGAAAAAGTCTAAAGAAGCACCCTTTCTATTGGAAAGGTTCTAAAGAAGCACCCTTTCTATTGGAAAGGGTCTAAAGAAGCACCATTTCCATTAGAAAGGGTCTTAAAAGCAGCCTTTTCATTGGAAAGGGTCTAAAGAAGCACTTTACCCATTGGAAAGGCCCTAAAGAAGCATCCTATCCATTGGAAATGGTCTAAAGAAGGTCCCTTTCCATTGGAAAGGGTCTAAAAAAGCTCCCTATCCATTGGAAAGGCCCTAAAGAAGGTCCCTTTCCATTGGAAAGGGTCTAAAAAAGCTCCCTATCCATTGGAATGGCCCTAAAGAAGGTCCCTTTCCATTGGAAAGGGTCTAAAAAAGCTCCCTATCCATTGGAAAGGCCCTAAAGAAGAACACTTTCCATAGGAAAGCTTATAAAGGAGCACCCTTTCCATCGGTAAGGGTCTAAAGAAGCACCCTTTCCATCGGTAAGGGTCTAAAGAAGCACCCTTTCCATCGGTAAGGGTCTAAAGAAGCACCCTTTCCATCGGTAAGGGTCTAAAGAAGCACCCTTTCCATCGGTAAGGGTCTAAAGAAGCACCCTTTCCATTGGAAAGTGTCTAAAGAAGCACCCTATCCATTGGAAAGGGTATAAAGAAACACACTTTCCATTAGAAATGGTCTAAAGAGCACCCTTTCCTTTGGAAAGGGTCTAAAGAAGCACCCTTATCCATTGGAAAGGGTCTCTTGAAGCACCCTTTCCATACAAAAGGGTCTCTTGAAGCACCCTTTCCATACAAAAGGGTCTCTTGAAGCACCCTTTCCATAGAAAAGGGTCTAAAGAAGCACCCTTTCCATAGAAAAGGGTCTACAGAAGCACCCTTATCCATTGGAAAGAGTCTAATGAAGCACACTTTCAATTGGAAAGGGTCTAAAGAAGCACCATTTCCATTGGAAAGGGTCTAAAGAAACACTCTTTCCATAGGAAAGGGTCTAAAGAAGCACCCTATCCATTGGAAAGGGTCTAAAGAAGCACCCTTTCTATTGGAAAGGGTCTAAAGAAGCACCCTTTCTATTGGAAAGGTTCTAAAGAAGCACCCTTTCTATTGGAAAGGTTCTAAAGAAGCACCCTTTCTATTGGAAAGGGTCTAAAGAAGCACCATTTCCATTAGAAAGGGTCTAAAAAGCAGCCTTTTCATTGGAAAGGCCCTAAAGAAGCATCCTATCCATTGGAAATGGTCTAAAGAAGCACCCTATCCATTGGAATGGCCCTAAAGAAGGTCCCTTTCCATTGGAAAGGGTCTACAGAAGCACGCTTTCCATTGGAAAGGGTCTACAGAAGCACGCTTTCCATTGGAAAGGGTCTAAAAAAGCACGCTTTCCATTGGAAAGGGTCTAAAAAAGCACCCTATCCATTGGAAAGGTTATAAAGGAGCACCCTATCCATTGGAAAGGTTATAAAGGAGCACCCTATCCATTGGAAAGGTTATAAAGGAGCACCCTTTCCATCGGTAAGGGTCTAAAGAAGCACCCTTTCCATTGGAAAGTGTCTAAAGAAGCACCCTATCCATTGGAAAGGGTATAAAGAAACACACTTTCCATTAGAAATGGTCTAAAGAGCACCCTTTCCTTTGGAAAGGTTCTAAAGAAGCACCCTTATCCATTGGAAAGGGTCTCTTGAAGCACCCTTTCCATACAAAAGGGTCTCTTGAAGCACCCTTTCCATAGAAAAGGGTCTAAAGAAGCACCCTTTCCATAGAAAAGGGTCCAAAGAAGCACCCTTATCCATTGGAAAGGGTATAAAAAGCACCCTATCCATTGCAAAGGGTCTAAAGAAGCACACTTTCAATTGGAAAGGGTCTAAAGAAGCACCATTTCCATTGGAAAGGGTCTAAAGAAGCACCCTATCCATTGGAAAGGGTCTAAAGAAGCACACTTTCCATTGCAAAGGGTCTAAAGAAGCACCATTTCCATTGGAAAGGGTCTAAAGAAGCATCCTTTCCATTGGACTTTCCATTGGAAAGGGTCTAAAGAAACACTCTTTCCATAGGAAAGGGTCTAATGAAGCACCCTATCCATTGGAAAGGATCTAAAGAAGCATTATTTCCATTGGAAATCGGCTAAAGAAGCACCCTTTCCATTGGAATCTTAAAACCCACCTTGGAATTCCATTATCAAGGAAATCATTCAATTTGTGTGGTTATAAATCTCAGGAGAGAAAAACAACACAAAGTTGGCTAATGACTGATTCGCTGGCAAAGCACCGCTGTGTAGTTTAGCTTTTATTCATTCATTCCAATTTAACTTTGTACGTTTGTTTGTTGTTGTGTTCGTGGTTCCACATTTCATCGACATGTGAATAGAATTTGTTGTGGCTTTGGCTGGCTGGCTGGTTGGTTGGATGCCGGAGTACACCGGTTGGTTCATTCATACGTGGGTATAGTTCGTTAGCAGTTTTCTATATTGTTGTATACAGACAGATTAGTTCCGCAGGTTTGCCTTGCATTCTCGATGACTAAATTGTATTTGTTGTTGTTGTTGACGATAGTAGCAGAGTATATGTGCAAGTTTTAACACCTCGTAAATAATAAATTGGACAACATGGGGAAACCATGGATGGCGCAGCATTAATTTTCAAATAGTTTTGCTTTAAATGCTTTCAGCGCCACAGCATACAAATAGCTAACGGAACAAATACCTGCTTGTTCTGAGCGAACATTGCATTGAGGGGGGAGAAACTTTGTCTTTGTACACTTTTTGGTTATTATGCAAAAGCAAAAAAAAGTCGCAACAAAACAAAACACCACTGCAAAAAAACAAGCTGAGGTTTCTATCTCAGCGCCTCTCGCTCTCCACTTAGCCCTCCTGCCCTACCTTTTCAGTTATATCTATCTGTCCATATAGTTTGAAAAGTTTAAATGAATTTTGTTCAAAAATTTCTAAACTTCCTCTTGTTCGAACATTCCAGCAACCACACTCTGAACTCTTTTATGTTAACTGGCTGGCTGGCTGCTTTAGGTGAGACACCTGAATGAGATGATGACACGAAAAGCTTACACTTTCGAAACGAAAGGACGACTATTAGGACGATTCTAGATAAAAGAAAGGAAACATTTTCCGAAGTAGTAAAAGTAGATTAAATATTTTGTTTGCTGTTAAAACACTGATATGTTCGGGGTCATGTGTTGTTCTTGTTGCTTAGCTGCGACTAGATAGGTGTTTTGCAACAATTTGAACTCAAATATTAAAATACCATTTAGTTCCTGGGCTACCAGGACATATACCATATAAATATGTATGTGGAAGATGAACAAGAAGTTGTGCAAAGTTTGACAATTTCAAAATTTTGTTATGGACAAAATTCAAAAGTCACTCCACACAATGTTGTAAAAACAATATTAAAATTAAAGATGCCGAAGAGGCGGAAAGGTGATTTAAATGGGACACACTCTTAGAGAAAAATAGTTATGGTTGTGGGAACCATATTCTTTTTAAGGACTAAATTGGCGTTTCTGTTTCTTCATAGAGAATACCAAAATAGATAAGACCAACAATTTTCATAGAGAAGACCACATATCTTCTTATAGAAAACCACAGGTCCTATTATAGAAGATAACAGGAAAATGACTATAAATTACTCTCTACAGCAGACTAAGCCCAAAAACGAAATTGTGTAGTATAAATAAATAACAAAGCAGGATATCCCTCTGACGGCAAAAAGTAGAGACCAAAAGATACTAAACGAAGAAACACACATAAAAAACAACAACAAACAAATCTTGATATAATTACCATCATCTTTGTCAACGTTAACGTCAAATTACTCACAGAAATGGTCATAATGATATTCTTTTTAATCCTCGGAGTGAAAAGATATTCCGGTTTCATGTAAAATGCAAACAACATGTTGTGATGAGAAGGAATGTTGGTGGGAGAGGAGGACACACAGCAAAGCACATAAAGCCAAAGCCATAGCCATCAGAATGAAAGGCAACACGAATAAATGAGACAGAACCCTTTCGTGTCCTATTCATTTATCCATGAAAATGTATCCAATAAAAATATTTGCATTCACATACATACATGAATGTTGGATGTTGATGACACGCCGCCGTTACAACTACCTTCGCAATGTCCTTGCCCTCGTCCGTCAACGACCTCATCCTTTGGAAAAGCTAACATTTCCTGTTTTTTTTTTTTTTTTTGTTTTGAACGACGACCTAGTAGGTACTATCATCATCATTAGTTGTGCATTTGTGTGTTGTAATGATTTTTAGTTGTAATTAGAATGTTTTCAAACAAGGACAGTCTTTCATTTGTGTTTTTTTTTTCGAATTTAAATATTTTATTATGTGTCCTCCTGAAATTATTTCCTTTTGCTCAATTTCCCTCATCTTTGTGTGTTTGGAAATTCGTATGGAAAAGTTGTTCATTTGGCAGGAACAGATCTAATGCTACAAAGTACTCTTCCCTTAGCCCCGTCACTTCCGGGGTAGTCTAAAATTGTTGATCAGCTAGAGCAACGTCATCAAACCTGACTAAACTTCTTTTAAAAAAAATCTATTTAAAAATCCACGACTAATGCTGTGAGGGTCTTTTAAAAAAAGCTATTTAAAAATTCACGCCTAATGCTGTGAATGCATTTTAAAAAAAATCTATTTAAAAATCTACGCCTAATGCTGGGAGGGTCTTTT
Organism: Musca autumnalis; assembly: GCF_047663935.1. NCBI lineage: Eukaryota > Metazoa > Arthropoda > Insecta > Diptera > Muscidae > Musca > Musca autumnalis. Next base: position 50,564,839 of record NW_027412088.1, read on the forward strand.
AAAAAAATCTATTTAAAAATCCATGCCTAATGCTGTGAGGGTCTTTTAAAAAAATCTATTTAAAAATCGAGGCCTAATGATGTGAGGGTCTTTAAAAAATTTTTAAAAATTTTAAAAAATTCCATTTAAAAATCCACGCCTAATGCTGTGAGGGTCTTTAAAAATTTTTTAAAAATTGTAAAAAATTCGATTTAAAAATCTAAGCCTAATGATGTGAGGGTCTTTAAAAAAATAAAAAAAAAATCCACGCCTAATGCTGTGAGGGTCTTTTAAAAAAATAAAATCCACGCCTAGTGCTGTGAGGGTCTTTAAAAAAATTTTAAAAATTTTAAAAAATTCCATTTAAAAATCCACGCCTAATGCTGTGAGGGTCTTTAAAAAAATTTTAAAAAATTCCTTTTAAAAATCCACGCCTAATGCTGTGAGGGTCTTTAAAAAAATTTTAAAAATTTTAAAAAATTCCATTTTAAAATCCACGCCTAATGCTGTGAGGGTCTTTAAAAAAATTTTAAAAATTTTAAAAAATTCCATTTAAAAATCCACGCCTAATGCTGTGAGGGTCTTTAAAAAAATTTTAAAAAATTCCTTTTAAAAATCCACGCCTAATGCTGTGAGGGTCTTTAAAAAAATTTTAAAAAATTCCATTTAAAAATCCACGCCTAATGCTGTGAGGGTCTTTAAAAAAATTTTAAAAATTTTAAAAAATTCCATTTTAAAATCCACGCCTAATGCTGTGAGGGTTTTTAAAAAAAATTTAAAATTTTTAAAATCCACGCCTAACGCTGTGAGGGTCTTTAAAAAAATTTTAAAAATTTTATTTAAAAGTCTACGCCGAATGCTGTGAGGGTCTTTAAAAAAAATTTTTAAAATTTTAAAAAATTCCATTTAAAAGTCCACGCCTAATGCTGTGAGGGTCTTCAAAAAAAATTTTAAAAATTTTAAAAAATTCCATTTAAAAATCCACGCCTAACGCTGTGAGGGTCTTTAAAAAATTTTTAAAAATTTTAAACAATTTTATTTAAAAGTCCACGCCTAAAGCTGTGAGGGTCTTTAAAAAATTTGTAAAAATTAAAAAAATTCCATTTAAAAATCCACGCCTAATGCTGTGAGGGTCTTTTAAAAAAATAAATTTAAAAAAATCCACGCATAATGCTGTGAGGGTCTTTTAAAAATTCAATTTAAAAATCCACGCCTAATGCTGTGAGGGTCTTTAAAAAAATTTTTAAAAATTTTAAAAAATTCCATTTAAAAATCCACGCCTAATGCTGTGAGGGTCTTTAAAAATTTTTTAAAAATTTTAAAAAATTCGATTTAAAAATCCAATCCTAATGATGTGAGGGTCTTTAAAAAAATAAAAAAAAAAAAATCCACGCCTAATGCTGTGAGGGTCTTTTAAAAAAATAAAATCCACGCCTAGTGCTGTGAGGGTCTTTAAAAAAATTTTAAAAAATTCCATTTAAAAATCCACGCCTAATGCTGTGAGGGTCTTTAAAAAAATTTTAAAAAATTCTTTTTAAAAATCCACGCCTAATGCTGTGAGGGTCTTTAAAAAAATTTTAAAAAATTCCATTTAAAAATCCACGCCTAATGCTGTGAGGGTCTTTAAAAAAATTTTAAAAATTTTAAAAAATTCCATTTTAAAATCCACGCCTAATGCTGTGAGGGTCTTTAAAAAAATTTTAAAAATTTTAAAAAATTCCATTTAAAAATCCACGCCTAATGCTGTGAGGGTCTTTAAAAAAATTTTAAAAATTTTAAAAAATTCCATTTTAAAATCCACGCCTAATGCTGTGAGGGTTTTTAAAAAAAAATTAAAATTTTTAAAATCCACGCCTAACGCTGTGAGGGTCTTTAAAAAAATTTTAAAAATTTTATTTAAAAGTCCACGCCGAATGCTGTGAGGGTCTTTAAAAAAAATTTTAAAAATTTTAAAAAATTCCATTTAAAAGTCCACGCCTAATGCTGTGAGGGTCTTCAAAAAAATTTTAAAAATTTTAAAAAATTCCATTTAAAAATCCACGCCTAACGCTGTGAGGGTCTTTAAAAAATTTTTAAAAATTTTAAACAATTTTATTTAAAAGTCCACGCCTAAAGCTGTGAGGGTCTTTAAAAAATTTGTAAAAATTAAAAAAATTCCATTTAAAAATCCACGCCTAATGCTGTGAGGGTCTTTAAAAAAAAATAAATTTAAAAAAATCCACGCATAATGCTGTGAGGGTCTTTTAAAAATTCAATTTAAAAATCCACGCCTAATGCTGTGAGGGTCTTTAAAAAATTTTTAAAAATTTTAAACAATTTTATTTAAAAGTCCACGCCTAAAGCTGTGAGGGTCTTTAAAAAATTTGTAAAAATTAAAAAAATTCCATTTAAAAATCCACGCCTAATGCTGTGAGGGTCTTTTAAAAAAATAAATTTAAAAAAATCCACGCATAATGCTGTGAGGGTCTTTTAAAAATTCAATTTAAAAATCCACGCCTAATGCTGTGAGAAAAACCTCTGGTCTTTTATAAGATGAACTCTGGACATCTATAATATGACCTCTTGACTTCTATAAGATGACCTCTGCTCTTTTATGAGATGACCTCTGGTCCTCTGTAAGATCACCTCTGGTCATTTATAGGTACACTTTTGGTCTTCCATAGGAAGACCTCTGGTCTTCTATCGGAAGACACCATGATCTCTATTACGACCAGAGGTCGAAAGCCTCTGGTTTTCTCTGGGTAGACCACCGGTCTTCACTATGAAGACCTCTGGTCTTCTCTATGAAGACCTCTGGTCTTCTCTATGAAGACCTCTGGTCTTCTGTAAAAAAACCTCTGATATTCTGGTACTCCATACGAAGAACTGTGGCCATCTCTATTAAGACCCCTGGCCTTTTCTATGAAGACCACTGTTCTAGTTCTCTATAGGACGACCTCAAGTCTTCTATAGGACAACCTCTGGTCTTCTATAGGACGACTTCTGGTCTTCTATTCCTCAGGTCTTTTACAGGAAGACCTCGGGTCTTTTACAAGAAGACCTATAGTCTTCTACAGGAAGACATCTGGTCTTCTACAGGAAGACCTTTGTTCTTCTTCAGGAAGACCTCTGGTCTTCTTCAGGAAGACCTCTGGTCTTCTTCAGGAAGACATCTGGTCTTCTTCAGGAAGACCTCTGGTCTTCTTCAGGAAGACCTCTGGTCATATCTAAGTAGACATCTGGTCTTCTTCAGGAAGACATCTGGTCTTCTTCAGGAAGACCTCTGGTCTTCTTCAGGAAGACCTCTGGTCATCTACAGGAAGAACTCTGGTCTTCTTCAGGAAGACCTCTGGTCTTTTACAGGAAGACCTCTGGTCTTCTACAGGAAGGCATCTGGTCTTCTATAGGACGACTTCTGGTCTTCTAGAGGAAGACATCTGGTCTTCTACAGGAAGACCTCTGGTCTTCTTCAGGAAGACCTCTGGTCTTCTACAGGAAGACCTCTGGTCTTCTTCAGGAAGACCTCTGGTCTTCTTCAGGAAGACCTCTGGTCTTCTACAGGAAGACCTCTGGTCTTCTACAGGAAGACCTCTGCTCATCTACAGGAAGAAATCGGGTCTTCTACAGGAACACCTTTGGTCTTCTTCAGGAAGACCTCAGGTCTTCTTAGAGAGACCTTTGGTCTTCTATAAGAAGACCTCTGGTCTTCTACAGGACGACTTGTGGTCTTCCTAGAAAGACCTCTGGTCTTTTACAGGAAGAACTCTGGTCTTCTACAAGAAGACATCTGGTCTTCTACAGGAAGACCTCTGGTCTTCTTCAGGAAGACCTCTGGTCTTCTATAGGAAGACCTCTGCTCATCTACAGGAAGAAATCGGGTCTGCTACAGGAACACCTTTGGTCTTCTTCAGGAAGACCTCTGGTCATATATAAGAAGACCTCTGGCCTCTTATATGAAGACCACTGGTGTTTTATAGTAGGACCACTGGTCTGGTCTTCTATAGGAAAACCTCTGGTCTTCTAAAGGAAGACCTCTTCTCTTTCATAGGAAGACCTCTATGGTCCTCTATAGGACGACCTTTGTTCTTCTATAGGACGACCTCTGGTCCTCCATAGGGCGACCTCTGGTCTTCTATAGGAAGTCCTCTGTTCTTTTATAGGACGACTTCTGGTTTTCCTAGGAAGACCTCTGGTCTTCTTAGAGAGACCTCTGGTCTTTTACAGGAATACCTCTGGTCCGGTCTTCTATAGGACGATCTCTGGTCTTCTATGGGAAGACCTCTGGTCTTCTACAGGATGACTTGTGGTCTTCCTAGAAAGACCTCTGGTCTTTTACAGGAAGAACTCTGGTCTTCTACAAGAAGACATCTGGTCTTCTACAGGAAGACCTCTGGTCTTCTTCAGGAAGATCTCTGGTCTTCTTCAGGAAGACCTTTGGTCATCTACAGGAAGAAATCGGGTCTTCTACAGGAAGACCTTTGGTCTTCTTCAGGAAGACCTCTGGTCACATATAAGAAGACCTCTGGCCTCTTATATGAAGACCACCGGTGTTTTATAGTAGGATCACTGGTCTGGTCTTCTAAAGAAAGACCTATTCTCTTTCATAGGAAGACCTCTATGGTCTTCTATAGGACGACTTCTGGTTTTCCTAGGAAGACCTCTGGTATTTTACAGGAAGACTTCTGGTCTTCTTAGAGAGACCTCTGGTCTTTTACAGGAAGACATCTGGTCTTTTACAGGAAGACATCTGGTCATATATAAGTAGACCTCTGGCCTCTTATAGGAAGACAACGGGTGTTTTATAGGAGGACTACTGGTCTGGTCTTCTAAAGGAAGACCTCTTCTCTTTCATAAGAAGACCTTTCTGGTCTTCTATAGGACGACGTCTGGTCCTCGATAGGACGACTTCTCGTCTTCTATAGAACTACCTCTAGTCTTCTACAAGAAGAAGAATCTGGTTTTCTACAGGAAGATCTCTGGTCTTCTACAGGACGACCTCTGGTCTTCTATAGAAAAACCACTGCTCTTATATGGGAATAACTCTGCTCGTTTACAGGAAAAGCTCTGATATTCTAAGGATGACCTCTGGTCTTCTAGAGGAAGACCTCTGGCTTTCTACAGAAGGACCTCTGGTCCTCTACAGGAAGACCTTTTGTCTTCTATAGGAAAACCTCTGCTCTTCTATGGGAAAACCTCTGCTCTTTTACAGGAAAATCTCTGGCCTTCTATAGGACGACCTCCTAGGAAGTTCTACATGAAGACCTCTTGCCTTCTATAGGAAGACCTCTGGCTTTCTATAGGAAGACCTCTGGTCTTCTACAAGAAGACCACTGGCCTTCTATAGGAAGACCTCTGGTCTTCTTTAGGAAGACCTCTTGTCTATTGTCTTGTCTACAGAATAGGCCTACTGGTGTTTTGTAGGAAAACGTCGGAATTTCCATTGGAATATATCTGGTTTTCTACAGGAAGACCTCTGCTCTTCTGTAGGAATACCTCTGGTCATTCTATAAGATGCCCTCTGGTCTTCTATAGGAGGACCCTGGTGTTTTATAGGAATACCTCTGTTATTTTAATGAAGACCTCCGGTCTTTTATGGGAAGATCTCTGATGTTTCATAGGAATACCACTGGTCTTCTATAGGTAGATTCTGATCTTCTATGGGAGAACCTCTGCTCTTCTATTAGAACACCTGTACTCTTCTAAAGGAAGAACATCTATATATAGAAGACATTTGGTCTTCTAGGGAGGAATGTGGTCTTTCCTAAGAAGACCTATGGTCTTTTCTAGAATACCTGTGGTTTTCTTCATCAAGACTTATGGTCTTCTCTATAAAGACCTGACTTCCCTATGAAGACCCGTGGTCTTCTCTATGAATTCCTGCGGCTATCTCTATAAAGACCTGTGATTTACTCTGTGGAGACCTGTGGTCTTCCTTATGAAGACATGTTTCCTTCTCTAGGAAGACCTGAGATCTCACTATGAAGTTATGAGATCTTCTTCATTATGGCCAGTGGTCTTTTCTATGAAGAAGACATTTATATTTTCTTTTACAGGCTAATTTGGTGTTGAAATCTTTTTCAAAATGTGTTTCTGTATTTCAATTACATTACCTTGCTTCATTTGCGTTGACAATATTGATTTTTTCCATACATTTCATTTTCCCCGCCCTCTCCCATGTTGGTGGCGCTATAAGTTTGTCACTCGGATAATGTGACCACCACCATTGATTGCTAGAGTACCACCACATTACCTTAACGATTTATTTTGTATTTTACAACCATCATCAGCAGCGCCATCGTCATTATCACCATCATGCAAATGAAGCGGCCAACATTTATTTGTGTGTGTGTGTTTGTTTTTTTCTCCGAATGCACCACAGAATTCTGGCCCGTACTTTTGTTTCTGCTGTTTTGCTGCATGTCATGCCACCATGGAAGTTAAATAAATTCGGTTTGTATGGATGGGTGTGTGAGTGTGTGTGTGGGTATGTTGGTAGAGGCGACAGTGACTGTGTTATTTACAATTTGTCATAAAGTCACCTCAAAGTTTAATGACCATTGGCATTGTGTAAATATCAGAAGCGGCAGCAACGAAACAACACGGAACTTTGTTGGGGGCAACCAACATCAGTGGCAGCATTAGTGGCAGAACAGAACAGCAGTTGAAGCTACTACGATGACGTTGACAAAAAGTTCACAGTCATCCATCACCTACCTCATCTCTGGAGGTAATAACAAACAGCAGCAACGGGGTGGAGGAGCATAATGTTGCTGATTACATTCTGATGTTGTCATTGTTGCTTCAAGAGAATCGGAGAGATGTGCCGGAAAAGGCGCGTAACTTGGAAAAAAATATGTTGTCGTTTAATGACGATGATGCTGATGATGTGTTTTATTTCAAGGTGCGTTCTTTTTATGAATCATTGGAGCTGCATGTTTCATTCAGTAGGCTACACATAGCGAAAAAAGATTAGATTCTTCAAACGATCAAGGTCTTCCTGAGAAGACCATCGAGTTCCCCATAAGTGGGGTTTGTAGTCTTACATAAAAATGCCACGGCTCTATCTCTATAAGAAGACTTTATGGTCTTTAATAAGAAGGCCTGACCCTCCCGTTGGTCTTCTTTACAAAGGCCGCCTTGCCTTCTACAAAAAAAAACCTTTTTGGTTTGCTGGGATTTGTAATCATCCCTTACATGGAGCCACACACTCACACATACACAGATGATTGACTTTAGGCGAAAAATGCAAACAAAGTTCGTCAACAATGGTCGAAAAATATTTTTCTGTTTGATATGGTCAGGTTAATTCCTTTTGGGTGTTTATTCACGTAACATTTATGAAGAAGTGATGTGTGCCTGAGCGTAGTCGCGGTGGGCTAGATATAAATGTTGACATGCTTATGAAAATAAAATTTAAAAACACACACACAAACAGACGCTAATGGGAATGTAAGAATATGACCAAATTTCCCAAATAAATTAATAATTCGTTTCAATTACATTGCAATTATATAAAAATAATATTGTGACGACCTTCAGAACAGATGTATAATTACGTATGGATATGAAATTTGTGTTAATAAAATAAAACAAAATAGTTTTAGTCCTTCAAAAGGACTTATGAAACCTAAAAAAGTTTTTAATATTTTCAAAAGGGTTCCGAGTAAAGTAGGGTAACTAGATTACCCTAGTTCCTTGTAATAGTTTCAAAACGTATGAGTAACATCAAGAAATGTAACGCGTGATATTAAGTATACGCAGTTTGTTCAAAGAAAAAAATGTGGGCCATTAAAACTGCGAAGTAACCTAGATAGTTCCATATAGCTCCTTTGGCACAACTCTAGTTCCGAGACTCGTTAAATGTAATGTAATCTAATATTCCATAAATTTCTAGTTCCCACAGAACCTGTGCTTATGCAAAATTTATTTATTCCTTCAATAACAACCAAATCACTAATATTCACTTGAATTTTTTATTATTTTTTTCTTGGTAATTTTTGAATCTGATAGTTCTTTGTATAGGGATGTCTGTTATATGTGATTGATGAATACTTTCCAATTCACCATCTGTCAGTCAGACAGGTATTGATTTACAATTTTTGTTTGTTTATTTGTTTGTCACATCGATTGAATTGCCGTAGTCATCACATTTCATATTTTGTTTGTGAAAGTTGAACTTTTGACCTTGTCTCAAATGGAAGGTAGGAGGAGAACTTACTTACCATGCCACAGAGTATCATGAGAACATGTGTGTGTTTGAACAAAATATTGCAGCAGTTGTTTTGTACATACCTGAAAATGAGAAAAAAAACGTAATTAAAAATGGAAATTTCAATTAAAAATTGTTTGCAAATAAATTATTATGTATTTTAAATTTAAACGATTTTCTAATTTAAAAATATTCTTCTCTATGAAGACCTAAGGTTTTCGCTATGAAGACCTAAGGTCTTCTCTATGAAGACCTAAGGTCTTCTCTATGAAGACCTAAGGTCTTCTCTATGAAGACCTAAGGTCTTCTCTGTGAAGACCTAATGTCCTCTCTATGAAGAACTAAGGTCTTCTCTATATAGACCAAAGGTCTTCTCTATGAAGAACTAAGGTCTTCTCAATGAAGACATAAGGTCTTCTCTATGAACACCTAAGGACTTCCCTATGAAGACCTAAGATCTACTCTATGAAGACCTAAGGACTTCTCTATGAAGACCTAAGGCCTTCCCTATGAAGACCTAAGGACTTCCCTATGAAGACCTAAGGTCTTCTCTATGAAGACCTAAGGTCTTGTCTATGAAGACCTAAGGTCTTCTCTATGAAGACCGGAGGTCTTCTATATGAAGACCAGAGGTCTTTTCTATGAAGACCAGAGGTCTTCTCTATGAAGACCTAGGGTCTTCTCTATGAAGAAGACCTAAGATATTGTCTATGAAGACCTAAGCTCTTCTCTATGAAGACCTAAGGTCTTCTCTACGAAGACCTAATGTCTTCTCTACGAAGACCTAATGTCTTCTCTACGAAGACCTAAGGTCTTATCTATGAAGACCTAAGATCTTCTCTATGAAGGCCTAAGGACTTCTCTATGAAGACCTAAGGACTTCCCTATGAAGACCTAAGGACTTCCCTATGAAGACCTAAGGTCTTCTCTATGAAGATCCGAGATCTTCTCTATAAAGACCCGAGATCTTCTCTATGAAGACCTAAGGTCTTCTATATGAAGACCTAAGGTCTTCTCTATGAAGACCTAAAGTCTTCTCTATGAAGACCTAAGGTCTTCTCTATGAAGACCTAAGGTCTTCTCTATGAAGACCTAAGGTCTTCTCTATGAAGAGCTAAGGCCCTCTTTATGAAGACCTAAAGTCTTCTCTATGTAGACCTAAGGTCTTCTCTATGTAGACCTAAGGTCTTATCTATGAAGCCCAAAGATCTTCTGTATGAAGACCTAAGGTCTTCTGTATGAAGACCTAAGGACTTCCCTATGAAGACCTAAGGTCTTCTCTATGAAGATCCAAGATCTTCTCTATAAAGACCCGAGATCTTCTCTATGAAGACCTAAGGTCTTCTATATGAAGACATAAGGTCTTCTCTATGAAAACCTAAGGACTTCCCTATGAAGACCTAAGATCTACTCTATGAAGACCTAAGGACTTCTCTATGAAGACCCAAGGACTTCCCTATGAAGACCTAAGGACTTCCCTATGAAGACCTAAGGTCTTCTCTATGAAGACCTAAGGTCTTGTCTATGAAGACCTAAGGTCTCCTCTATGAAGACCGGAGGTCTTCTATGTGAAGACCAGAGGTCTTTTCTATGAAGACCAGAGGTCTTCTCTATGAAGACCTAGGGTCTTCTCTATGAAGACCTAAGATATTGTCTATGAAGACCTTAGATATTGTCTATGAAGACCTAAGCTCTTCTCTATGAAGACCTAAGGTCTTCTCTACGAAGACCTAATGTCTTCTCTACGAAGACTTAGGTCTTATCTATGAAGACCTAAGATCTTCTCTACGAAGACCTAAGGACTTCTCTATGAAGACCTAAGGACTTCCCTATGAAGACCTAAGGACTTCCCTATGAAGACCTAAGGTCTTCTCTATGAAGATCCGAGATCTTCTCTATAAAGAACCGAGATCTTCTCTATGAAGACCTAAGGTCTTCTATATGAAGACCTAAGGTCTTCTCTATGAAGACCTAAGGTCTTCTCTATGAAGACCTAAGGTCTTCTCTATGAAGACCTAAGGCCCTCTTTATGAAGACCTAAAGTCTTCTCTATGTAGACCTAAGGTCTTATCTATGAAGCCCCGAGATCTTCTGTATGAAGACTTAAGGTCTTCTGTATGAAGACCTAAGGACTTCCCTATGAAGACCTATGGTCTTCTCTATGAAGACCTATGGTCTTCTCTATGAAGATCCGAGATCTTCTCTATAAAGACCCGAGATCTTCTCTATAAAGACCCGAGATCTTCTCTATAAAGACCCGAGATCTTCTCTATAAAGACCCGAGATCTTCTCTATGAAGACCTAACGTCTTTTCTATGAAGACCTAAGGTCTTCTCTATGAAGACCTAAGGACTTCTCTATGAAGACCTAAGGTCTTCTCTATGAAGACCTAAGGTCTTCTCTATGAAGACCTAAGGTCTTCTCTATGAAGACCTAAGGTCTTCTCTATGAAGACCTAAGGTATTCTCTATGAAGACCTAAGGTCTTCTCTATGAAGACCTAAGGTCTTCTTTATGTAGACCTAAGGTCTTCTCTATGAAGACGTAAGGTCTTCTTTATGAAGACCTAAGGTATTCTCTATGAAGACCTAAGGTATTCTCTATGAAGACCTAAGGTCTTCTTTATGTAGACCTAAGGTCTTCTCTATGAAGACCTAAGGTCTTCTCTATGAAGACCTAAGGTCTTCTCTATGAAGACCTAAGGTCTTCTCTATGAAGACCGAAGGTCTTCTCTATGAAGACCTAAGGTATTCTCTATGAAGACCTAAGGTATTCTCTATGAAGACCTAAGGTATTCTCTATGAAGACCTAAGGTATTCTCTATGAAGACCTAAGGTCTTCTCTATGAAGACCTAAGGACTTCTCTATGAAGACCTAAGGTATTCTCTATGAAGACCTAAGGCCCTCTTTATGAAGACCTAAAGTCTTCTCTATGTAGACCTAAGGTCTTCTTTATGTAGACCTAAGGACTTCTCTATGAAGACCTAAGGTCTTCTCTATGAAGACCTAAGGTATTCTCTATGAAGACCTAAGGTATTCTCTATGAAGACCTAAGGTCTTCTCTATGAAGACCTAAGGTCTTCTCTATGAAGACCTAAGGTCTTCTCTATGAAGACCTAAGGTATTCTCTGTGAAGACCTAAGGCCCTCTTTATGAAGACCTAAAGTCTTCTCTATGTAGACCTAAGGTCTTCTTTATGTAGACCTAAGGTCTTCTCTATGAAGACCTAAGGTCTTCTTTATGTAGACCTAAGGTCTTCTCTATGAAGACCTAAGGTCTTCTCTATGAAGACCTAAGGTCTTCTCTATGAAGACCTAAGGTCTTCTCTATGAAGACCTAAGGTATTCTCTATGAAGACCTAAGGTATTCTCTATGAAGACCTATGGTCTTCTCTATGAAGACGTATGGTCTTCTCTATGAAGACCAAAGGTATTCTCTATGAAGACCTAAGGTATTCTCTATGAAGACCTAAGGTCTTCTCTATGAAGACATGAGGTCTTCTCTATGAAGAAGACCTTATGTCTTCTTTATGAAGAAGACCTTATGTCTTCTTTATGAAGAAGACCTAATGTCTTCTCTATGAAGAAGACCTAAGGTTTTTTCTATGAAGAAACCCTAAGATCGTCTTTATGAAGAAAACCTCTTCTCTATGAAGAAGACTTTAGATCATCTCTATGAAGAAGACCTAATGTCTTCTCTATGAAAATTACCTAAGGTCTTCTCTATGAAGCAGACCTAAGGTCTTCTATATAAAGAAGACCTTAGATCATCTCTATGAAGAAGACCTTCTCTATGAAGACCTAAGGTCTTCTCTATGAAGACCTAAGGTCTTCTCTATGAAGACCTAAGGTCTTCTCTATGAAGACCTAAGGCATTCTTTATGAAGACCTAAAGTCTTCTCTATGTAGACCTAAGGTCTTCTCTATGAAGACCTAAGGTCTTCTCTATGAAGACCTAAGGTATTCCCTATGAAGACTTAAGGTATTCTCTATGAAGACCTAAGGTATTCTCTATGAAGACCTATGGTCTTCTCTATGAAGACCTATGGTCTTCTCTATGAAGACCTATGGTCTTCTCTATGAAGACCTATGGTCTTCTCTATGAAGACCTATGGTCTTCTCTATGAAGACCAAAGGTATTCTCTATGAAGACCTAAGGTATTCCCTATGAAGACCTAAGGTCTTCTCTATGAAGACATGAGGTCTTTTCTATGAAGAAGACCTTATGTCTTTTTTATGAAGAAGACCTAATGTCTTCTCTATGAAGAAGACCTAAGGTCTTCTCTATGAAGAAGACCTAAGGTTTTTTCTATGAAGAAACCCTAAGATCGTCTTTATGAAGAAAACCTCTTCTCTATGAAGAAGACCTTAGATCATCTCTATGAAGAAAACCTAATGTCTTCTCTATGAAAAGGCCCTTTACTAAGAAGACCTAAGGTATTCTCTATTAAGAAGGCCTAAGGTCTTCTCTATTAAGAAGACCTAAGGTCTTCTCTATGAAGAAGACCTAAGGTCTTCTCTATGAAGAGAACCTAAGGTCTTGTCTATGAAGAAGACCTAAGGTCTTCTCTATGAAAATGGGTCTAAGGTCTTCTCTTCTCTATAGGAAAACCTCTGGTCTTCTAAAGGAAGACCTCTTCTCTTTCATAGGAAGACCTCTCTGGTCTTCTATAGAAAGACTTCTGATGATCTTCTATAGGACGACTTCTGGTCATCTATAGGACTACCTCTGGTCCTCTATAGGACGACCTCTGGTCTTCTACAGGAAGATCTCTGGTCTTCTATAGGACTACCTCTGGTCTTCTATAGGACGACCTCTGGTCTTCTATAGGAAAACCACTGTTCTTCTACAGGAAAACCTCTGGTCTTCTATACGAAAACCACTAACCTTCTATGGGAATAACTCTGCTCTTTTACAGGAAAGCCTCTGCTGTTCTATGGGAAAACCTCTGCTCTTTTACAGGAAAGTCTCTGGCCTTCTATAGGACGACCTCCTAGGAATACCTCTGGTCTTCTACAATAAGGATACTGGTCTTCTATAGGAAGACCTCTGGTCTTCTTCATGAAGACACCTTGTATTTTTATGAAGACCTTTGGTCTTCTGTGAAGACTTCTGGACATCTATGAATAGCTCTTGTCTTCTCTATAAAGACATGTGGTATTCTCTGCGAAGACATGTGGTATTCTCTACGATGACCTGTGGTATTCTCTACGAAGACCTGTGCTCTTATTTATGAAGACTTGTGATGCAGACCAAGGGTATGCTCTAAAAAAACTAGGGTATTTTCTATGAAGACCTGTGGTCTTCTCTATGAAGGCATGTCGTCATCTCTGTAAAGGCCTGTGATCTTCTCAATAAAGATCTGTGGTCTTCTCTTTGAAAATCTATGATCTTCTCTATGAAGATATGTGATCTTCGCTGTGACGATCGGTGGTCTTCGCTGTAACGATCTGTGATGTTCTCTTTGAAGCTCTGTGGTATTCTCTATGAGATCTGTGATCTTCTCCTGAGATCTTCGCTGTGACGATCTGTGATCTTTGCTGTGGCGATATGGGACCTTCTCCGTGGAGATCCGTAATCTTCTTTACCAAGATCTGTAATCTTCTATACGAAAATCTGTGATCTTCTCTACAACGATTTGTGATCTTCTCTATGAAGATCTATGATCTTCTTTGTGAAAATTTGTGATTTTTCGATCTGTGATCTTCTCTGTGAAGATCTGTGATCTCCTCTATGGATAGATGTGCTCTCTTCTGTTAATACCTGTGTCTCCTCTGTGTAAACCTGTGATCTTCTATAGGGTCCTTTCAATGAAGAACCATGACCTTTCTATGATGACCTGTGGTCTTCTGTATGAAGATCTGTGGCCATGTTAAGAATACCTTATTGGTCGTTTATAAGAAGACCTGTGGTCCTCTGTAAGACCTTATTGGTCGTTCATAAGAAGACCTGTGGTCCTCTGTAAGACCTTATTGGTCGTTCATAAGAAGACCTGCGGTCCTCTGTAAGACGACCGATGGTCTTCTAAAAGATGGCAACGCGATATTCTATGAGAGCACCATGTGGTTTTTATATAGACTAATGGCCTTCCATAAGAAGAAGAATGATCGCCATAAAAAGAGCAATGGTCTCTCATAAAAAGGCAAATGGTCTTTAGACTAGAAAATCTCGTAGTACTCCAAAAGTTGACCTGACGGTCTTCTATCAGAAGACCTCATGGATTTTTATGAGAAGACCTTATTGTCTTCTTTGAGAAGATCTCATGGTCTTTTATAAGGAGAACTCAAAGTCTTCCATAAGAAGAGGCATGGTCGTCCATAAGAACTGCAATGGTCTTCTCGTTGGAAAACATCGTAGTCCTTCAAAAGATGGATTCTATATGAAGACCACATTTCTATAAGAAGACGCATGGTCTTCTATCCATTTAGAAGACCAGGGGGACTTTCTTTATTAATTCCCAAGGCAGATTTCTGGAAAGAACTTTTGGTTTTTCCAAAAGTAAAATTCATGCACACATTCCCATTATCGTCACTCATATGTGCATCGTCTTATGAAAACAAATAGTCATTGAACTGTAATTAACGCTTGACCCTGGCCTATCTTCACTGCGAAATGCATATAATGATTACAAAACCAAAAAGCAATGGTGACATTTTTCTTTAATGAATAAACAAATTAAAATTGAGATTAAGATTGAGTCGATGAGTGTGAAGAACAAATTTAATTATATTACAAAAATTATTGATAACCTAATTAGCTAGAAAAAAATAAATAAATTTTATAATTGTATTTCAATGAAATCAATTTGCCTATAGATGAACCACACGGTTGTCGAGGGGTTATCACTATGTCTATGATTTGTTTTTTTTTTTTTTTATAAATAAAAAATTGAACACAACAACAAAGAGTCATTGTAACTTGTTAAAAGATTTGTATTCTATTTTCAAGTAAAAACAGCACACCATGCAAATTGTTGTTGGCATTGCAATTTTAATTTTTTATTTATTTATTTTTTTTGTAATTTTGTTTTGGTGAATGATGAAACACTTTTAAAATACTTTAGCTGCTGAGATACATGTTCTGCATATATTGACGCCCCCAAATATCCGCTTGAAATAAATTGAAAAAGAAAAACACAACAACAGTACATGTTTTTTGCATAAACCAACACATATTGTTGGTGCAATATTTAATTTGCGTTTTTCTAGAGCAAAAAAAATTACAAAAACTCAGCGATTCTTAAAAAATTTTAGAAACATTTTGGAAAATAGAATTTTTAAGATAAAGGTTCCAGGTTCGTAGATTTTACGAGTTTAATGAAGTCTTTCATAGATTCGCGTAAGTTTTATTAGATTTTATGGGAAGCCACAGTCAACGCATTAAATTATTGCAATAATTCAATACTTTACCCCACAACTTTTGGGGCACAATAACGACTCCACTTTTGGCATGAATCAGATTCGTAGTTGACACAGTTATTTTTACTCATCCCATGAATCCTTAAAAAACTTACAAAAGAAAACAACATCCCACATATAATTTATTCAACGTTTTTTCTTGTCTTCTTTATTTGTTTTTTCGCCACATTATTTGTCCATATTGAACGAATTATTGTTCAATAAAATTTTTTTTTGCCAACAAATTATCATTTTTGGGAGAAAAAAAAAAAACAAAACGCAATTCAAACAAAGGATATTCAATTGCGCAAACTTTAATGCCATGGCGAAAAAAAATATATTGAAAACTTTTCCCAAAGGGCATTGATGCAAATTATTATTTATTGTAGTGCGACAAATTTTTTCCATGTTAATTTCCTAGAATTTTTTATGTTTTTCTGTGTTTTTTTAAAACGTCATCACTCTATTTATGTTTGACAAAAAATGGCCACGGGCAACAGCAAAACAGATAAACGTTTAAAAATTACTCAACATTTATTATAAATGTAAATATTTAATTTGTAACAAAAATAAATGCTGAATAAATCCGGTACAGATTTCATTGTTGTTTTCTTAGCAATTATTATTATGGATGAAGGCGATCGCGCGTGTGTGTTCGTGTGAAACTAAAACAAAAAATATACAATTAACATTTAACTTAAAAAAGAAAAATTATTAAATAATGAAAATGGAGGCATATAGGAATCCCAGCAAGACATGCCCATAAAAAAGATTGAAAAAAGTAGAAAAAATCTAAAAATATTTCTTGGATTTTTGAAGGAATTTTGGAGAAAACACAAATTTTTGAGACGAAACTGTAGATATTTTTAAAGAATTTTTTTACCACACAAATCGTGGATTTTTTTAAAGAATTTTTATTTCACACAAATCGTGGATTTTTTAAAGAATTTTTATTCCACACAAATCGTGGATTTTTTAAAGAATTTTTATTCCACACAAATCGTGGATTTTTAAAGAATTTTTATTCCACACAAATCGTGGATTTTTTAAAGAATTTTTATTCCACACAAATCGTGGATTTTTTAAAGAATTTTTTTACCACACAAATCGTAAATTTTTTTTAAAGAATTTTTATTCCACACAAATCGTGGATTTTTTAAAGAATTTTTATTCCACACAAATCGTGGATTTTTTAAAGAATTTTTATTCCACACAAATCGTGGATTTTTTAAAGAATTTTTATTCCACACAAATCGTGGATTTTTTAAAGAATTTTTATTCCACACAAATCGTGGATTTTTTAAAGAATTTTTATTCCACACAAATCGTGGATTTTTTAAAGAATTTTTATTCCACACAAATCGTGGATTTTTTAAAGAATTTTTATTCCACACAAATCGTGGATTTTTTAAAGAATTTTTATTCCACACAAATCGTGGATTTTTTAAAGAATTTTTATTCCACACAAATCGTGGATTTTTTAAAGAATTTTTATTCCACACAAATCGTGGATTTTTTAAAGAATTTTTATTCCACACAAATCGTGGATTTTTTAAAGAATTTTTATTCCACACAAATCGTGGATTTTTTAAAGAATTTTTATTCCACACAAATCGTGGATTTTTTAAAGAATTTTTATTCCACACAAATCGTGGATTTTTTAAAGAATTTTTATTCCACACAAATCGTGGATTTTTTAAAGAATTTTTATTCCACACAAATCGTGGATTTTTTAAAGAATTTTTATTCCACACAAATCGTGGATTTTTTAAAGAATTTTTATTCCACACAAATCGTGGATTTTTTAAAGAATTTTTATTCCACACAAATCGTGGATTTTTTAAAGAATTTTTATTCCACACAAATCGTGGATTTTTTAAAGAATTTTTATTCCACACAAATCGTGGATTTTTTAAAGAATTTTTATTCCACACAAATCGTGGATTTTTTAAAGAATTTTTATTCCACACAAATCGTGGATTTTTTAAAGAATTTTTATTCCACACAAATCGTGGATTTTTTAAAGAATTTTTATTCCACACAAATCGTGGATTTTTTAAAGAATTTTTATTCCACACAAATCGTGGATTTTTTAAAGAATTTTTATTCCACACAAATCGTGGATTTTTTAAAGAATTTTTATTCCACACTAAGCGTGGATTTTTTAAAAAATCCACGATTTGTGTTTAATCAAAATTCTTTAAAAAATCCACGATTTGTGTTTAATCAAAATTCTTTAAAAAATCCACGATTTGAGTGGAATAAAAATTCTTTAAAAAATCCACGATTTGTGTGGAATAAAAATTCTTTAAAAAATCCACGATTTGTGTGGAATAAAAATTCTTTAAAAAATCCACGATTTGTGTGAAATAAAAATTCTTTAAAAAATCCACGATTTGTGTGAAATAAAAATTCTTTAAAAAATCCACGATTTGTGTGAAATAAAAATTCTTTAAAAAATCCACGATTTGTGTGAAATAAAAATTCTTTAAAAAATCCACGATTTGTGTGAAATAAAAATTCTTTAAAAAATCCACGATTTGTGTGAAATAAAAATTCTTTAAAAAATCCACGGTTTGTGTGGAATAAAATTTTTTTAAAAAATCCACGACTTGTGTGGAATAAAAATTCTTTAAAAAATCCACGATTTGTGTGAAATAAAAATTCTTTAAAAAATCCACGATTTGTGTGAAATAAAAATTCTTTAAAAAATCCACGATTTGTGTGAAATAAAAATTCTTTAAAAAATCCACGATTTGTGTGAAATAAAAATTCTTTAAAAAATCCACGATTTGTGTGAAATAAAAATTCTTTAAAAAATCCACGATTTGTGTGAAATAAAAATTCTTTAAAAAATCCACGATTTGTGTGAAATAAAAATTCTTTAAAAAATCCACGCTTAGTGTGGAATAAAAATTCTTTAAAAAATCCACGATTTGTGTGAAATAAAAATTCTTTAAAAAATCCACGATTTGTGTGAAATAAAAATTCTTTAAAAAATCCACGATTTGTGTGAAATAAAAATTCTTTAAAAAATCCACGATTTGTGTGAAATAAAAATTCTTTAAAAAATCCACGATTTGTGTGAAATAAAAATTCTTTAAAAAATCCACGATTTGTGTGAAATAAAAATTCTTTAAAAAATCCACGATTTGTGTGAAATAAAAATTCTTTAAAAAATCCACGATTTGTGTGAAATAAAAATTCTTTAAAAAATCCACGATTTGTGTGAAATAAAAATTCTTTAAAAAATCCACGATTTGTGTGAAATAAAAATTCTTTAAAAAATCCACGATTTGTGTGAAATAAAAATTCTTTAAAAAATCCACGATTTGTGTGAAATAAAAATTCTTTAAAAAATCCACGATTTGTGTGAAATAAAAATTCTTTAAAAAATCCACGATTTGTGTGAAATAAAAATTCTTTAAAAAATCCACGATTTGTGTGAAATAAAAATTCTTTAAAAAATCCACGATTTGTGTGAAATAAAAATTCTTTAAAAAATCCACGATTTGTGTGAAATAAAAATTCTTTAAAAAATCCACGATTTGTGTGAAATAAAAATTCTTTAAAAAATCCACGATTTGTGTGAAATAAAAATTCTTTAAAAAATCCACGATTTGTGTGAAATAAAAATTCTTTAAAAAATCCACGATTTGTGTGAAATAAAAATTCTTTAAAAAATCCACGATTTGTGTGAAATAAAAATTCTTTAAAAAATCCACGATTTGTGTGAAATAAAAATTCTTTAAAAAATCCACGATTTGTGTGAAATAAAAATTCTTTAAAAAATCCACGATTTGTGTGAAATAAAAATTCTTTAAAAAATCCACGATTTGTGTGAAATAAAAATTCTTTAAAAAATCCACGATTTGTGTGAAATAAAAATTCTTTAAAAAATCCACGATTTGTGTGAAATAAAAATTCTTTAAAAAATCCACGATTTGTGTGAAATAAAAATTCTTTAAAAAATCCACGATTTGTGTGAAATAAAAATTCTTTAAAAAATCCACGATTTGTGTGAAATAAAAATTCTTTAAAAAATCCACGATTTGTGTGAAATAAAAATTCTTTAAAAAATCCACGATTTGTGTGAAATAAAAATTCTTTAAAAAATCCACGATTTGTGTGAAATAAAAATTCTTTAAAAAATCCACGATTTGTGTGAAATAAAAATTCTTTAAAAAATCCACGATTTGTGTGAAATAAAAATTCTTTAAAAAATCCACGATTTGTGTGAAATAAAAATTCTTTAAAAAATCCACGATTTGTGTGAAATAAAAATTCTTTAAAAAATCCACGATTTGTGTGAAATAAAAATTCTTTAAAAAATCCACGATTTGTGTGAAATAAAAATTCTTTAAAAAATCCACGATTTGTGTGAAATAAAAATTCTTTAAAAAATCCACGATTTGTGTGAAATAAAAACTCTTTAAAAAATCCACGATTTGTGTGAAATAAAAATTCTTTAAAAAATCCACGATTTGTGTGAAATAAAAATTCTTTAAAAAATCCACGATTTGTGTGAAATAAAAATTCTTTAAAAAATCCACGATTTGTGTGAAATAAAAATTCTTTATATAATCCACGATTTGTGTGAAATAAAAATTCTTTAAAAAATCCACGCTTAGTGTGGAATAAAAATTCTTTAAAAAATCCACGCTTAGTGTGGAATAAAAATTCTTTAAAAAATCCACGCTTAGTGTGGAATAAAAATTCTTTAAAAAATCCACGCTTAGTGTGGAATAAAAATTCTTTAAAAAATCCACGCTTAGTGTGGAATAAAAATTCTTTAAAAAATCCACGCTTAGTGTGGAATAAAAATTCTTTAAAAAATCCACGCTTAGTGTGGAATAAAAATTCTTTAAAAAATCCACGCTTAATGTGGAATAAAAATTCTTTAAAAAATCCACGCTTAGTGTGGAATAAAAATTCTTTAAAAAATCCACGATTTGTGTGAAATAAAAATTCTTTATATAATCCACGATTTGTGTGAAATAAAAATTCTTTAAAAAATCCACGCTTAGTGTGGAATAAAAATTCTTTAAAAAATCCACGCTTAGTGTGGAATAAAAATTCTTTAAAAAATCCACGCTTAGTGTGGAATAAAAATTCTTTAAAAAATCCACGCTTAGTGTGGAATAAAAATTCTTTAAAAAATCCACGCTTAGTGTGGAATAAAAATTCTTTAAAAAATCCACGCTTAGTGTGGAATAAAAATTCTTTAAAAAATCCACGCTTAGTGTGGAATAAAAATTCTTTAAAAAATCCACGCTTAATGTGGAATAAAAATTCTTTAAAAAATCCACGCTTAGTGTGGAATAAAAATTCTTTAAAAAATCCACGCTTAGTGTGGAATAAAAATTCCATTACTAAGTAATGAGTAAAATAAGTAATAGCCTGGTAGTATTCTAAAGAAAACCCAATTATGTTTCACCCTACTGGTAAGGCAGAAGGCAGTTTGTTAACATTACATTGTAATGAGTTATTCGTGGCTCATGTGTCTCCATAATTTTTGCTGGGCATTGCAGTACCACATAATAAATTTTATTCGATTATCTTTATTAAACATTTATGGTATTTCCCTGTCATCATCACATAGACTGCAGAACAATACAATAGCATTGTTCTTCTCCCGGTTATTCTTCTTGTTGTTGTTCATTTAGATAATTTATTTAAAACGACAATTTATAGCAATTTAAAGCTAATTATGACTGCATTAAATTTTTAAGTTCAAACAAAAACAACAAGAACGGCAACAATAATTACTAGGTACATACATACATACATATATAAATGGTCAAGCTTGTCTGTGTCGATCTAAAAACAAATAACAACTATTTGTTCGATTGAGTCATAACGCTCTCAATTAAATATGTTCATAGCTTATTGCCAAGCAAGGTAAATTCTCTATTTTGAATTCAAAACTATTCTCTAGCTAATTGGGAATTAAGACAAACTGAAAAGCTTGAACAGCAGTCAGTTGTTTTAAAACGCAAAAAATAGAAAAACTATTATTGTCGTTGTTGTTTTTTCTATGATGATGACGATAATGATGAAGATGATGATGACGCCTATAATTAGCAACAATGAATGAATGACAAAACCTCCGTTCAATAAGCGATGATCATTGTTAAAGATAGCGGCTCATCGAGAATAAAGAAAGGTTATCTTTAAGGGGTCTTACAATTGTGCCATGTTTTCACTTTTTTCTCTCTCTTTCTCACTCTTCTTTTCTCCTAAGTTACAATGCAAATTTATTGAAATTCAGTGGAATTTTATTGATTTATTTGTCCATTTAATTGCTTTTATTTTTTCATCAAAGTCGTGTTTTTTTAAAGAATTTTTATTTTTAACCCAAGTCGTGGATTTTTTAAAGAATTTTTATTTTTAACCCAAGTCGTGAATTTTTTAAAGAATTTTTATTTTTAATTAAAATCGTGGTTTTTTTAAAGAATTTTCATTTTTAATTTAAATCGTGGATTTTTTAAAGAATTTTCATTTTTAATTTAAATCGTTGATTTTTTAAAGAATTTATATTTTTAATTTAAGTCGTGGATTTTTTAAAGAATTTTTATTTTTAATTTAAGTCGTGGATTTTTTAAAGAATTTTTATTTTTAATTTAAGTCGTGGATTTTTTAAAGAATTTTTATTTTTAATTTAAGTCGTGGATTTTTTAAAGAATTTTTATTTTTAATTTAAGTCGTGGATTTTTTAAAGAATTTTTATTTTTAATTTAAGCCGTGGATTTTTTAAAGAATTTTTATTTTTAATTTAAATCGTGGATTTTTTAAAGAATTTTTATTTTTAATTTAAATCGTGGATTTTTTAAAGAATTTTTATTTTTAATTTAAATTGTGGATTTTTTAAAGAATTTTTATTTTTAATTTAAATCGTGTTTTTTTTTAAAAATTTTTATTTTTAATTTAAATTGTGGATTTTTTAAAGAATTTTTATTTTTAATTTAAGTCGTGGATTTTTTAAAGAATTTTTATTTTTAATTTAAATCGTGGATTTTTTAAAGAATTTTTATTTTTAATTTAAGTCGTGGATTTTTTAAAGAATTTTTATTTTTAATTTAAGTCGTGGATTTTTTAAAGAACTTTTATTTTTAATTTAAGTCGTGGATTTTTTAAAGAATTTTTATTTTTAATTTAAGTCGTGGATTTTTTAAAGAATTTTTATTTTTAATTTAAGTCGTGGATTTTTTAAAGAATTTTTATTTTTAATTTAAATCGTGGTTTTTTTAAAGAATTTTTATTTTTAATTTAAGTCGTGGATTTTTTAAAGAATTTTAATTTTTAATTTAAATCGTGGATTTTTTAAAGAATTTTTATTTTTAATTTAAATCGTGGAATTTTTTAAAGAATTTTTATTTTTAATTTAAGTCGTGGATTTTTTAAAGAATTTTTATTTTTAATTTAAGTCGTGGATTTTTTAAAGAATTTTTATTTTTAATTTAAGTCGTGGATTTTTTAAAGAATTTTTATTTTTAATTTAAGTCGTGGATTTTTTAAAGAATTTTTATTTTTAATTTAAGTCGTGGATTTTTTAAAGAATTTTTATTTTTAATTTAAGTCGTGGATTTTTTAAAGAATTTTTATTTTTAATTTAAGTCGTGGATTTTTTAAAGAATTTTTATTTTTAATTTAAGTCGTGGATTTTTTAAAGAATTTTTATTTTTAATTTAAGTCGTGGATTTTTTAAAGAATTTTTATTTTTAATTTAAGTCGTGGATTTTTTAAAGAATTTTTATTTTTAATTTAAGTCGTGGATTTTTTAAAGAATTTTTATTTTTAATTTAAGTCGTGGATTTTTTAAAGAATTTTTATTTTTAATTTAAGTCGTGGATTTTTTAAAGAATTTTTATTTTTAATTTAAGTCGTGGATTTTTTAAAGAATTTTTATTTTTAATTTAAGTCGTGGATTTTTTAAAGAATTTTTATTTTTAATTTAAGTCGTGGATTTTTTAAAGAATTTTTATTTTTAATTTAAGTCGTGGATTTTTTAAAGAATTTTTATTTTTAATTTAAGTCGTGGATTTTTTAAAGAATTTTTATTTTTAATTTAAGTCGTGGATTTTTTAAAGAATTTTTATTTTTAATTTAAGTCGTGGATTTTTTAAAGAATTTTTATTTTTAATTTAAGTCGTGGATTTTTTAAAGAATTTTTATTTTTAATTTAAGTCGTGGATTTTTTAAAGAATTTTTATTTTTAATTTAAGTCGTGGATTTTTTAAAGAATTTTTATTTTTAATTTAAGTCGTGGATTTTTTAAAGAATTTTTATTTTTAATTTAAGTCGTGGATTTTTTAAAGAATTTTTATTTTTAATTTAAGTCGTGGATTTTTTAAAGAATTTTTATTTTTAATTTAAGTCGTGGATTTTTTAAAGAATTTTTATTTTTAATTTAAGTCGTGGATTTTTTAAAGAATTTTTATTTTTAACCCAAGTCGTGGATTTTTTAAAGAATTTTTATTTTTAATTTAAATCGTGGATTTTTTAAAGAATTTTTATTTTTAATTTAAATCGTGGATTTTTTAAAGAATTTTTATTTTTAATTTAAATTGTGGATTTTTTAAAGAATTTTTATTTTTAATTTAAATTGTGGATTTTTTTAAAGAATTTTTATTTTTAATTTAAATTGTGGATTTTTAAAGAATTTTTATTTTTAATTTAAATTGTGGATTTTTTAAAGAATTTTTATTTTTAATTAAAATTGTGGATTTTTTAAAGAATTTTTATTTTTAACCCAAGTCGTGGATTTTTTAAAGAATTTTTATTTTTAATTTAAATCGTGGATTTTTTTAAGAATTTCTATTTTTAATTTAAGTCGTGGATTTTTTAAAGAATTTCTATTTTTAATTTAAGTCGTGGATTTTTTAAAGAATTTTTATTTTTAATTTAAGTCGTGGATTTTTTAAAGAATTTTTATTTTTAATTTAAGTCGTGGATTTTTTAAAGAATTTCTATTTTTAATTTAAGTCGTGGATTTTTTTAAGAATTTTTATTTTTAATTTAAATCGTGGATTTTTTAAAGAATTTTTATTTTTAATTTAAATCGTGGATTTTTTAAAGAATTTTTATTTTTAATTTAAATCGTGGATTTTTTAAAGAATTTTTATTTTTAATTTAAGTCTTGGATTTTTGAAAAGTCCTCGGAAAAATCTTCTTATTTAGTCTTGCTTTTCAAGTGCTGGGCTATTAAAAAATATTTGAATAATTAAAAGAATTTCAATATCATAATACTGAATTTATTTAAAAAGAGATATCTTCATTAATACAACAACAATAACACACATTAAATGGCGTATTGAAGAAGAAGACATAACAAAAAATAACATAATGTTATAAATTGATGATAATTAAATAATTGAAAGAAAACACGCACACCAATACACATTCAATATTTTCATATACATTATGAACTACTCCCCCTCCCTAATTTTCTGTCTCTTAAAGAATTTCGAGGAAGATCTTCTTATACCCCCACCAAATAAAAATATATCAAAGAGAAACAATAACAATAAAATTCTTCTTAAAATTAAAGACAAGTGCAGGAAATAAAGAAGGGTGAGTTCGTGAAAAATATTTATTTTCTTTTTGGTTTTGTTGTTGTGTTTGCGTTATTTTGTTTGTTTATAAATGAAGCGGTGAAAATATTTTTTTCTTCGTCCTAGAATAATAATGCAGGATAACAAAAGACAGGTTAAGAAAGTCATATTCATGTTTACTTTTCCTGAATTTTTTTCAAATATTTCGCTTTAAATTTGTGGAAAAGTTCGGGGAAAATAGTTCGACAGCAATTGCAGCAAAGCCTTACGTGACTGATATACCCAGGAAATATAGCCATGTAGGCTTTAACTATCGTTAAGACATTATCTTGTCGAAATGCTCGTACTGTCTGTCTGTGTTTAAATACCTATACTTAGAGTCACCTTAGAATTTCTTTCACAATGCCACTTTTTATTTCAAATCTTTTACTTCAATCTAGGTAAACGAAGAAAAAACTCAACAACTTTCCGGTGTAGAGACAAACTAAAAAAAAAATCCCAACTTCCGTTCCTTTACTCATTTTTGTATGTTTTGTATTTCTGTTATTTATTCACTTGCAACAAGTCTTCTTCATCATCATCATCATCAAAGGCCAATGAAATTAAAATAACCATAACAAAAACAACAACAACAACGACATGACAACAAGAAAAATATGTCCTCCTCACTTGCTCATTGTTTATTCCAAATGCATTCCAAGTGGAGTTGTGGAAAATGAATATTTATGTTTTTATTATTTTCCTCTTTTCCCCCTCAACCCCTAACAGGAGGCATGGTACTGAAGGCAACAACCATCCAACAATTCACACTATACAATTTCCCTTGGGGTTATGGTTGTCGTAGTAGCCACTGTTGTTGTTCTTCTGGTTGTTGTTGTTGGTATTGTTGTTCTAAGAACCCAAAATATGTATTCATGAAGTAATGTGTACTTCTTGTGTTAAACAAACAATTTGGACATTTAGCCATTGGCTATTTAATTTTTCAATGTTTAAATAATGAGTATTTACTCCAAGTGACAGGAAGAGGAAGAGAATGTTAAAGATGAGATGAAGGTGGAGTAGATAAAAAGAGTGAGAGTAGTATGAATGTCATTTGTGGTTATGGGTATTTATTTTCTTCTTTCTTCTACGCCGTACGATTCCTATTTGCATTCTATATACATAAAATACCTCTTCAGGTTGTATGGGTATTGAATATGTGTGGGTATACAAACCCAGCAAAAATCCTTATTACAAACCTCCTTTCCCACCCATTATTTTAACAAGGGCATGTCGCGCGAAATATCTGGTTATTTTGTAACCACTGAAATAAGTAGATACTGAGTAGATTCTGACTACTTATTTCAGTGGTTACAAAATAACCAGATATTTCGCTCGACATGCCCTTGTTAAAATAATGGGTGGGAAAGGAGGTTTGTAATGAGGATTTTTGCTGGGAATATTTCATAATAACCAAAGGTTGGAAAATTCTCATACATCCTTCATAAAGAGCCTTTAAAAAATCACTATATTTAAAACATTCTTTACAAAAAATCCACCGTTGGGTTCATAAAAATTTCTTCAAAAAATCTTTAAGAAAAACATATTTTAGGGCCTGTTTCACTATGGCGAAAGAAAATGATTGCGAACGAAAAAACCTAAAACCTTGGTTTTCATGGCAATATTGACTTTGTATTTACTTTAAAACAACTAACAAAATTTAAAAATCATACACGAGTTCAGTTGTTTTTCTTTCGTTTTCATTTTCGTTCGACATAGTGAAACAGGCTGTTAAAAACTACACGATTTGCGTTCATAAAAGAAGTTTGAGAAACGATTTTGGGCTTAATTTTTCTGTAAATCCACAATTATTTTTTTTTTTTTAAATTTTAAAAAATACACTATATTAATTTCTGAATCAATTTTTTTTAAAAATCCACAATTTTTATAAATTCAACAAATTTATGAAAATCCGTTTCATTGAATTCACGAATTTTTTTTTAAAATCTACATTTTTAAAAAATCCAAATTTTTTTATATTATTCACGATTTAAAAAAAAATCCACAATTTTGTAAAAATACAAGATTTTTAAAAATCCAAAAAATCTATCTTAATAAAAAATCCAAACTTTTTAATATTATTCACGATTTTAACAAAATCCACAATTTTCTAAAAATACAAGATTTTTAAAAATCCACTATTTTTGTAAAGATTCACGATTTATTAAGAAATCAGCCTTTTTTAAATCTACGATTTTTAACGAATTGTTTAAAAATTAACGAATTTTCAAAAAAAAAAATCCGCGTTTTTAACCCACTATTTTTTGCAAATCCACGATTTTCTACAATTTCATTTTTTAAAATCGTCGCTGTTTCCAAACGTTCACTAATTTATTGAAAATTAAAAACTTATTTAAAAATCGAAGATTTTAAAAAAATTCGCTATTTTTAAAAAATTCCGCATATTTTACAAAATTCAGGATTTAAAAAAAATCCGTAAATTTTACAAAATCCAGGATTTAAAAAAATTCACAATTTTTAAGAAATCTACAATTTCTAAAAAAACCAAGAAATTCTTTTTTTCAAAATATACGAATTTTTAAAAATGTACGAATTTTTGAAAAATATTCGATTTTTTAAAAATGTAGGATTTTTTTATAAAATCCACGATCGTTGTACAAATAAACGATTTCTTAAAAAAATTAACGAGTTTTTTTAAATCCACTATTTTTAAATCTAAGATTTTTAAAAGTCCACATTTTTTAAAATCCATGATCTTTTAAAAACCGAGATTTCTTAAATTACACGATCTTTTAAATCCACACTTTCTTCAAAAAGCTACGAATTTTTTTTTTAAATCCATATTTTTTTAAATTCAGGATATTTTTTAAAATCTAATATATTTTTTTAAAATTTCACAATTTTTTCAAAATACGCAATTTATTAAAATCCAATTTTTTTAATCTACGATTTTTTACGTAAGTATGAATTCTTTAAAAGTTTACAATTTTTTTTCATTTTAAAAAAATTAGCTATTTTAAAAAAGAAAAATTACAAAATCCATGGGCTTAAAAAAAAATGCACAATTAAAAAAAAAACTAAAATTTTTGAAAAACCAAGATATTCCTTTTAAAAATATAGGAATTTTTAAATATATTCGAAATTTTAAAAATGTAAGATTTTTTAAAAATCCATTATATTTGTAAAAATCTACTATTAAAAATCAACGATTTCTTAAAAAAATTCACGAGTTTTTTTTTAAATCCACTTTTTTGAATCAAAGATTTTAAAAGTCCACAATTTTTTTTTAAATCCCCTATTTTTTTTAAAGCCACGATTTTTTTAATTCCACGAATTTTTAAAGTCACTGTTTCTTTAAAAATCCACCATATTTTAAATAATTTTTTATTTAAATCCATTGTTTTAATTCTCGAAATTTTTTTTTATCCAAGATTTTTTTAAAATTTCACCATTTTTAAAAATACACGATTTATTAAAAATCCATTTTTCATCTACGATTTTTACGTGTATACAAATTGTTTACAAATTTGCGAATTTTTTAAAAATGCGTGTTTTTTAACCCACTATTTTTTGTAAATCCACGATGTTTCTACAATTTCATTTTCTTAATCCTCGATGTTTGTAAACATGCACTTGTTTTTTGAAAATCAAAAATTTATTAAAAAATCCATGATTTAAAAAAATTACAAAAACCCGGATTAAAAAAAAAATTAAAAATTTTTAAAAAAATCTACAATTTTTAAGAAATCTACAATTTTTAAAAAACCAAAATATTTTTTTAATCGGCTTTTTATTTAATAATCAAAGATTCTTTAGTAATATTCGAATTTGTAAAAATGTAAAAATTTTAAAAAATCTAAGATTTTTGAAAAAAGCCAATATTAAAAATTAACGATTTTTTTTAAAAAAATCACGACTTTTTCAAAATCCACTTTTTTTAAATCAAAGAATTTTTAAGGGTCCACAATTTTTTTAAATCCAAGATTTTTTAAATCCCCAATTTTTTAAATTCACAATTTCTTCAAAAAGATTCGGTATTTTAAATAAAAAACCCTTTTTGTAATTCACTTTTTTTTTGGAAATCAAAAGTTTTTTTTTAAATTTCACAATTTTTTTTTTTAAATCTATAATTTCTTAACTTTTTTAATCCACGATTTTTGGATATTTTTAAAAAATTTCAAACCTTCTTCATGGGCCTAAAACGTGGATTTTTTTAAATAAATTTTAAACCTTCTTCATATGACTAAAGCGTGGATTTTTTAAAGTTATTTTCAAACCTTCTTGGGTATAAAACTTGATTTTTTTTAAGAAATTTTCAAACCTTCTTGGGTATAAAACTTGAATTTTTTTTAAGAAATTTTCAAACCTTCATCTTGGACCTAAAACGTGGAATTTTTAAAGAAATTTTTAAACTTTCTTGAGAGAGACTAGCTACGTTTAGAAAAATGGGAAATAATAATTTATTTTTTTCTATATTGTGGATTTTCTAAAGAAATTTTTAAGCCTTTTTCATGGCCCTAAAACGTGGATTTTCTAAAGAAATTTTTAAGCCTTTTTCATGGCCCTAAAACGTGGATTTTTTTAAACATGTATTTTCCACTGAAGTTTTTAAACCTTCTTGGCCCTAACACGTGAATGTTTTTAAGAAATTTTCACACATTCTTCATGGCGCTAAAACGTCGATTTTTTAAGGAAATTTTCAAACCTACTTCAGGCCCTAAAACGTGGATTTTTAAAGAAATTTTCAAACCTTCTTCATGGGCCTAAAACGTAGATTTTTTAAAGAAATTTTCAAACGTGGATTTTTTAAAGAAATTTTCAAACGTGGATTTTTTAAAGAAATTTTCAAACCTGGGCGTAAAACGTGGATTTTTAAAGAAATTTTCAAACCTGGGCGTAAAACGCGGATTTTTAAAGAAATTTTCAAACCTGGGCGTAAAACGTGGATTTTTAAAGAAATTTTCAAACCTGGGCGTAAAACGTGGATTTTTAAAGAAATTTTCAATTTCTTAAAGAAATGTTCAAAACTTCAGCATGGCCCTTCATGGCCCTAAAACGTGAATTGTTTAAAGAATTTTTCAAACCAAATAATTTGCTTATAGCGTGGATTTTTTTGAAAACATTCAAACAACATCAAAACTTCTTAATGTGCCCAAAACGTGGATTTTTTAAAGAAATTCTCAAATCTTCTTCATGGCCTTAAAGCGTGAATATTTTTAAAGAAATTTTCAAACCTTCCTCATGGCCCTAAAATGTGGATTTTTTAAAGAAAATTTCAAACTTTCTTCCTAAAATGTGAATTTTTTAAAGAAATTTTCAAACATTCTAATTATCCTGAAACTCTTGATAGGCCTAAAACGTGGATTTTTAAAGAAAATTTCAAACCTTCTTCTTGGGTCTAAAGCGTGGATTTTTTTAACAAGTTTAGATCTGTTAAAGAAATTATCAAACCTTTTTCATGTTCAGGGCCATGATATATTAAAAAAATCAAACATTCTTCATGGCGTTAAGGTGTGGATTTTTTAAAGAAATTTTCAAGTATTCAAACCTTTTTCATTGCCCTAAAACGTGGATTTTTTAAAGGAATTTTCAAATCTTCTTCATGGCCCTTAAATGTAAATTTTTTCCACAATCACAACACCATTTTTTTTTTTTTTTTTGATTGAAAACAGACACCCACAACTGTAATGCAAAAAAGAAACATTTCAATAGTTAAAATTTTAAGGTCAATGGGTAATGCCGAGATGAAAATGAACTTGTTAATGAAAACAAAAAATGCACAAATAACAATAAACATGAAATGAATGAACAGATACGTCAAACCAAACCAACTATCCGACCAACCAAACACCCACCCACAAGTCATCATTGAACGGAAGAATTTTATAAACCACAGAAAAAAATTATTAAACGTGCCTTCCCGTAACATTTGCTATTTAGTTGCGGCAATGGCCAGCCGGGCCAAACTATTTATCGATGTTTCCTGCTTCTTAATTGGTATTCATTACGCGCGCCCCCAACAGTACCGGAGAGAGAGCGAGAAGCTTTCAAAACAAAACACATGTTCTGACGTTTTATAGCGATACCGCCGCCACCGCCAACGATGATGATGATGGTATGATTGGAATGTTTACCCCTACCTACTGCTACTACTACTACTCTTCCTTAATAGATTTAAAGAAAATTCTATTGTATGAATTTTATTTCCTATTCTGTTTGCAGTGGAGCGGACGAGGAGGAGGCTAATTCCACAAGTATTTATGAAAATGTTCAGTTTATTTTATTTTAACATTATAATTACGGAAATAACCATAATTGTATAATTTAATAGGGTTAATGGAAAGCAACAACACAATAACAATCCGCAGCATGAAAAACTCCCAGAAATTTTAACGCCCGCATAAATGTTAACAAGTCTTTGGTATTAATTTCTTCTATGCCAATAGAAGAGGACCAAAAGGAATCCTATGATCATAGAATACTAAAAGAACTTCTATGGCTATATGTCTGTAGATGACCAGTATGACTTCTGTGGCTACAGAGGACAAATATTATTTATGTCTATACAGGACCAAGAGACATAGAATACCTTTTAGTCCTCTACAGGAATACATGGAGGAAAAAGAGGACAAATGTTAAATGAATTTTATTTATTGGGTACTATTTTATTGTTATAAAAATGCAAAATCCGCCATAAAATACAGCGCGGAAGCATTTTAGAAAAAATTAAACAGTGTACGGTGCAAACTTGAATTTTTTAAAATCGTGGATTTTTAAAAATCGTGGATTGTTAAAAACTTTGGATTTTTCAATAATCGTGAATTTTTTTAAAAATCGTGGATTTTTTTAAATTGTGGATTGTTTAAATATGGTGAATATTTCAATAATCGTGGATTTTTAAAAATCGTGGATTTTTTCAAAATCTTGGATTTTTTTAAAAATCGTGGATTTTTTAAAAATCTTGGATTTTTAAAAATCTTGGATTTTTTTAAAATCTTGGATTTTTTTAAAATCTCGGATTTTTTAAAAATCTTGATTTCTTTAAAAATCGTGGATTTTTTAAAAATCTTAAAATTATAAAGTCCACGTCTTGGCCTATGAAGAAGGTTTGAAAATTTCACTAAAAATCCACTATTTATTTCATTTCTATTTCATTCCTGAACTCAGTTCAAATGTCTTTAAGAGCTCCTCTCGGTTCAGTTTGAAAATTTTACAACATGTACTCCATATTGTCCTGATCACAACGATATATAGTTTCCCGGGTGTAAGTCCATATTTCCACAGATAAGGGTCATAATTTTTCAGAAATTTCTTACTTTACAAGTTTAGAAAACAAAATCTTACCAAAAATTATAGTTGCAAATAGCAATAAACATACCTGAAAAATTAAAAAAAAACATATAATTAGTAAGAACGTTGAAAGAAAATTTTTAAAATCATTAAGGAACAAATTGAGGACAAGAAAAAATCATTGTTTTTGTATAATTCTTTTTTTCATAGAATTAATTTGGCTCCTTTAAGTTAGTCCTTCAAGACTCACTAACTAAACCAGTCCCAATTTTTAATTGAATTTATGTTTTTACACATGGAAAAATAACTTTAAGCCTACCTTTCTTCAATTGAAAAACTCTTGTAAAATCACTTAACCTATCTGTTCTTCATAACCAGAGTAGTTCATAGGTGTATGCGACCAAAGAGAAGGTTAAGGTGCAAACAATGAGATAAATAATTGATTTGTGTACATTTGTTTTCTTCTTTATCGATTAAACATCTGTAATTATGATTATCTTGTTGTTGTTGTTTTTGTTATTATTGTTCATACCGATGCCGATACACAATAATGATTATGATAATAATAATGATGGCCGTTAATGACGATGATGATAACCTTGAAAATAGAAAATTATATCTGTCGGTAATGCAAACAACTAAAAAACAACAAAAACAAAGTTGAGAAAATACACAATACAACAAGTAATAATAACCACAGTAAATAAACAAGCAAACAGACAGGAATTAGTAGTGTAAGAAGCAACGACTATTTTGGGATTATGAAAGACCATGGGTGGAGACTTTACTTTGTACAGCTAAAGAGTAAATATTTGAGGTAACCCTACATAAACAATACAGAACCAGGGAGATAAAAACAAAAATGCTTTTTAATTATTGGATTTTTTTGAAGAAATTTTCAAAACTTCTTCATGGGCCTAAAACGTGAATTTTTTAAATAAATTTTAATACCTACTTCAGTGGCCTAAAGCGTGGACTTCATAAAGAAATTTTCAAACCTTCTTCGGGGCTTAAAACGTAGATTTCTTAAGGAAATTTGCAAACCTTATTCAGGGCCCTAAAACGCTGATTTTAAAAAAAAATTTCCAAACTTTCTTCATGGCCCTACAACGTGGATTTTTTAAACAAATTTTCAAACCTTCTTCATTGCCCTAAAACATGGATTTTTAAAGAAATTTTCAAACTTTCTTCATGGACCTAAAACGTGGATTTTTAAGAGATTTTCAAACTTCCTTCATGGTCATAAAATGTGGATATTATAAAGAAATTTTCAAACCACCTTCATTGCCATAAAACGCGGATTTTTTTAAGAAATTTTCAAACATTCCTCATGGCCTAAAACGAAGATATTTTCAAGAAATGTTCAAATCTTCTTCAGGGGCCTAAAGTGTGAATTTTTTAAAGAAATTTTTAAACCTTCTTCAGGTGCCTAAAGCGTGTACTTTTTAAAGAAATTTTCAAACCTTCTTCAGGGTCCTAAAGCGTGGATTTTTTAAAGAAGCTTTCAAACCTTCTTCAAGGGCCTAAAGCGTGGATTTTTTAAAGAAATTTTCAAACCTTCTTCAGGGGCCTAAAGCGTGGATTTTTTAAAGAAATTTTCAAACCTTCTTCAGGGGCCTAAAGCGTGGATTTTGTAAAGAAATCTTTAAACCTTCTTCAGGGGCCTAAAGCGTGGATTTTT
Organism: Musca autumnalis; assembly: GCF_047663935.1. NCBI lineage: Eukaryota > Metazoa > Arthropoda > Insecta > Diptera > Muscidae > Musca > Musca autumnalis. Next base: position 50,598,927 of record NW_027412088.1, read on the forward strand.
TAAAGAAATTTTCAAACCTTCTTCAGGGGCCTAAAGCGTGGATTTTTTAAAGAAATTTTTAAACTTCTTCATGGCCCTAAAAAGTGGATTTTTTAAAGAAATTTTCAAACTTCTTCATGGCCCTAAAACGTGAATATTTTTAAAGAAATTTTCAAATCTTCTTCATGGGCATAAAACGTGGATTTTTTAAGGAAATTTTCAAACCTACTTCATGGCCCTAAAACGTAGATTTTTTAAAGAAAATTTCAAACCTTCTTCATGGACCTAAAACGTGGATATTTTTAAGAAATTTTCAGACTTTCTTCATTGTCCTAAAACGTGGATCTTTTTAAAGAAATTTTCAAAAATTCTTTATGATCCTAACACGTGGATTTTGTAAAGAAATCTTTAAACCTACTTCATGGCCCTAAAAAGTGGATTTTTTAAAGACATTTTCAAACCTTCTTCAGGGGCCTGGAAAGAAATTTTCAAACGTTCTTCATGGCCTTAAAACGTGGATTTTTTAAGGTAATGTTCATGGGCCTAAAGCGTGGATGTCTTAAAGAAATTGTCAAACCTTCTTCAGCGGCCTAAAACGTGGATTTTTTTAAAGAAATTTTAAAACCATGAAATTTTCAAACCTTCTTCATGGCCCTAAAACGTGGATTTTTTCAAGAAATTTTCAAACATTCTTCATAGCCCTATAACGTGGATTTCTTAAACAAATTTTCAAACATTCTTCAGGGGCCTAAGGCGTGGATTTTTTAAAGAAAATTTTCAAAACTTCTTCAGGGGCCTAAGAGTGGGTTTCTTAATTAAATTTTCAAACCTTCTTCAGGGTCCCAAAGCGTGTTTTTCTTAAAGAAATGTTCAAACCTTCTTCAGGGGCCTAAAGCGTGGATTTCTTAAGGAAATTTTTAAACCTTCTTAACGGACCTAAAACGTGAACATTTTTAATGAAATTTTTAAACCTTCCTCGGGGGCCTAAAACGTGAATAGATTTAAGGAAATTTTCAAACCTTGTTCATGGCCCTAAAACGTGGATTTCTTAAAGAAATTTTCAAACTTTCTTCATGGCCTGAAACGTAGATTTTTTTGAAGAAATTTTCAAATATTTTTAAACAATTTTGAAACGGAGATGTTTCTTTCTCCACTTCTTTCTCCCGCATACAAATGGCATTACACCAACATCACATAAAGATCATCCAAATGATAAAGACATACACAAAAGAAGAAGAAGAATAAGTCTAATGGATAACTATCACAATGAGTGTCCAACTGACTGAGAAACCCAATAATTTGTGTTTTATAACCCACAAAGAAGAATACAAAATTATACATCTGCTTAAAAACAAATATTACTCATCTTCCCCTCCATCACACAATTGGCTATTACAAATTGAAAGAATAAACGAAAGAGGGGAGAAAAAAAACTTCAAGAAAATGCATCATTAACACACTAAAAGAAAAAAGGCATTTTATTAAAACAGAAAAAAACGGGTAATAAATTATTCAGAAAAACGTAAAAGAAAATGAAAACGAGTTAAATGTGTGTGGTCGGGCGGGACGACCACCAGCCAACATAATTCACATTTCCATACGTGTGAAATGTGAGAAATTTTCATGCTCGCTTTACACATTGATTTTCGTGCATGTCCGTAGGTCTTTCAAGAAAAAATAGTATCAACAAGATCCCAAGTGTGAAAAAGGCAGGCAACAAACAAAACACAAAGACACCATTCAAGTGCAATGTAATGAAAAAGTGTGGTTAAGAAAAAAAAAACAATGACGGCAATAATTTGTATTTACTTAAATTGATGATAATTGAAAAAAATAATAATAATAATTGTATACAGCAGTATAAATACAACATCAACCAAGTAGGCGAAGAAGATGACACCGCTGATTGTGATAAATATTTGACGCCAAGAATGACGAGAGACAACAAGAAACAAATTAAAGGAATGTGATGACATCAATTGGTGAAAATATTTATGTGACAGTTACATTATTTGAGAAAAAAACACGTCATGGTTATGCCCGAGCGACGAGAATAAGGTACAGTGAACCACAGTCAAAAGTATCCACTTCAGTTTCTTTCATTAAAACTGTGATTGCTAAGAATTGGTTAATGATAGCGATTTCATTCCTTTTTATATTTTTACATTAGTGTCTTAACTTAAATATAATAAAATAAAATTAACGATATTCAGGTAAATTTATGGTCTGTCCCTTTCATATTGAAAATGGTAAAACCGGCAAAAATAGCAAAAGTTGTAAACTGCCCCCATATAAGTTGTATGGTGTCTGAAGTAAAGGAACGCTTTTCGAGTAAAAAGTGGTAAAACTTGAAGATTTTTGCACGTAAAGGATAAGAGCTTTAGATAAAAAAATAAAAATGGTTAAACAACATCGATTTCTACCTCACAGTGAAAAGTATGCACTCTAAATGTTTCATGAAACAAAAAGGATTTTTTAGGGTTTCAGCCATTGGTATGACATCCTTTCTTATCCTTTACAGCTTTAAGTTTTTTTTTTTGGCAAAGATTTAACTAAGTTTTCGGGGCAAGATATCGGAATTTTCCCCATTCTTCTTGCAAGGCATATTTCAGGGTTCCAATACTTTAGATGTTACGATTTTTTTATATTTGTCTCCAAAATACTCCATAAATTATCTATAGGATTCAAATCCGGGGATCGGGGAGGCGTTTGAATCACTTTTGGACAGTTACATAGCATCCATTTTGGAAAAATATGTATGTGATTTGTGCTCGGGCTCATATATTGATAAAATTGGAATGTTGTCCCAAATCCCATTTTTTCAGCGCCTAAATCTCGAATTATCCTTTCAGAATGTTTAGATAATACATCTTATCCTTAATTCCTTCGATAAAGACACGATTTCCTACACCGGAAGCACTCATACAACGCCATACCACAACAGAGTCTCCTCTGTGCTTTACTGTTCAAATAGTGTGTTTAGGGTCCAAGGCGGTATTTGCCCTATGACATACCTTAATTTGTCCATATGACCAAAACAGGCTGCCAATGAAAGCAATGAAGACAACTTTAACCTGTTTTGGTCATATGGACCAATTAAGGTATGTCATAGGGCAAATACCGCCTTGGACCTTCAACATGTTTAGCTAAAATGATGCGCACGTCAACTCTCAAGGGGAGTCTGGTCTCAATTTTGCCCTCCGTAGTACTTCTTCCCGATATTTTACGTTTGGAATGTGGACAATATCGGTTTGCCTTTGCGCTCCCTATTCCTTCCCTTACCTCCCCTACAAAAGTTCAAAAGTTTATCGTTTGGGGTATGTAAAGTTGTTTTGTCATCGGCTGGGGTAAGTTCAGTTGCGTCCAGGATCTCAATAAGGGCCCCCAACAACTTTACGGAATGAAAAGACTATTATTCTTCTTTTCCTGGAAAGTTAAATCGTGTTTTTACCCAGCAAAAAATCCTTACTAAATAATGGGTTTTTGTAGTAGTTCTTGGTAATCGTAACTAATTACAAAATCCCCTACTAATCCATTATTTTAAGAGCATGTCGCACTGAATACCTAATTATTCTATAACCACTAGAATAATTAGTTGTTCTATGGCCACTAGAAGTTGAAAAATAAGCAAAAAAAATTATATATTTTTAGAACAGTTGAGTTGGAATTTGTTTTCAATTTCAATAAATTTCATATTTTTATTTTATTTTGCTCTCTGCTGGTTTTGATCCCGCGAACTTCTGATTTGTAGCTGAAGACCCAACACACTGTTCCACGCGTGCGTACATTACTGGTTGTTTAAAGGCAGACATGTACCCCACCAACTCCTCGGATTAGTAGTCGGACACACACGCTCTGTTGCATCGTACTCATAACTTAGTAAGGAGTAATATAAGCAGTTATTTTTACATTACTTTACTTTTACATTACATTGCAATGGGTTACATAATGACTAATGGATCCGAATTTTTGCTGGGTTTTCAACGGTATGGACTGGGATCGATCTTTGGTGATAAGATAGCTCAGGCAGACTAGGTGGATATTTGGCAACTGGGGAATTCGTGTAGTGTCGGCGGGTTCTGTTCTAGACGATTCGTTGGAGTTTATGCTTGGTCTGGCGACCAGGGAAGGTAAGTAGTTGCTGAAAGATTTGTAGATGATGGTTTGTAGATAGCCTGGAATCTGATGCGTCGATGACGGTTTGTAGATAATCGCGAAACGGGCGTTGCTAATAATCGTGAAATCGATGTATTCGACGGCGTGCGGGTGTAGATGATCGGGAACTGTTAGTCTAGGATTATGGTCTAGTATCTGCCATGTACTTCTACTGGTTTCTACATACGGAACAGTCAACCTAAGTCCATGTGGAACCGCTAACCCGAACACCCTATAGAACTGCTGTGCTCAAGGCCGAGTGGAACTGCTGACCAGAAGACCTAGTATAACAGCTGACCAGAAGACCTAGTGAAACAGCTGATCCGAAGTCCATGAAGAACTGCTGACCCGAAGGCCCTTATTATATATCGGTCAACAAAACATAATGGTTAGTCCTCAAATATAATTTAAAACGCATGACGCCGAAGTGTGTCACAGATACTCTTTTGGCAGGTGTAGCTTTCTCATTTTGTTCTGGCTAACTGCCTCCACGTATGTTTTCGCCAGATCTTCAAGGAGCTTTATTTTGTCTCTTCTTTCTGTTTTCTTTACTAGTGGTTGATACTGCTCTCTTGCATCTTAGGAATTAGGTTCCAAGTGTCATCTGATATCCAATTTTTTCAGAGTTTTTGAACTGCAACTTAGGCTTCTTCCGGTATCTTTGGTGGTATCATTACACGCCGTGACAGCGTCATCTTTTGCTCACGTATATGTGATCTAGCTGGTTGGGAGTATTTCCGTCTCTGCTGTCATGCATATTTATGAATCTCCTGGTGCGGAAAGATGTAGCCACAAATGATCAGCTGGATTGTTTGACACAGTTCTATGAGAAGCTCACGTTATTCTTTTAACTCCACATTCGAGCTTTCTAATTGTTGAAATGGCTTTGGTGTTGGGCTCCCTATTTTTGCCTTGAAGTCACCCATGGAAATTTTCATGTCTTCTCTCCGAATTTCATTAAGCGTGAACGTCAATTGTGAGTAGAATTCATTATGCACAGTTAAACCTTCTCGCATACGGAAAACCGTTTGATAGGTAAAATTCATCATTGAAGCCTTCGATAATACAAAACTAGGTGCTGTAGTCTTGTGTTTTAACTTAAAAACCACAGATTCGCATTTTCCATCGTTAAAGACAGCCCAATTTGTTAAGACAATTGCGAAGTTATCCATATCTTTATTCTATTGTGATCTCATAGCGTTCTAGCATGGCCATTAGGATATCATCGGTGTAGGTGAGTAGCATACCGCCTTCAGGTGGTCCTGGTATATCGGTGATGAACATGTTATACAGAAGCCGAACCTATCTTTTAAGATTATGCCAAGATATTTCATTATGTCTGAAAATCAAATTATTTCATTACCAAATATGATGATTGGTATGTACTTCCGGAAACATATTGCTGTAGACTTAGGTTCGCCCTTAAAAACCACAAATTCATATTTTCCAACGTGAAGGTTGACTTTTAGACTTCTTTCTACTGTACTCCTAAGCGAAATCGCATGGCCTGTAGGATATAGGAAATTATTTCATTACCAAATATGATGATTGGTATGTACTTCCGGAAACATATTGCTGTAGACTTAGGTTCGCCCTTAAAAACCACAAATTCATATTTTCCAACGTGAAGGTTGACTTTTAGACTTCTTTCTACTGTACTCCTAAGCGAAATCAAATGGCCAGTAGGATATCATCAGTGTGAGTGTTGTTCTTGTGAGTCCGAACACTGACTTCTTTCCTTAGGGCTCCCAAGCGAACTGGCACAATAGGCGTAAGTGGGTAGCATTCCTACTTCAGGTGGTCCTAATATATGGCTTATGAACAAGTTATAAAGGACTGGTCCCAGAAGTGAGCCTTCAGACTCCCATGCCTTGACGGGTCGTTGTTGGAATATTTCGTCAATTCTAACTCGAAAGAGTCGATCCTTCAGGAAACATACCACCATGCAACGAGTTTGGTGATCGAAGCCAAACGATTGCATGTTGTATAAAAATGCAATTCTGACATTCCGTATCGAAAGCTTTAAACGATTCCGTTACATTTGTGGAGTAGGCTGCAAGACCATTTCCATATTTATATTAGGCAATTTTCCTTGCGGCAATTGTCAGTTTGCCGGAGAGAGCGGTGAGGCATATGGTAACCCTTTGCCTCTCAACACCCTCTCTCACCAACAAACTGACAATTACCACAGTAAAATAGCCTAATGTAAATTGGGACCTTGTGTTGTCGAGTGTTTAGCTCGAAATCCAAATTGAACGTCTTTTAAAATTATCCTTGTCTCGATAACACGGTTAATGCGGCGCAGCAGGAAACATTCGAACAATTTCCCAATGGGTGATAATAACTTCCTCACAGAAGAGCATCAGCTCCAGGTTTTTAGATTGGTACCACTAGTGTTTCTTTTCAGGCTATATGTGTAGATATAAATTTCCTTTTTCAAAATTTAAACGTGTACCCACGACATTTGGTCGTTACATAGCTCCTCTTCTTCCCTCTGATTTTTTCGCAGGGCGAGCTTGCTCCGCCCTGTTAAAGTAAAACGGTTGAAAAGTGGTTTCTTATACGTTGGATTCGTTTGAAACTTTTGTGATATATATCGCCTATGGGGAACTCAATGGAAGATATGAGGCCTCCGCAGAGCATCGAAAAAGATCTTCACCATTCAAATTTGATTTTGATAATATTGCGATATGGTATTCCTTGTAAACTGATAAATTTGCGGATCGTTGAACTTCTTTTCATATACATATTTGATAATCTACATTTAGGGCTTTTGGGTAATTCTTTTCCTTCGAGGCTTGCCAGTGGTCCGTAGAACCGGTGGTGTTTCCTTGACTACGTAGATGCTGCTTGCAATTTAATTGTGGTGGACGTTGTTGAGTCTCTTCAATTTATATTTGCTTTACTTGCGTATCACTACTTCAGATCAGAGAAGCTATTTCTGAATTGATTTTTCGACCCAACATCGTATAAACAATGAAGAATACAAACTAGCCTCGTAACTTAATAGCGTCGGCAAAGAACAAAGTCCTCAACAACCAACTGAATAGACACATATTTATGCTATTGGATGCCGATAAATGTGCTGATAAAGAAAACAAAAAATAAACATTAATTTCTGGATTGGGTTAATTGCGAAAGAGAAGAGAGAGAGAAAGAGAGGGTTAAATAGTTTCACAACTCGCAGAGTAATAAAAAAACACACACCAAGCAAGTAAGGGGAGGAGAATATATCGCTAATGAAGCGATCCCTTTATTTTGAAAATAGCATAGTCTCTCTTCATTAACCACATGCAAGAAAGATAAACAACAACAAAATAAAGCAAAAAAAAACTAATTTTGGAACAGTGCATTAGCAGATGAAATTGAAATGTATACACGTTGTGCGAATATGCTCCCCACGACCGACAACAAAAACAAACTCAGTATTCATTGTTGTTGTTGGTGGATATTACTCAATTGTTGGTGGACGACGGACGACGCACGCCAACATTAGTTTGGAGTTTTTGCATTACGACGAACGAACGAATAACAAAACAGAAGAATACAACAAACGAAGAGAGAAACAAAACAAAAACTCAAAATATAGCAACCAGAACCAGACACCACCAGAGCACAGCACAACAAACGACGACGACGACTCAGTCACTCAACTAAAGCCGGCAGTGTCGCAAGTCATCATCAATGGCAGCAGAGGCTAGGCTGGCTAGTGTGTGAAATATGGCAACATAGCGCCGCGCAATGTTGATTATTGACAACATTACTGCCATCCATAGTAGTGCTGCCACCCCAACAAATAAACACAGAATTAACAAAAAAAAACGCTACGACGCGAACTGTGGCTGCATTGATGAGGATAGCCGAGGTTTGTCGCTGGCATATTGTCTCGACGTTGGAATATCCCATAAAAACTAAAAGTATTCATAAAATACACAAACACAACACAAAATATAGCAATCCAACATCGTCGGCGGCGTCGTGCCGTCGTCATCATCGTCGTCGTTGTGATGATGATAATGATGTTGTTGGTGATGATGACCCGGTCTGTTGTTGTGTCGTTGTTGTACTTAAGAACAAGAAAATTCATCATCATTGGGGGTTAGAGGAGGAAGTTGTGGGTTCCATAACGAAAAAGAAAACTAATAATGTGTACAGAGACGAAACATAAGACATAATGGAGGAGAATAAACAACAAGGAAGGCAGGCAGGCTATAGGTAATGTTATAATTCTCCATTGCTGTCGTGCCAGACTAAATTGAGGCAGAAAGAACAGTGGTTTAAATTCTAGAAAAAAAAATCCTACTACTTTTTGGCAATGCCAAAGACAAAAACAAACGTTTATTCAGCTTTCAACTTTATTTCAATTAACATAATTAACATCTCGTCATTTTTATTTAACCAAAACATCTCAAAAATACCTGCACCCCAGACAGCGCTAAACTGGCCTAATATGCATTGCAGACGACCGCACCGCAATCACGACCGGAGTTAATATCAACAAGCAATAGGAAATTTTGATAATTACCTCACCACTCTATCATAACGATTTGCACCTCCTGAGAAGTAAAAAATAATTTGAACATTGCCGAAGCCATTGCTGTTTTAAAATCGAATTATGCAAAAAAAACACAGCGCTCCCAAATTCTTATGAGTACTGACAGCCGATCGGTATATATTGGAAATTATATAACAATTTATATAATTGATTTGGCCCTTCGATGAGAAATATGTTTATCACGTGATTGGTTGATGTTGGTTGAAAATATTTGTTTGTATGTGGCGATTATTTTGAGGACATGTAGACAAGAAGATAAACTGAAGGTTAATATAACTATTTGGTACTTCGAGGCCTCACTGTGCTGATAATAGAATCGTGTTGTACCCACTGACGCAATCTCTTCGTTTTATAAAAGGTCTAAATTTTAGACCTTTAAGACTCTAAAAGTTTATTTGTCAAAAAAAAAGACCAAAAAAGAGCTTTTAATTTAAAAATGTTAGGTTAGTTATCACGTTGAAGGTTAGTTAACACTCTGTTCCTTCGAGACCACCACTGAGCTTAAAATAGAGTCGTCGTGTTGTACGCATTGAAATAAGAGATTCTTCCCTTTGTTCCCTCGAAGATTTGGTTATCAAATAGTTTGTATATATGGCGATTGTTTCGAGGACGTGTAGACGAGAAGACAAACTGAAGGTTATTGTAACAATTTGGTCCTTCGACATCACTATTGAGCTTAACCCATTGATAGGAGAAAATGCCAAACTTGTTCCCTCGTAGATGTTGTTGGCAAATAGTTTATATATATGGTGATTATTTCGAGGACATATAGATATGAAATAAAAATGAAGGTTATGATATCAATTTGGTCCTTCGAGGACACCATCGAACTGGAAATAGAATCGTGTTGTACCGATTGACATGAAAGAATTTTCCCTTTGTTTCCTTGAAGAGTTTGGTTGCAAATACTTTGCATATACATATGGTGATTGTTTTGAGGAGACATGCCGAAGGCTAGTATAACACGTTGGTCCTTCGAGGCCATCATTGAGCTGAAAATACAGTCGTGCTGTACTCATTGGCATGTGATAAGTCTCCCCTTGTCCCTAGGTTGCAAATAGTTTGTATATATGGTGATTGTTTCGAGGACATGTAGACAAGAAGACATGCTGAAGGCTAGTATAACAATTTGGTCCTTCGAGGCCACCAATGGGCTGAAATTACAGTCGTGTAGTACTCATTGACATGAGAAAAGTCTCCCTTGTTCCCTGGATGATGATGGTTGGAAATAGTTGGTATGTATGGTCTTTATTTCGAGGACAAACAGATGAAAATCCAAAATGAATGTTATTGAAACAACATGGATGTTCGAAGCCACGATTAAGCTTATAATATAATCACGTTGTCGTTGGTTAGAAATAGTTTGTACATATATTTACAGTTAGGCAAGAAATGTATTGCAAAAACCAAAATTGTAGAAAATTTCATATTAATTGTTCGTTTATGGCAACAAATTATGTAAAAACTATACGGTTTTTTGTGCAAATCCCATGCTATAGGTCCTTACAACAATATTCCATCAAAATATGCAAAGGTTATTTGCGATTTATAACAAATACGGTCAAAAATAAGAATCAACTACTACTTGGGGGTGACAATAAAAGTATTGCAACGGGAAAATCAGTACTATAAAACTATAAAAATTTTGAAAATTTTTGCGGTCATTACGCATTTTTATGATTTTTGCGGCTAATAATAGACTAACAGTATTGAATGTAATAAAGTTCAGTGATAAAAAACGCGGTCATGGAGAGTCTTCACACAGGTGAAAAACGCATGGGACCATATTAACAATAAACAATAACGAATCGGCCACAGGTAAGTATGCCAAGAATGAATATTTGACTCAATATGTATTGTAGGATAATGGAACAATGCAAAACAGTCCGATGTTGGCTTTGAGAACATCGAGATACCTCAGGAAAGTATATGGAAAAAATTGACACCTGTGTAGTATTTTGAAACGACCTACGACAGAGCACTATTTCCTCTCTCAATGGTATTAATATGATTTAATTTTTACTAAGTGGATAGATATTATCCTCTGCTATCATAATAAATCCAAAAAATTGCGCCAAATCCAATAAAAACCATCAAATATGGAAATTAAACCGCTACTGGAGAAACTGGAATATCGAATATTTGGGTACTATATTCTTTACCATGGAAAATAGTATGCGAAATTGGGTTCACGGATATAATAACGATTGGGAAGACATCCCCACTGACATCATTAAGAAATATTTAATAGTCATTAGTCTGAAAGTCAGAAAAATTGATCCCGAAAGCTCAAACAAAGTCAACTACCACCATTCCGAAGACCAGATCATGACATGTTAATCTTATTTGTGTAAATTACCGATGTAATACAAAAACACAAAACTCTTAAATACATAGGGCCAACATCCTGATATCAACCCTCATAAAATGTTTGGGTCCAATTTAACAAAAAACTCCAAAAACATCCTCCAACGAAGGATCAAGATTTACTAAAAATTGGGGAACCAGTATCCTTAGAGTGGAACATACCGAGCCTTAATTTTTGGTTTAACTAAGCTCATTAATGCTCCAATGAATGTCCAAAGTGGATAGACAACTCATTAAGGAACACATCTTTGGTAATTCTCGAAGAAACCATCGATTTGGTAATTTTTGCAATACTTTTATTGTCACCCCCAAATAGTAGTTAATTCTTATTTTTGACCGTATTTGTTATAAATCGCAAATAATCTTTGCATATTTTGACGGAATATTGTTGTAAGAACCTATAGCAAGAGATTTGCACAAAAAACTGTATAGTTTTTACATAATTTGTTGCCATAAACGAACAATTAATATGAAATTTTCTACAATTTTGGTTTTTGCAATACATTTCTTGCCTAACTGTATTTCGAACACAAACTGAAGATTAGAATAACAATTTTGTCCTTCGATGCCACCATTATGCGAGAAATATCCCCTTGCTCCCTTGATTATTTTGAGGACATGTAGACGAAAAGCAAAAAGAAAAGGTTAGTATAACAATTTGGTCCTTCGAGGCCTCCATTGATGTAATAAAAGGGTCGTGTTGTACCCAGTCTCTACTTATCTTATTTCTTCGAGCGTTTGTAATGCACTGATTTATTTAAGGTAAAGATAATCTTAAGAACTAAGTATTATAATTTGATTTGTATAATAATATATATATATTTGTTCCACAAACACTCCATACGAGACAAGGGAGACGTCTCTCATATCAATGAGAGCACTCCGATTCATATTAGTTCAATGATATGGGACCTACAGTTTATCGCATCCTGCTTATGCTATGAACATTTTTTTCTTAAGGTGTGGCCAATCTTGGGATAGGTAATGGAAAGCAGAAATCGATTTTTCGACTTTTCGATTTTGGTCTAAAACTAAAAATGCGATTTTTCGGTCTTGCGATTGTTTCAGTTGTCTTAAAACTCGACTTTCGACTTTTTCATAACCGCAGAAAATCGACTATTTGTCGATTTTCGAGTTTTCTTTTGAAACTGTAAAATCGCCAAGTCCACAATCTATGGGTAAACTCGAAAATCGATCACAAGATAATCGATTATGCGATTTTCCCTCCAGATAAAAGTCGACTACGATTTTTAGATTTTCGACTGCAAAAAGTCGATTAATCGATTAACCGTAAGTCGACCAACCTATCCCTAGGCCAAACCACCTTTCCTACGTCTAATCTGCTTTTGTATGGGTTCCTGGCTTGTTAAGTTATACACTTCTATGTTACTTATGGTGTTGGCCTAGAATATCCTGCACATGATACTGAAGTATTTGTTTACGAATGCCTGTAGCTTTTGCATGATGGCGTTAGATACAAGCCAGGGTTTACTGTCGTATAGCATAATCGATTTTGAACATGCATCGAATATTTTAAGCTTAGTTTTCCTGGATATATGTGGACTTCTCCATATAACTTGCAGTCGTCCAAATGCTGCTTTCACTTTATTTAGCCTATTGATTACGTCCGTTTCTGCACTACCATTCTTTGTTACAGTGCTTCCTTAGGCGGCCATCAGACCATCTGCTTTTTCACATGTATGTTGTCACTTTGGGTATACTAATATACAGAACAGCTGATGTCATACATGTGAAAAAGCAGATGGTCTGATGACGGCCTTAATAGCAGAAGGTATCGACATATTCAATTGCTTGGCTTTGTAGCGTGAAGTTTTTTGAATTGGTGCTGTTAACTCTCATGGCATTTCTTCTCCTGAGTCTCAAGTTCAACATTGCGAACAAGTCTCTCCAGGTCTTATAGTTTTGACTGCATGTTGAATATCTTGTGAGAGAGGAAACAAATATCATCCGCATAGTCTAAGTCTTCGAGTTGTCGTGAGAAACTCAATGTTATGCCTCTTCTCTGAAAGCAGACTTCATTCATTATTTCATACAATACAATTGTGAACAGTAGGGGTGACAGAGGGCATCGTTGCTGTACTCCCGCGTTTGTGACGCACGGTTGGCTTAAGTTCCCGTTGTGAAGAACTAAGAGTTCTGCAGCCTCCTATATCCCTTTTATTACTCTAATTATTTTCTGGGGTACTCCCCTTTTGCTCAATGCCCAATTCACATATGGTAGCTCGTCTGATGGTGTCGAAGGCTTTCTTGAAATCGACGAACAGTAGATACAGGGGGGTGCGCCATTCTATAGATTGTTCTATTATGACGCGTAGGATATTGGTCTGATCTACACAGCTTCTATTTGGTATGAAGTCAGCTTGTTCATTTCTCAGAATGTTTTCTACTTTTGCCTTTGAATTCTTTCTTTTATTATGACTGCTAGTATATTGTATATGGTATTGAGCTGGATTATTTCACTCCAGTTGTTAACTTTACAATGATCCCTTTCTTCCATGTTGGGGGCATTCTTTTTTCTCCACAAGCTGCGGTTCTGGCGTCGATCTGTAGACCTTCTGCCGGTAAACCATTATCTACGACCGATTTGTTACTTTTTATACCCTCAGCATTTATGCTAACGAGGGTATATACACTTTCATACGGACAAAATGTGCCTCATCGAAATAATGGTTTTAGACCCCAAGTATGCTTGGACCAAATGTGTTTCAGACAATTTGGAGTCGATTGAACAATGTCCGTCCGTCTGTCTGTCTGGCTGGAGCACGATAACTCTCGAACGGATGAAGCGATTTGGTCCACAATTTGGCTTTCGTAATATTTTGTCCAAGCATAGTTTAAATTCGATGATAAGCCATCTCTGTTCACTCCTTCAGGCACCTCCCCCCCAAAAGTTCAAAAATGTTCGGAAAAATTGTGCGCACGATAACTCTTGAAGGGAGTGACCGATGTAATCCATACTTTGCACATCCTAATATATCTCCCAGATATAGATCAGGTTCGAATATGGACTATATTTGTCTACCTTCTGGTACCTCTCACACACAATTTCGAATAAGTTCACTTTAAGACCTGCTCTCGAATCACTCCATTACGGCGGAAAAAGTTTTTTTTTAGGGGCAAGTCCATATTTCTTAGGAAAACAGCCCGAAAGGTGTAAAAAATCCCTACGTCACCATATGTGGCTGTGGAGAGCACGATAACTCTCGAACTGTTCAACCGATTTGGTCCAACATTTGGTCTTCGTCATATTATATCCAAACTAAGTTTCATTGGGCAATACCGGTCCAGAACTTCCGGTACTTCTCCCCAATATTTAAAAAATGTCACTAAAATGCTAGGACGTTATCACTTGAATGGGGCAACCAATTTGATCTCCTAATATTTTGTCAAAATTTAGTTTAACTTCTAAAATGACCCATATCGGTCCTCCCTAAGGGTACCTCTCCCACAAAGGTTCAACATTAGTGTCTTAGTGCAGTTATTTTCTAATCCACATTTTTGTCGGCAAGTTCAAATGTCCAAAAAGGGCCACAAAATTGTGAAGAGACCTTAAATACATTTGATCTGTCCGTAGGTGAAAGCTTCACTTCACATTGGCTGTGGGTATATATCTGTCGGCAAAGCCGACTGACTCTTTTTGAAAACACAACAAAGCTATCTCACAAGTGACGAACAAGGTACTCAAGTCCCTAGCCGGCAGCACTTGCGGTGCAGATAAAGAAACCTTGTTGACCACATATAACGCGATAGGTCGGTCTGTGATGAGATATGCGGCGCCAGTTTGGTCCCCGGGATTATGTGATACGAATTGGAAAAAGATTCAAACCTGCCAGAATGCCGCCCTGAGAACAGCAACAGGGTGCCTCCTCAAGTCTTCAGTGGACTATCTACATGAGGAGGCAAAGATTCTTCCAGTAAAGCAACACAATGTGATGCTTACGTTGCAGTACTTGCCTGGGTGTTGCCGTGAGAGCCATCCCAATCACCATCTGCTGGCTAGGCCCGACACATTCAGGCATATCAGGAAGGATATTCATGCTCTAGAGAGGGAGGTCCAACAATAGATCAACAGGCATATCAAGCAGGTTTAAATAGTATTCATGCGGAAGCAGGCCATAACTAAATATAGTGTGAATAGTGAAAAGTCCTAGAAATACATCCGCCATCTATCGCAGTTGTGGAGCGTCAACTGCCACGACAAACTACAGTAGTTTTGGCTCAACTACGCTCGGGATATTGCAGTCGCGTAAATTCGTACTGGGCGGAAATCGACCGCGCCGTGCAAGACATCTGCCCAGTATGTTTCCCCATTTTAGATATTTTGTCTGGTTTTATTCACATTTTCGAAACGAATTTACAAAGTGTTGCACGTTAGTCCGAGCGAACCTAAGGCCACCTTCACTTAGGGCCTGTTTTATTATGTCGAAAGAAAATTAAAACGAACGAAAAACACCTAAACTTTGCTTTTTGTGTTATTATTGACTTTATTTTTGCTTCGAAACAACTACATTTTCGTTCGACATAGTGAAACCGGCTGTTATTTTTATGTGTGCTGCATACTTTTAGGCAACCGACAGCTGCATAAATATACTTCATTGTGTCCTCATCCATCTAAGCTTTAAAAAAATCTTTCATTCTGGTAACCATAAACCACTGTAGCCCAATTGGAAATGCTCAAAACTTCATAACTCTCCACACAGGAGGCAACACATTTAAGCCACACACAACAAAATATGGAAGAAGAAAATTACAAGAGAGAATTCTCAGAGGACAGACTATAAATATTTCAATATTTTCAAACAGTAGCTGTTCTCTCGAAGGAGCCCATTAAATTTAGTTTAAAAATTATTATTTGTATTTTTATTTTTTGCTGAAAATCACAATATGTGCGCCTTGTAATGCGAAGAAGATTTCCACAAACCAAAAGTAGGAACGAAGAAAACACACAACATGGCAAAGATTGCAAAACAAATGTCATTAGTGACACATGGAATTTGTGTGGGGGTTTTCAAAGTCAATGTATAAAAGAGATGTGCACTCAAATCATAAAATAACGAAAAAATATGACGAACAAAAAAGAATTTTAATTTTAATATTAGTTCTGGCAGCCATTTGATTTGTTGCGTGACTTCCTTATTGGATTCTTGCTGTGTGTGTAAATTTCTTCAGTAGACTTTTATATGATTTACCCCTTTTCTCCATATTACAACAATCAAATATTGTCACGCAAAAAAACATCTGTTTTCAAGAGACTAAAGAGGTGAAAAATATCTCAACCAACATTACTGGCTAATAAAAACAACCATAATCTTAAAAGCAATCTATGTAAATTTCACTCATTTACAGGAAAATTCTCAAAAATTAAATCTCCTTGGTTTCCACAAAAAAAAAAACTCAAGATTCTGACTCAAAGGCTTTTGGAAGAAGAGACCGTAAACTTGTCTTGTTGGATTGTGGGTTTTAGTTTGTCTGGAATGGAATAGAAAAAAACTGAGAAGAGCAGTTTTTTTCCATTAAACATTTCTCTTCTCATATTTACATAGTCCACGTTTTCGTAACAAGAACCCACAAATATTGTCTCTTACTTTGCAATGAAATTTTATAGAAACACAAAACCCATATTTTTGAGCCTGTTTGGTGTAGCCATTACAAGAGTTGTGAGTTGAATTGATGGCTCTTTGTTATGCCCCTTGTGTGTGGTGCTGACGACGTTTGTCTGGCACGCGTTTTTTTCTAATACAATGTGAAACAATTGAGGTTGTTGTCTCATTCATTTCTCTGCTGCGAGGGTAGTTAGCAAATTATTCGGGTTTTAGATAGAAGAAACAAATAAAAAATTATGTAAATAGACTTGTAATTTATAACCTTGAAATCCCACAAGGGTTGCAGTTGTAACACGCTTGAAATTGGTGGATGATAGATATTCTAGGAAAACATCATGAAAAAGATTTGATTGATCCCCCGACGAAGAAAGGAAAATAAACAGTGAGCGTATTAGATCATGACAGAGAAAATTATTCCGCAACAGAAGAAGACCACATGGAAACGTAAGGGTTCTTCATTTTATAGAAGACATAAAAGTTCCTTTGTCAAGAAACCCTAAAAAGAGGGAATCTTTCTACAGATCAAAAATAAATTCTTTACATTCTTCTTTAAGCTATTTATCTAAAAAGCCAAACTGAAGGTTTGTATAACAATTTGGTCCTTCGAAGCCACCATTCAGCTAATAATAGAATCGATTTGTAACCATTAAAACGTCTCCCCCTTATCCTCGAAGACGTCTCCCCCTTATCCTCGAAGATGTTGATTATTTTGAGGACATGTAGACGAGAAGGCAAATAGAAAGTTACTATATTCATCTGGTCCTTCGAAGCCACCATTAAGCTAAAACCGGAATCATGTTGCACTCATTGACATGAGGGAAGTCTCCCCTTGTTCTGTCGAAGACTTTGTTTGAGAATAGTTTGTATATATGGTGATTATTTCAAGGACATATAGATGGAAACCCAAATTAAGGTTATGATAACAATTTGGTCCTTCGAGGCCACCATTGAGCTGATGATAGAATCGTCTTGTACCCATTGAATTATGAGAAGTCTCCCTGCTTTCTTGAAGATGGGGGTTGGAAAAAGTTTGTATATATGGTGATTATTGCGAGAACATGTAGACGGAATACAGATTAAAGGTTAGTACATAAAACAATTTGGTCCTTCGAGGCCAAAATTGAGCTGATAATAGAATCGTCTTTTACCAATTGAATGAAAAGAAGTAGACGAAGAAGTACTTACTTATTTAGCTGGCCCATTACAGAACATTTGTTCTATAGGCCAAACTAAGAAAAGATCTCCATTTCTCTCTGTCTATTGCTTCTCATTCTAGAATACCGCGCCTTGTCATCTCTTCATCCACTTGTTTGCGCCATCTATTATTTGGCCTGCCAATTCTGCGTGCACCGCCAAGCGGCTCATATTTATACGCCTTTTTAGCGGGTTCATCATCGCTCATTCTTATGATATGGCCTAGCCAACGCAATCGTTGCATCTCAATACGTTAAACTATGTTCTATGTTCATGTCGTTGTATAGCAGACGATGTCAATATTCATACGATGTCGATATTCACCGTCAACGTAGATTGGTCCATAGATCTTTCGAAGAATTTTTCTCTCAAACACACCAAGCACTGCCATGTCTGCTTGAGCAACTACCCAGGCTTCGGAACCATACATCAGCACGGGTAGTATCAGTGTCTTGTAGAGCGATATTTTTGTTTGACAATATGTGGCTTTGGTTTTAAACTGCTTACTTAAACCAAAGTAGCATCTGTTGGCCAATAAAATTCTTCCTTTTATTTCACAACTGATGTCGTTTGTTGTGTTTACGGAGGTGCGAGGTACCTCAAAATTATAGGAACCAACTTCCACAGTGGGTCCGAGCTCAATGGACGCATTGCGCGTCGACACCATCAACTTGGTCTTCTCACCGTTTACCGCCAGACCCACTTTAGCAGATTCTCATTCGACCTTCATAAAGGTATCAGTTACTTCTTTTACTGATCGTCCCATGATGTCTATATATCAGCCTAAGCAAGTAACATGTGGCTATTGGTGTAGATTGTGCCACTTCTTTTGACGTTTGCCTCTCGAATAACCTTTTCCAGCAGGGTGTTGAAGAGATCTCACGAGAGGCTGTCTCCTTGCCTGAAACCTCTTTTGGTACAAAATTCTTCGGAGAGGTTCTTTCCAATTTAACTGAGGGCCTAGTATCGGTTAAAGTCACCTTAAGCCGGATGAGCTTTGCGGGGATACCAAATTCAGACATTGCATGGAATACTTTTGATCGCAGGGGACTGTCGAAAGCTGCTTTATAATCGACAAAAAGGTGATATGTGTCGATCAGCATCTCTTGGGTCTTCTCCAGGATTTTCCGCAGGGTAAATATCTGGTCAATGGTGGACTTGCCAGGTCTAAATCCGCATTGGTATGGTCCAATTATCTCGTTGACCATAGGCTTTAGTCGTTCGCACAATATCCCTGACACGATCTTGTGGGCAATCGGAAGTAGACTTATGCCCCTATAGTTAGAGCATACAGTCTTATCTCCCTTCTTGTGGACGGGGCACAGGATACTCAGGTTCCAATCGTCGGGTACTCGTTCTTCCTGCCAGATGGTGCTAACTAGCTGATGCATACACCTTGTCAGCGCGTCGCCTCCGGTTTTAAACAGCTCGGCTGGTATGCCATCGGCTCCTGCTGCCTTATTATTCTTCAGCCGGCTTGTTGCTGTCTTTACCTCATCTTGGCTGGGCGGTATACATTCAATACCATCTTCTGGGATTGGATCTGTGGTATCTTCGTCGTCTTCGCTGGATACCACAGGTTTGAAAAATGCTTTTTCCATATCCTGAGCACACTATCTGTATCAGTTACCAAATTACCTTGCTGGTCTCTACAGGAGGAGGTGCCTGTACCAAAGCTATCAGTTTGATGCTTCACTCTTTGGTAGAATTTTCGGACTTCATACTGGCTCCTGTACATCTCGATTTTTTCACACTCCCGCTTTTCCATCTCTCTCTTTTTCCTGCGGAAAAGATGTTTCTCCTTTTCTCCCGATATTTCTCTCGTGCGCTACGCGTTGCTACGGATTGTAGAGTAGCCCTATATGCCGCATTTTTCTCTTCGGTAGCAGCACGACACTCCTGATCATACCATGGATTCCTTGGTGGAGGTCTCTGGTATCCAAGTATGGATTTTGCGGCTGTTTGCCATTGCGCTGATATATTATCGGGACGAGGAGTGCTTTTATTAAGCAATTGGGCTAGTTGAGTGGAATATGCTGTGGCTATCTGTTGTGATTGCAGCTAACAGATGTCCAACTTCCGTGTTGTGTCTGTTCGCACTTTGTTTGCTACGTTTAACCGGGTGCGTACCTTTGCTGCAACTAGGTAGTGGTCCGAGCCTATGTTTGCTCCTCGGAACGAGGCACATCCAAAACGCTAGATGAATGTCCTCCATCTATCACAACGTGATCAATTTGATTTCTTGTTTTCTGATCTGGAGACAGCCAGGCGCCCTTATGGATGTCGAGATGTTTAAATCTGGTGCTGCTAACTACCATGTTTTTGCCGCTTCAAAGTCTATTAGCCTCATGCCATTGTCAGATGTTTCATCGTGCTGCTTTTTCTAGGGGATGGTTACTAACCCGGCGCCCAAACCCAAGTTTTTAACGTTCTTATGGGTGAACGCGCGGCACATGTTAGCTCACTATCTTTAACGGGTGTTAAAGGCAGCTCCCCAGGTGACACCACGGGGAGGTCAGGAACATTTTGGTTGCAAATAGTTTGTATATATGGTGACTGTTTCGAGGACAGGTAGACAAGAAGACATGAGATGAAGGTTAGTATAAAAATGTGGTCCTTCGAGACCACCGTTCGGCAGAAAATAGAGTCGTGTTGAACTCATACACATCGTTCCATCGAAGGTGTTGGTTGTAAAAAGTTTTTAAAAATAAAATTAGTATTTCGAGGACGTGTAGGCGAGAAGACAAACTGAAGGTTATTGTAAAAATTTGGTCCTTAACCCATTGACATGAGAAAAGTTTAAACTTTTTCCGTAATAGAATCGTGTTGTATCCATAGACATAGGAGAAGTATCTCTATGTTTCTTTGACGATTTTCGTTGGAAAGTGTTTGTATATATGGTGATTGTTTCGAGGACATGTAGACGAGAAGACAAACTGAAGGTTAGTATAACAATTTGGTCTTTCGGGGCCACCATTCGGCAGAAAATAGAGTCGTGTTGTACTCACTGACATCAGAGAAGTCTCCCCCATTGTCATTCAAAGATGCTATTTGGTAATAGAATAGAAGACAAACTAAAAGTTAGTATAACAATTTGGTCCTCCGAGGCCACCATTGAGCTGAAATTAGAGTCATGTTGTACCCATTGAAGAAGCCGTTCCTTGTTCTTTCGGCTGTTTGGGAATATTTTATATATGTATGCCCTTCAATAAAAAACACCACCATTTATAAATGTGTCTACATGTTAGAAATAGCCAGTGAGCGCTTGCTGAGAGCAAGTAAGCATACATTTCAATGTGTTTCGCATTGACATTTACGCTCTCATGCTCTCAGAAAGAGCCCACTGGTGCAGGTGTTTTTTTTTTTTTTGTGGCTTTTGTGTTTGTATTTGTTTGCCATTCTGATGGTTATGTTCACAATTTGGTCCTTCGAAGTCGCCATTGTGTTAAAGATATAATCTGGGTACACTTGTTGATATTAGAGAAGTCCCTCATTGTCCCCAAAAGTTATCTTTAGTACGGAGGACCAAATTTCTTTCTTTTATAAAAGATCTAAGAAGTCTTCTTTTTTTGGAAGACTAAATTGAACTTTTTTCTATAGAGCAAGGGGGTGTCTTCCTCTATTTATTTATTTTTTTTTAACCAAAGCGTGTGTTGTAGATTGAAGAAAAATCCTGTCATCATCCGAATTTAAATGAAAATAGTTTCAATTTGTAAGACAAAATCTCCAAATGAAAATAAAATACATCCCTAATCCCCAGAAAAATCCTCAATTTTATTAGATTTGATGTAATGAAGAACACATTTTCTTACAAAAAATAAAGAACCCCCTTCGAAGCAATTTTTACATGCAGCACATCAATCAAAATGAAATGATTTTTACACTGACACTCAATCAGACAGCCACCCACACAATTGCAAGTACATGGACACACACACACAAATACACAAATCAATAAACTAATGGAATTCCATCATTTGCGGGGAAAAATGTAAATACACGATATCACGCAGTGGGTAACAGTGGAGCATAAATGTGTGTTGTCTGCAGTGCTGGTTTCCCTTACCTTGTTCTAAAACTCAGCAGCTTCCCATGCACACTTCTCTGCGTTGACTCTTGTGGCCGCATCAACAAACAAACAAACGAGCAAACAATTGTCAAATGCAAACTTTACAAAGAGGCTTTGCAAAAGTGTCCATTAAATGGTTGACCAAAACACTTTTTCTCCAGCGTGAGTGTGTTGCTTCCTAAGCTTCTCCCTATCCCCATCCCACCTGATACAACACATTCATATGCTCATCACTACAACTAAGAGCTCTTGGAAATATTAGTTATTTCGTTGTCTGTTCGTTGATGATGATAGTTTGTTAGTCGTCTCTCTGTGGCATATAAATTGTAGGTAAATACAAAAAAAAAATTGAAGTGTAGTACACATAGAGACAGACACATAAAAAAAGAAAAACACTCAACTAAATAGTTAGCCAGACGGACAAAAATGGCCAGCCAGACACACCACAGCCTGTATCTATGTACATATGTATGTATGTAGTTGGGAAAATGCTAAGCAAACTCTCAGCCAAATGATGACAGACAGACTGACGGACAGACAAAGAGAAAGAGACACACAGTTGAATATCCATAAAATTCAACATAAAAATCAAACGGCCTCTGCTGTCATGTCCCATCCATACTAAGTTGGCAAGGCAATGTCATTGCAGAATAAAAACAAACAAACAATAATAAATACCAGAGTCACCGAAGATGGTGGGTAATAGGCGGCTGGAGCGAGCATTTGATACAGTAGATGTGAGATCCGATATCAGGGAGCTAAATGTAGAATTGGACTGCACTGAGAGATATGAAAGAAGTGTCCATTTGTTTATTAGGCGTTATTGGTGTGAAATTTATACATAGTGATTATTTCGGGGACACATGATTGAAAGTTATGATAACAATTTGGTCCTTCTAGACCACAATTGAACTCAAGTAAGAGTCGATCTTCACGCATTGATCACAGACTTCTCTGTGTTCCTACGGTGATGTGAAATTGTTTATATATGTACATATATTGATTATATCGAAGACATATAGAAGATTAGACAAACTAAAGATTATGTGAACAATTTGGTCCTTCGAAGCCACCATGGAAATAAATATAGTCCGTCAGTCTGAACTTATTGATATGAGAGAAGTCACTCCTTGTTTCGTCAATGATTATGGGGGGAATGGTTTATATATAGATATGGTGATAATTTCGAGAACATGAGGACAAAAAGTCAAACTGAAGGTTATGATAACAATTTGGTCCTTCGAGACCACTATTAAAATAAAGATAGTCAGTCGGTCTGCACTCATTGATACGAGATAAGCCTCTGTTTGTTCCTTCGGCAATGTTGATGGGAAATATTTCATATATAGTGATTATTTTGGGGACATACGGACAACTAGTCAAACTGAAGTTTAGGTGAACAATTTGGTCCTTCGAGGCCATCATTGAAAAATAGATAGTTGGTCGATCTGCACAAATTGAAAATTCTCTCCTTGTTCCTTCGGTGATGTTGATGGGTAATAGTTTATATAGTGCTTACTTCGAAGACATAAAGAAGAAAAGTCTACCTAAAGGTTATGTGAGCACTTTGGTTCTTCGGGACCATCATTAAAAAAGAGATAGTTGGTGGTCGGCACTCATTGATATGAGAGAAGTGTTCCCTTGTTGCCTGGCCGATGTTGATGAGAAATAGTTTGTATATGTATATGGTGATTATTTCGAGGACATATAGACGAGAGACCAAATAAAAGGTTATGCTAATAATTTGGTCCATCGAGACCACCATGGAGATAAAAAATGAATCGGGTAGCACTCAGTGGTATGAAAGAAGTCTCCCCTGATTCCTTGGACGATCGTGATGGGAAATAGTTTATATATATGGTGATTATTTCGAGGACAAAAAATCAAACTGGTGGTTATGATAACAATTTGGTCCTTCGAGACCACTATTAAAATAAAGATAGTCGGTCGGCAAGCACTCATTGATCTGAGATAAGTCTCTGCTTGTTCCTTCGGCGATGTTGATGGGAAATAGCCCATATATAGTGATTATTTTGGGAACATACGGACAAAAAGTCAAACTGAAGTTTATGTGAACAATTTGGTCCTTCGAGACCACGATTGAAATAAAGATAGTCGGCCGGTCTGCACTTATTAATATGAAGAAAGTCTCTACTTGTTCCTTCGGTGATGTTGATAGGAAATAGTTTATATAGTGCTTACTTCGAAGACATAAAGAAGAAAAGCCAACTAAAGGTTAAGTGAACAATTTGGTCCTTCGGGTCCATCATTGAAAAAAAAGATAGTTGGTCGGTCGGCACTCATTGATATGAGAGAAGTCTTCCCTTGTTCCCTGGGTGATGTTGATGAGAAATAGTTTATATATATGGTGATTATTTCGAGGACATATAGACGAAAAACCAAATAGAAGGTTATGCTAATAATTTGGTCCTTCGAGACCACCATGGTGATAAAAAATGAATCGGATAGCACTCAGTGGTATGAAAAAAGTCTCCTCTTATTCCTTGGGCGATCTTGATGGGAAATAGTTTATATATGGTGCTTATTTCGAGGACTTGCGGACAAAAAATCAAACTGTTGGTTATGATAACAATTTGGTCCTTCAAGCCCACTATTAAAATATAGTCGGTCGGTCAGCACTCGTTGATCTTAGATAAGTCTCTGCTTGTTCCTTCGGCGATGTTGATGGGAAATAGCCCATATATAGTGATTATTTTGGGAACATACGGACAAAATGTCAAACTGAAGTTTATGTGAACAAGTTGGTCCCTCGAGGCCATCATTGAAAAAATAGATAGTCGGTCGATCTGCACCCATTGAAAATTCTCTCCTTGTTCCTCCGGTGATGTTGATGAGAAATAGTTTATATATAGTGATTATTTCGAGGACATAAAGAAGAAAAGTCTACCTAAAGGTTATGTGAGCACTTTGGTCCTTCGAAACGACCATTGAAGTAAAGATAGTCTGTCGGTCTGCACTTATTCATATGAAGTAAGTCTCTACTTGTTCCTTCGGTGATGTTGATGGGAAATAATTTATATATAGTGATTATTTCGAGGACATAAAGAAGAAAAGCCAACTAAAGGTTAAGTGAACAATTTGGTCCTTCGGGACCATCAATAAAAAAAGATAGTTGATCGGTCGGCACTCATTGATATGAGAGAAGTCTTCCCTTGTTCCCCGGGCTATGTTGATGAGAAATAGTTTATATATATGGTGATTATTTCGAGGACATATAGACGAAAGACCAAAAATAAGGTTATGCTAATAATTTGGTCCTTCCGAAGACATAAAGAAGAAAAATCTACCTAAAGGTTATGTGAACAATTTGGTCCTTCGGGACCATCATTGAAAAAAAAGATAGTTGGTCGGTCGACACTCATTAATATGAGAGAAGTCTTCCCTTGTTCCCTGGGCGATGTTGATGAGAAAACGTTTATATATATGTTGATTATTTCGAGGACATATAGACGAAAGACCAAATAGAAGGTTATGCTAATAATTTGGTCCTTCGAGACCACCATGGAAATAAGAAATGTATCGGATAGCACTCAGTGGTATGAAGAAAGTCTCCCGTTATTTCTTGGACGATCTTGATGGGAAATAATTTATATATATTGTGTTTATTTAGAGGACATATAGGCGAAAAGCCAGACTTTAGGTCATGACAAACATTTGGTCCAAAGAGACCACCATTGAATGGGGACTGCCTATGAGAAAAGTCTCTCCCTATTTTCTTAAATAGAATTAGGCTTGATATGACAAACTTGATTCAATATTGGGGACGGCGGTGAATTTATTATAATTTGGTCCTACGAGAAAAATTTGGTCCTTCGAGTCGAAAAAATATAATTGTTTTAGGTAATAGAATCTAAAAGTTTTAGTTTGCACATTTTCAAACTCCAATTATTCCACTGATGGTTTTGAAGTTACTTCAAATGAAGACACTCTCTCCACCTACCAAGTGGTTCTTCGAGCAACATATGTAAAAAATTACAATTGTTAATACAATCTTAAATTACTTGGCACAGGAACTGGACACACGCCTGTAGGCATAGTAGACAAACAATGAAAAATTTCTTTAACTTTCAAGTCGGAATATGAAAGAAGTATCTTACAATTCTTATTACGTTCCTTGTACAGTTGCTGACTACACTTGAAAGGCAGACAAGACATTTCTTGAACCACTAATAAAGCCTTAGGCATAAATATAAAGCTTTTTATGAAAGGTCAGTTTCAGTGAAAATAAGGATTATTTATTTCATTTTCTTATCCGACGTTTCGCTGGTATTTTCCAGCTTCTTCAGGGATAATATTTTATTAAACCTGGCAACGACAATATGAAGTAAACAGAATTATAATTACATTTTGCTTTTATAAATTTCTAAGAATCATTTAATCTTTCCTCAAGTTTTACATTTAATGTTCTAAATTTGCAGGTTTCTTTACACAACACAACGAATAAAATAATAAATAATTGCAAAAATAATCAAAAAATCAATGTAAATATCACAGCTTTTCTTAATACTACGGATCACAGGCATTTGAATTACAACTAAAATATTGCTATTGTATAAATTGCATTTGTGTTGTCTTTGTCTTCTTTTCTATTTATTGCAGATTCCATTTTAGTTGTATCCTTAGGCTCTCGAATGTTTATCATTTTTATTCTCTATTCCCTCTTTATCTAGAATTCTGACGTTTTTGAAATCAGCTGAGTGATCTGTGTCAAAGCAGTGTTGTGCTAAAGCTGTTGTTTGTTTTTTCTTTTGTATGTCCGTACTATGCTCTGCTATTCGTGTGCATAAACTTCGTTTTGTTGTGCCTATGTAAAATTTCCCACATTGCTCTTCTTCTTTTCCATTGCATTTGATTTCATAAACGACGTTGTTTTGATCTGCCTTTTCTATTTTATCTTTGGTGTTTGTGTACAGTGAAGAAATTTTTAATTGATTTAATTAATCGAGCTATATGACCTAGGGAGATTGAAAACTTCATATCAAGCCAAGTCCTGCACACACATCAACCGCTATGCGACGATCGTTTCGTAAACTGGTTAGATTAACATCCTCAGGCATATTAGATGTTGTTGTTGCTAGAGAATTTTCGACATTTGGAGCTCCTATTTATACATCCAAGATTGCAAATTTGCATTTGTGAATTTCAAATTGAAGCTTTTTATTTTCAAAGACGACTCATTTGTCCCCCTTCTATTCTAGAAGCATTGTCAATGTAAAGCTGGGTACACATTGTCAGTTTTGAATGACAGCTTTGTTGTTGCAGTTCATTTTTGTCATTCATCATGCAACCACAAAATATTTTGTGGTTGCTGGACGGTTGGACAGTTATCGATAATTGCAAAAAATCGTCATTCAAAACTGACAATGTGTACAGTACTTAAAACGTTGCCACGAACACGCTTACAGGACCACATCCTTTTCATGAAATTTTGCATAACTAAATCGCAAAGTAGCTGCTGTATGTCTTTGATAGCCTCATGTCTTTGAATTCCACCTTTGAGGTCTTGAATCGACGATAGACTATGGGAGTAGACCTTATAATTCACGTGACTCCAAAGGCAAACGTCGTAGGTGTTAAATTAAAGATCTTTGTGGCCAACTGTGAAGTGTACGTTGCTTTTGTGGAACGAACGTCCGCAATATTGAAGGTAAACATTGTTCAAAACAATGGCATCTAACTGCGACCATAAGAAATCATAAAGCAGCGCAATCCATTCATCGTAACTGGTGATCCAACCTCATTTTCGAAAAAGTAAGGTCCAATGACCCCCGCCGGACCATAATCTGCACCAAACCGTTACACGTTGAGAATAGAGAAGCTTTTCAACAGTAACTCTTGCGCTTTCCTAGTCCCAGATTTGACAATTTTGCTTGTTGACATAGCCAGCGAGTTGGAAATAAGCCTCATCAGTTGATACTATTTTTCCATGGAATTCGAGATAATTTTCATGCATTTCAAAGACCCAATCAGCAAAGTCGATCCGCAGGCTTCACCGAAAAAAATTTAGCCATTTGATAAAAAAAATTCAAAGATTCAATCAAACATTTATCGATTTTCGCGGCGATAAAAAAAAAATTCTTATTGACAAAATTCGATAAAATTATTTGATCACAAAGTAAAAATACAACTGATAAAATATTTCACATCTTGACAAACTTATTTATCAAAGTTGGAAGTCAGTTGGTAAGAAAGAAGGTTGAAGTGGTCATCGATTGATTTGTAACAATAAAAATCTGCCTGATGATGATTGTCGAAGACAATCGAAATATCGGAAATAAATGCAATTATAAAACAAAACAAATGTTTGTTTTATTACAAGGACCTGAAGCCGAAAAAAAAGATAAAAAAGAAAAACCTATCAAAATATTCCACATTGTGCTTGAAAAAAAATATGTTCTTGATGAAAAAAAATTGTATAAAAAATCGATAAACATTTTAGTCAATATGTGAAATATTTTATCAGTTGTATTTTGACTTTGTGATCAAATAATTTTATCGAATTTCGTCAATATCGCCGGATTTTTTTTTCTGTGTTGTGTTGTTGTGTTAATCGAACTTTAGAAGTATTTTTACTTTGTGATCAAATAATTTTTATCGGATTTCGTCAATATGACATTTTTTTATGGCCGGATTTTTTTTCTGTGTTGTGTTGTTGTTTTAATTGAACTTTAGAAGCCTTGAGATCCAAGTCTTTATGCAAAATACGGTGTAATGCAATGCATAGTATCTGGCTCAGCGTAAAGTAATGTTCTTTGCTGCTCTTAGGACGTAAAAGGACAAGCTGTCTGGGAGTAAAGAAGACAATTGGAGGAGCTTTATAAAAGAGCCAGGATTTTTGGGTTACAGTATACCCCGGGCTCGAACATGGTGGCTCTAAGCGTCAGATTTACATGTAGCCGTACATACTGGCTCCAATCGTCATGACTACCTCGGTGTGGGGGGGAGAATGAAGGGATCTTGAGGAAACATTCTTTCCAAGATCGGTAATGCTTGTCCAAGATAGTCTGAGCGCTTCAAATGTCAAATATGTCTTTGGCAAATTTGTGGATTTTATGATTGCATTTAAGCGTGCTTGCGAATTTATCAGATATTAGCTATCAGCAGTTTGTTCTCTGGTCTAGTTATTTTAGAGGAAAGAGGCTTTCAGCCTTATTTTGAACCAAGATTTCCCCATGAGTCTTGGCTTTCTGCAGTTTCAACTTAAGGGAGATATAAAAAAACGCACGGAGAATTTACGTTTAGAGTAACCCCCTCCGTTTGTGTCATGGTAGCCAGTTACGGGTGAAAGAAAGGTGCTACTGTTGATGAATGAATTTGCTTGCCGCATTTTAATCACCTGAAGGATAATTTTGCAACAGTTGCCGGTATGCTCAGAAGGGTTTTACGGACTGACCGTGCCACATATGGAGGGCTATTTGGATGCAGACGCACTTGAATTCCTTTCTTGGAATAGCATGCTTGCGAATTTATCAGAGATAAGAGATCAGGAGTTTGTTTTTTGGTCTAGTTATTTTAGAGGAAAGAGGCTTTCAGCTTTATTTTGAACGAAGATCGCCCACGAGTTTTGTTTTTCTGCCGTTTCAACTTAAGGGAGATAGTGGAAAAAACGCACGGGGAATTTACTTTAAAAGTAACCCCCTCCCATGGCATGGTATCTAGTTACGTTTGAAAAACGGTGCTATTGTTGATAAATGAATTTTCTTGCCACATTTTAATCCGCTGAAGGATAATTTTGCAACAGTTGCAGGTATGTTCAGAAGGGTTTTACGGACTGACTGGAGTTTCAGCAGACGCTCCATATATGGTGGGCTGTTTGGATGCAGACGCACTTAAATTCCTTTCTTCGAATAGCATACTTGCGAAATTGTCAGAGATCAGGTAATAGGAATTTGTTCTCTGGTCTAGTTATTTTAGTGGAAGTAGGGCTTGTATCATGGTAGCTAGTGAGACGGTCCGGGCACAGATCGGTGAATCAATTCCTCTAAGCGTCAGATTTACATGCAGTCGTGGCATACTAGCTCCAGTAGTTATGACTGCATCAGTGTGGCGGAAATATGTTGTGATCTTGCGGGGAACATTTTTCCAAGATCGGTAATGAATGTCCAAGATAGTCTGAGCGCTTCAAATATCAAATATGTCTTTGGCAAATTTGTGGATTTTATGATTGAATTTGAATTCCTTTCTTGGAAAAGCGTGCTTGCGAATTTATCAGAGATTAGGTATCAGAAGATCTCTGGTCTCGCTATTTTAGAGGAAGAAGATTTGAGGCGTGATAGCAGTTACGGTTGAAAAACGGTGCTAATGTTGATGAATGAATTTTCCTGCCACTTTTTTATCACCTGAAGGATAATTTTGCAACAGTTGCCCTCCGGAATGGTAGGAAGGGTTTTACAGACTTACTGGATTTTCAGCAGACGCTCGGTGCATGCCATAATATAGGGTGGACTGTTTGGATTTCGATGCATTTGAATTCCCTTCATGGAATAGCGTGCTTGCGAAAACGTCAGGAATTGCTTGCGATCATGTGTCAGGAATTTGTTCTCTGGTCTAGTTATTTTAGTTTAAGTAGAACTTGTGTCATGGTAGCCAGTGAGACAATCCGGGCATATCGCTGAGTCAATTCCTCCTCTTGCTAGAGAACTGAGGAAAGCTCCCGACATGAAACGCTTTGAAGTATTTGCCGGGTTAAGAGTAGAAAATCGCCAGCTAATATTTGCCCATGTTCTGCAACTTCAATAGGCCATACTTCCCATACACTCCATTATAGAATTTTAAAGGTCTTTGCCTTTATTTCGCTTTTTTATACATGTGTGAGATGTATAAAGTGGCCTCCATCTAATGTAGGGTGCATACAAAAATCCCATTGGACAAGATTTACCCATAAAACACACAACGGTGACGGCAGAGAATGGAGGATATGGGCGGAGAAAAAGGAATAGAAAGTTAGGTGGCAATTTACCATATGATGCGTCCATCACCTCAACCAAACAGAAATAGCAAAAAAGGCAGGCGAGTGGGTTTCTATAGGTTACGAGAAAAGTTGATTTGATGTGTTGTTTGTTTCGCAGTTTACACAGATTTTGATGACAGAGAACGAGGGCTCAACAGAGATAGTTGGGACAGGAGTATAGGCAGTGTAACATTAAGGGGTATTTATTAATGCAAAGTGATGATAGAACCAAAGCTGTTGCACTAACTAAATATAGACAAGGCTAGACAAGACGGACGGTAAAGCAGCAACATTCTATAGAAATAAAGCTCCAACAAATATGCCCACTTCACCATTCAAGAGAATATGTGTAACTTGTTGTCACGAAAACTTGGACTAGTGGGTCTGCATCATTGTGGTTTGTCTGTTTTGCACTAAGAAACTATTTGGTGTCGTTTATTGTTAATACCAAATTAAGATTAGAGCTCACACAAATAACACATTCTTGCACGTCCACCACGTTGACTCCGGCCAGCAGCAATGATACGACGATACACACCATTGTCGTCAGAATAACTGTTACAAACATTTAACACAGACACTGGTTGGCTGGCCATACGGCAATGATGGTTGGCCGGCCATCAATGCCATGGAAAATTGCAACGAAACAGAAGTTACAAGAGAAAGAAGAAGAAAAATCACAACATTTCCCAGGCATTTGAATTGTTGTCATCAGCACCGCCACCACCACAACCACCATCGTTGTCTATAACAAACAAAATGATGAGGGTGATGAGGCGATTGTGATGACATTAACGATGATGATTCTGTCGATGATGATATTGAATGTTATTATCCATCGTTATATTTAATACTTGGTGATGATTTTATTCTTTCTTAGGGGTGGCTAAGCAAAGTCCCATTAAATTGTGTGCTGAAGGATACAACGTAGCCATGATAATTGAAAAATAAAAAAAAAATACTTTGACAGGCAAAGGAAAACTCCGTAACAGGAAATTTGTTTGTTTTTCTGGATTGATTCTCGCCTTGAAAAGTAAGAAAACATCAGATTTATGAGTTGTGCAATAAAAATATCAATAAATTATTGCGTTAAGAGGGGAAGTCCACTCTTATAAAGGATAAATTACTACAAAAAAGGGAAGATAAATGCAAATGAAACTTCCTAATGGTCGTTAATAAACATACACGGAGGAAAAAAACGGCCTCTCTAACATATGACCCAACCATATTTTGCAGCAAACATATACATATATGTTTGCAACAGTCCCTAAAATAACATATGTTTGGGTCCTCCAAACAAATATATGTTTGGGTGCAAGTATAAATACAAACCCAAAAGCCACAAAACACATACACATATTTATAATGGTGGTGGTTGTTTCTTTATTGATGTGCATAAAAATACCAAACACAAAAGCAACAACAGACACATAGGTACATACAAAATTCCAAATACAAGAAACACATATCAGACTTTAAAGCCTCAACGATTGTCTTGAAGAAACTGAAGAAAAAAGGTTCTCTGAATTTCTCGCATAAATAACTATAATAATTTATACCAGCATCCGGCAAAAAGGGGCACACGTGCCCTTGACGAGAATAACAACAGAACAACCACCACTCAGTCTTCATTCAGAAGTCAATGGAGAAGTTTCTGTTGTCGCTTGTTTCAATGATTTTTAATGCGAGAGTCATATGCGTGAGGCCGCAAACAATGCGTTTGTATTGGTGCCGATCCCTGATTTATACCATTTTTTATTTTCCTCTTCGCTTGCTAGGTTGGTTAACTGTGAGTTACAGAAAGAAATGCCTGCTTGTGGAAGAATGAATCGCAACAACAACAACAAAGAACGAAACACAGGTGTTTGACCGCATACACACCACCAAAGCAAAACTTTTTCACACTCCCGTCTTCGCTTCTGCGTATTTTATTGCGCCATACACACAGCTCTCTTTATTTTAACATAAGCGAGAGTCCCGTTGTTACGCTCTTTGACAAAAATCCTCTCTCAACCCATTAAAAATATGTTCTAACATAAAAAATATGTTGGTACCCAAACAAATAAAATTTAAATATATGTATATTTCTTTGGATCCAAACATATTTCTAGCATATATTTTTCTGCTTGTACAGACATGACATTACACAGAAGGAGTGCGATAACAGATCATTCTTGTACTCCTTCTGGTATTCAGCATTCCTTTAAAACTGTCCAAATTTCGTATATAAGGACCCAGTTGCGGACATCCTACCGTTTTAAAATATTTTCCCAGTTAGCAGTGTTGAAAGCGTTTTCGACATCAAGCTGCGATGTCTATTTCCGTTCTCAACTCATTAATAATATGTTCTAACATAAAAAATATGTTGGTATACAAACAAATAAAATTGAAATATATATTTGTTTGGATCCAAACCTATTTGTAGCATGTATTTTTTCGGTTGTACAATTATGACATTCCACAGAAGGAGTGCGATAATAGATCCTTCTGATAATCCTCCTTTTATTCAGTATTCCTTTAAATCTTTCCAAATTTCATATATAAGGACAAAGTTGCGGACATCCTACCGTTTTAAAGCCGTTTAAATATGTCCCGGTTAGCAGAGTTGAAAGCGTTTTTGACATCAAGCTACCTATGCGATGTCTATTTCCGTTTTTATTAAATCAAATTGTGGAAATGTTTCAGATAAGTTCTCGATAAACACTCAGCAAGTTTATGTGGCAAAATGCTTTCAAGGAGTTTTCTTCATCTATATATCTACATATCTATATACATATGTATCTATCTATCTATCTATCTATCTATCTATCTATCTATCTATCTATCTATCTATCTATCTATCTATCTATCTATCTATCTATCTATCTATCTATCTATCTATCTATTAAAAATAGTGGACTGGCTATAGGGGTTATGCGAACAATTTGGTCCTTCGAGACCACCATTGAAGTCTAATTAGTCGATATCATGGTTATGAGAGAATTCTCTCCTTGTTCTTTCGGCGATCTTGATGGGAAACAGTTTATAAATATGGTGATTATTGCGAAGACATATAGACGACAAGCCAGATTTTAGGTCATGATAACAATTTGGTCCTTCGAGATCAGCATTGAAATAGAGATAGTCGTTCGGTATGTACTCATTGATATGAGAGTAGTCTCGCCTTGTTCTTTCGGCGGTGTTGATATGAAATAGTTAATATATGTAGTGATTATTTCGAGGACAATTTGGTCCTTCGACACCACCATTGAAATAAAAATAGTCGGTCGATCTGCACTCATTGAAATGATGAGAAAAGCTTATATATAGTTATTATTTCGAGGACATATAGACGAAAGACCAAGTAAAAGGTTATGATAAGAATTTGGTCCTTCGAGACCACCATGGAGATAAACAATTACTCCGGCTGCACTCGTAAATATGAAAGACGACTCCCATTCTTCCTTGGGCGATCTTGATGAGAAATATTTCGAGGAAATATAGATGACAATACAGATTTTAGGTCATGATAACAATTTGATCCTTGATCCTTGATTGATTCGAGATCAGCATTGAAATAAAGATAGTCGGTCGGTAAGTACTCATTGATAAGAGAGTAGTCCCGCCTTCCTCTTTCGGCGGTGTTGATGTGAAATAGTTAATATATATAGTGATTATTTCGAAGACAATTTGGTCCTTCGAGACCACCATTAAAATAAAGATAGTTGGTGGATCTGCACTCACTGATATGAGTGAAGGCTCTCCTTATTTCTTCGGTTATGTGAAAAGCTTATATGTAGTTATTATTTCGAGGACATATAGACGAAAGACCAAGTAGAAGGTTATGATAATTATTTGGTCCTTCGAGACCACCATGGAGATACAACATTACTCGGGCTGCACTCATTAATATAAAAGAAGTCGCCCCTTCTTCCTTGTGCAATCTTGATGGGAAATATTTCGAGGAAATATAGACGACAAGACAGATTTTAGGTCATGATAGCAATTTGGTCCTTCGAGATCGCCGTTGAATGGGGGCTGCACTTATTGATATGAGAAAAATATATCCTTGATTCCATACATAGAATCGGGCTATACTCATTGATGTGACAAGTATGATTCAATATTGTATTGATTGATATAATGATTACTCTGAGGGCATATTATAATTTGTTCCTACGATACAAATTTGGTCCTTCGAGCCGGAAAAGTTTCCTAAAGCCAATCTTGCTTTCAGATAAGTTCTCTATAAGCACTCATCAACGCTATTCCGCATTATACTTTCAAGTAGTTTTCTTCATCTGTCTATCATAAAATGTGGGCTGTATGATGAGAGGGTTTTCAGGGGTCTTAGCGATTTTGGCCAAGAACACCAATTTTTTTCCTGAGGCAGTATTTCCAAAGAGCTAGGCAAACCAAAGACTAGGAACTGTTTCAGCGAAAAGGAACTCCCCTAATGCTGCCAAGGAGTTAGCTAAATAGGTTCATCATATATTGTGGTTGATATTAACTTGGCTTTTTTGACCAAGAACACCAATCTTTTGATCTGAGGAAGAGTTGTCAAAGAGTTAGGCGAACCAATACATACGATCTGCCAGAACATAAAACATCCGGAGTTTCATCCTGCTCTTACGACGTCCTAGGACAAACTGTCTAGGAATAAAGAAGACAATTGGAGGAGCTTTATACAGAACGACATTATACCGTTTTTGCCGAAATTGTGGGTCTAAGCATAAATATGACATACCGACGTTGCGAACTAGCTCCACGAAGACTGCATCTGGGTGAGGGAAAAATTTTTCCAAGGTCTGAATTCTTTGCTGTTCTTAAAACAGCCCACGATAAGCAGTCTAGGCGTAAAGGTGACAATTGGAGTACCTTCATAGAAGGCAATGGTATACCGTTTGTGGACTCTAAGCAGGGATAGGTAAGCCGACTTTCGATTAGTCGACTTTTTTCTAATCTAAAAATCGAGACCGACTTTTAACTATAGGAAAAATCGCATAATCGATTATTTTGTGATCGGTTTTCGATTTTGCCCATATATTTCAGTTGACTGTAGCGGTTCTTCTGCAGTTTTCTGAAATCATCTGTGCAAAGGATTAAAAGAAAACTCGAAAATCGACCAAGAGTCGATTATAATCGATTTTCTGCGTTTATCAAAAAGTAGAGTTTTAGGACAATTGAAATAATCGCATTTTAATTTTTAGACCAAATTCGAAAAATCGATTATTGCTTTTCATTACCTATACCTAATCCAGTTGACATACAGCTCCACTAGCCCTACGAAGACTTCCTCGGGTGGGGAAACGTTCTTTCCCCCATAGTTGCAGATTCAGTCAATTCCTCCATTTGTTGGGGAACAGTGACTTAGAATTTGGATCACTGTATAACTGAAAGGAGGTATAAAGTCCGTTCTTAGTGGTTGTATTCAACGAATTGTTGTGCAGTATCCTGATCGGATGAGGAGCGATCCCCATTCGTATAGGGTAATTAGCCTTATACCGTTGCTGAAATAAGTGTGTGCCGACATGGTGGTCCTAAGCTTCAAGTTGACATACAGACGTGGCGTACTAGCTCCAAGACTGAAGTTGCGGACAAAGGGAGAAGCATATTGAAGGACACCTGGAAGGTCATGCCTGAGTATGTTAAGTCCTTTCTTAGTGGTTGTATTCGTCATAGTTACTGCCCACATTGTTGGAAACAGGATCGAGTTGTAGTGATCGGGTGAGGATCGATCTTCGGAGGTAGAGGGACATAAGCCTTAAGGACGAAAAATCGCCAGGCATGACTGAAAGTATGTTGAAAGCCATCTGGAAGGTCATGCCTGAGTATGTGGAGTCAGTTCTTGTCTTGGAAACTAGCTGAAGTTGTAATGTTGCTTAAGTCGTCTGATCGGTTGAGGAATGAATTTGGGCATAATCCTACTCCCGCTGCTGAAGTGTGTGCCGACAATGGTGGTTCTAAGCGTAAGGTTGACATACACAGGTTGTGTTCTATGTTCACGACGTCTGTTTCGTGTAGGGGGAGAATGTAGGGATCTTGTTGGGAACATTCTTATCAAGACTCAATCAATTTCTTGATGGGTAATTGGGTGAACCTCAGACAGGTATGACTGGAAGCACGTTAAAAGCCACCTGGAAGGTCATTCATGTGTAAATGGAGTTCGTTCTTAGCGGTTGCATTCGTCATGGTTGCTTCCTGCATGGTTGGAAACAGTCTCGAATTGTACTGTTACTGATGTCGCTCTATCGGGTGAGTTGCTATCTCTGTTCGTATAGGTGCACAATGAAGTGTGTTCCGACATAATGTATCTAAGAGTCAAGTTGGTACAAAGGCGTTACGAACGACGACTTCACAACGACTGACTCGATGTAGGGGAGAATTTAGGGATCTGAGGTTCCCAGGTCTTGGATCGCTTTTCAGTGGCGAATAGTATCTGTCGATTTAAAAGTAAGAAATCGCCAGGAATGATTGGAAGGATGTATAAGGCCACCGTTCTTAGGGGTTGCATTCATATGGCCTGCGCCATGTCAACCAGTGAGTCGGTCTGGGCAGATGTGGAGCTAAGCTGCCCTTAGGGGTTTATCTGTGGCCCATTAATTTGGAACTTCATGATTGAATATCAGATTTGTGCGTATGCCGGTGTCCTGCTAATCATGGTTGAAGGTTAGAATTACCTCGAACTGCAGAGAGGTCGTATGCATGCCATTGATAGCGTAGGGATCTAGAGTGACCAGGTGTGTGTTGATATAGCCGTGATCAAAACGATGCTAATTCTCCTGAATGATAGGTTGTCCCATAACCGTCCTCCCCACATTCGAGCTGGATAATGTTGCACACAGTTTGATCAGACCGTCTTTGTTGCACCTTATGCTATGTCACATCGGAGTCGGCCCAGGGACGGAAAAGCGTGCCATAATGTTATCAGGTGTTACATGGGCCCCCTGGTCTATAAGACAGATGGTTTTTTAAACTTGAATTATGGATTGCTGTTGACTTAGGATGATTGTCTAGTGCGTTCTGCTCCTGTGGTAGCCTGCTGCTAATACATGTGCAGACAGTGACAAAGAGACAATGAAATACGAATTTATTCGTGACGTTACATTCGTACTGAACCTCCGGACTTCTACAGTACCATGAATCTGCGGTTCTTACTGACTGGCGCAGGAATTACATCTCGCTGAGTTCAGATTTATTCATTCGCATCAGTCTTGGTTTTTTACAGAGTGAACATGACTCAATGAGGTCTGCCCGAGGCAAGGTTGCGCGTTGGAGTGGAGCAGAGTTGGTGCAACGTTGTGGATAGCGTGTTTTTCTCTTACAGATGTCGTGCCTTGGTGAAATATTAAGGCCAACTTGGTGAAATATTGTGTAGGGTTGCCTGTTACCGAGCTCCCCGTGGACCTCGCACTTTTTAGCTCCACCAGGTAGTAATCTTTGGTCACGATGCTTGACTGAAGACTATATTCATGTACCATGGCTTCCATCTGGCCTCGATCGGTTCTAATGAGGAATGTGTGTATAAAAAAGCCGGAGTGTTTGATGGGTCCATCACCTAACCACGCATGTGATCATGTACAAATGCGTTTGGGCGAATTGGTTTTCGCACTTTCATGCGGTGGCGGTAGAATTAAACCCTGTCATCTACCACGTTTTCGTGCTCTGTCCTCATGACTTCAAGTACAAAATGTTTCTTCAATCGCGTTGGCAATTGACAACCCCAGTGATAGCAACTCATAATCGACCCACTTATTTTAAAAACTTTCCAAACCAGTATCGTAGTAAGAAATAAAATTCACCGCAACACAGAAGCCATTAAAAGAAATTGGGTAATTTTCCGTTGTTCTCCATTAAAATAAAAAGGCAAGCAAAAATAAAAGCAACAGCAAGAACAAAAATTGCAAATATCGAGAAGAATGTAAACACACACAATGCAACATAGCAGAGACTATGAGACTGAAGAAAGTGTAACACATGTTAACAATATCAGTGTCATTTGTTGTTGTTGTTCTTGTTCCTAATTTCATTTCGTTTTTTGCACTACTTAGCTGTCTATGTACGTTGCTGCCTGATGTTCATCAAGTCAAAAATAACACAACAACAGTGGCAGCAAATGGCAACCCTCCTCAAACCACCCAACCAACGTCAACACGACAACAGTGATGATAATAATAACGTTGACACAGGAGCGGTAGAAGAAGCAGCAACAGTAGCAGCTGTCATACGTTTTGGCAAAGAGGAAATTTACGCAGAATATAAAAAAATGACAATTTAATTTTCCTTTTGTGGTTTTCCATTTTTTTTTCTATTCTTACCATTCATTCTAAAATACTACATTCGTATTGAGGAGTAGAGTACCCACACATAATATCCACTCAACAATTTAATAATAAAAACAATAGAAGGATTTTATCACCCTCTGTGGGGTAACAATAACTCTCTGTCTTCTTCCTCGCTCGCTCTCTCTCGCACACTCGTGTGTGTCAGAGAAAACTGGCTAGGGGTACCCATTAAATTAAGTTTTCAAACTTGTAACTGTTTAAAACCCCAACCAGGCGAGTTCAATGTGTTACCAGGCACCTTCAACAAAACTCCTTTAGTGGCATTGTGGAGAGTGAGAGTAACCTCTCCATTCTGTGATAATACTCTGCCAGAACAGCAATGTAAGTTTGTATGCTCTGATATGATGTACTAAAATACTTATAACAAAAGTCATTATGCCACTCTGCTGGCTGGCTCCGCTAGCCTCAATTGTAATTGGTATTGGGTTTTGTGTGTTGTGAGTTTTTCCAACTTAAACGCCTACTCAATGAATTTATATGTGTTGGCCGGCCAGTCAGGCACTCTCCACAACACAGACAACCAAAGAAGGTGGCATGGCATACCGGAAATGGTATGGGGGGTTTGGGGAGTGTTGGTTGGCTGGGCCAACTAATGCCTATGGGCAATCAGCAGAGTCTGTGTTAACGTTGTATAATAAACTGTTGTTTGTTTGTGCGACGTCGTTCGGGTCGGGTATTGTATTGCCAGCGTGTATTTAACTTGTGGCGGCATTTTATGGCCACAATTTTTACGCGCTTTCCGAATTCAATACAAAATCGTCATCACACACAAACAGCAATGCGGCACAGCATGCAAATTGCGGAAATTTTGGTAGAATGTGTGTATGTGTGTGTGCTCATCCAGCACAAATGCTGAGGAGAAGGGAAGTAGGGGAGACTGCTTCCTGTTTCCAGGCAATGTGTATTATTTGGTGAAACTTTGCTAACAATAAACTGTTAAACGGGATTTAAATGAAATAATCTTTTATTAAAAAAATCTCAAGTGAAACTAATAAAGTTTCTTATTCCGATAAAGGGGGGAAGGAATTTACCTACACTACGTCAAGGGTAACTGCACAATGGGGAAGCATACCCGAGGGAACATTTACTGCTTTTTTCCCGTTTAGAGATAACTGGAACCGAAGTAACTATCCTTTAGTTTGAGTCTGGGTTTTATACTGACTGGGCATGGATCTTGGAATGCATCAGATATCAGACGTTTGTTCTCTGGTCTAGTTGTTATAGTCGAATTATGGCCTGTGTCATGTCAGCCAGTGAGTTGGTCTTGGCAGATGTGGTCGAAGCTGCACTCAGGGATCCATCCACCCATTTACTTGGAACCTCATGATTTAGTCTCTCATTTATGAGTATGCTGATGACCTGCTTATCATCATTGAAGTTGTGAATCGCCTCGAAGGATGAGGACCATTTCTGGCTTAAACAACTAAAATTGCGGCAATTGGGACAAAGATCTACCAATAGAGCAAACCCTCTATTTGGGTATTGACTTCTGGAGGAAGTTCAATATTGCTCCCGAATTGTTAGGCGTCAATGAAATCAATATAGAGACAATATTCGAGTAATATAAGAATGATGCCGAAAATCACAGACTAAAGTCACATATATTGAACGAAGATCAACAACGTAGATTGGATGAAGTGATAGAGGAATTTGATACCTTTGAGAAAAAGGGGTTGGGGGCGGATAAAGCTGGATAAGCATACGATAAAATTATTGGAGGGTGCTGAGCCAGTAAAGGATAGGTACTATCCTATGTCCCCCGCGCTACAACAAATTACGTATGACGAGATAGACAAAATACTAAAACGGAATGTGATCGAAGAAAGCGAAAGCCCGTGGAGCAACAGCACCACCAAACCAGGTAAAAATCGCTTCTGTCCAGACGCGAGGAAGCTGAATAAGCTTACGGAGAATAATGCATATCCTCTCCAAAATATCGACGGCATACTTAGTTGAATCGACGAAACTTTTTATATAAGCAGGGTCTGGCAGATATAACTTAAGGAGGAAAGCAAAAATATAGGGCTTTCACGGTACCCTTGTACCAATTCCGCGTCATGCCCTAACGGCTATGTAATGCGGCTCAGCGGTTGTGCCGCTTAATGGACAAGGTCGTCCCCGCCAGACTGAAACAAAACGTATTCGTCTACTTGGACGACTTATTAGTTATATCAAGCGATTTCGATCAACACCTCAGTTTCCTAAAAGAAGTTGCCCAATGTTTGCGAAACGCGAATTTGACGATTGGTTTAAAAAATCTTAGTTTTGCTTTAGAGAATTAAAGTACTTAGGTTTCATAATTGGGGATGGTATGCTTACAACAGACCCCGAAAAAGTAGAGGCGATTAGAAAAATAGCCGTTCCAAGAAATCCAAGGGGAGTGCGGAGCTTTTTGGGCAAGATGGTATCGGCGCTTCATTTGGGATTTCGCCACCATCTCCACACCCTTAACGGATACCCTGAAGAAATCCAAAAAGTTTCGGATGACTGAAGAAGCTATTTCCGCCTTTGATAGACTGAAGAAAGTTTTGA
Source organism: Musca autumnalis (assembly GCF_047663935.1). Classification (NCBI taxonomy): domain Eukaryota; kingdom Metazoa; phylum Arthropoda; class Insecta; order Diptera; family Muscidae; genus Musca; species Musca autumnalis. Next base: position 50,640,697 of record NW_027412088.1, read on the forward strand.
CCACGGCGCCGGTATTACGCCATGTAGACTTTGGTAAAAGATTATATATCCAATGCGATGCTTCCGATTACGGAATCGGAGCAGTACTATTTCAGCTTAATGACCAGGGGGACGTGCACCCCATAGGCTTTTATTCTCAGAAACTCAACTCAAGCCAGAAAAACTACAGTGTCACTGAGAAAGAGTGGCTTGCGGCTGTTATGGCAGTGAAAAAATTCGGCCCATATGTGGAACTAATGGATTTCACTGTCATAACAGACCATGCAAGTTTACAGTGGCTGATGCGTTTAAAGGATCTGAGTGGGCGGATTGCCCGCTGGTCATTGCAGCTCCAATCATACAGTTTCAAAATCGAGCAACGCAAGGGCAAAGAAAATGTGGTGGTGGATACATTATCCAGACTGTCGATGAACTGGATCTAAATCGAATATTCGACTTCGAAACTAATGAATTCGAATGCCCTGATACGAAGATCTTAAGAAAAATATAGAATCCAATCAAGATCGGCTTCCGGATATAAAAATAAAAGATGGTATGATATTTAAACGCATGAGGTCTAGTGAAAACGAAATGTCGAAACCTGCTTTATAATGTACAAAAAGGTGGTAGGTGTCGATCTGCATCTCTTGGGATTTCTCCAGAATTTGCCACAGGGTAAATGTCTGGCCAATTGTGAATTTAATTAATTTAATTTGTGAACATTTTTCCGGTAACTCACGAGAAGAAAATTTCCCAATGGAGTGCTGTTGGAGTACATGTCGAAATCTTAACTGGTGATGGGAAGACAATATCAAACCCATTTAGCAGATGAAGCAAAAGCACTTAAGCTTGGATTAAATGAAGAGCGGAGGAAACACACATGTTTGCGATTGAATTCAATAGAGAATTTTCATAATTTGTGTTAATTTAATAAAGGTATTAATATTTTTGTTTTACACAAATAATAAATGCATTTTATTTTGTTATTCAAAACACGTGCTCTAGACTGCCTCCTTTTCTACCCCAAAGGGTCAGTTAAAATGCAGTGTCAAAGGTTCAGTTAAAATGCAATGCCAAAGGGTCAGTTAAAATGCGGTGCAATGGAGTGCCTCTTTCCGGGGTCACTCCCTTGTAAAAATCATGAGTGAAAATGCATAATTTGATGCACTTCCAAATCTCTTGTACATATCATTTAACTGCCTCTTTGGAGGCAAACTTTTCGCTGGGTATTTTTCTTCTCTTCAAGGTACAGATATTTGTTCGTAAATAAGTTTCTAAATTATTTTGTCGATTGCCGATTATTGCCAATTTATTTTGAAAATTAGCTTAGCAAAGAATATAAATTTTAAACCTTAACTACAACTGACTTTATAGTGATATAATTATAACAATTTCCATATAAAATAAAATTTGTATAAAATACTAAATTTTGTGTTCTTGAACTTACCTCATCTTTAGCACTGACAGTCACTATTAATAATCCAAATAGTACAGCAGTCCAAAGCCATCGATTTGGGCCATAAAAAGTAGCCATTTGACGATGACGACGGTGGTGGTATAGATCTTCTTGTTGTTGTTGGTGGTATTGTTGTTGACGACGCTGATGACAGCCGGCAGGGGTCATCATCGTTGAAGTATTGGAACTGGAATTTGATGGCAACATTATAATTGTGTGATGATGGTTGTAGTTGCCCTGGTGGTGTTGATTGTAACGATGACAATGGTAATTTATTGATTTAAAGTAATAAATTCACAAAATTTCTTTCTTTTTTCAATTTTTTCAATTAACAAATTTTCTTTTAGCTGCAATGAAAAAGAAATAGAAAAGAAAATTAGATTTTATTCCAAAGAAGAAGAATAGATTTGTTTTTTATTTGCTTGTTCTATGAAATATTAGCAAACAAAGTTTATAGAAAACTTTTCTAGAATTTCAATAAGTTTTACACATGTTGTCGGTTTTGTTGTTATCGTCTTCGCCGTTCATTGCATGGAATATTAAGTAAAATCGTTTTTATTATTCTAATCCAGTGCTACGTTACACTCGCAAAATCTTTTCGCATGTTTCTTGTGATGTGTTTATCTAATTTGTTGGTTTTAGAGGAAAAAGTTTAAAGTATTTAAATGTCATTTATGTCGGCGCATGATGTAATTTATGAAATTATATATTCATTCTCTGAAATACACACTCACACACAGACATACAAATTTGAATAATATGGAAAAATTACGTGTTGCTTTGGAAGCTAAGCAGATTATTTAAAAAAAAGATTTTTTTGGAGACACAAAGTCTCACATTTCCAAATACGTACAATTGAAAATGAATAGCATATAACACACAAGGAGTAATATTTTTTTTCAAATTAACATACATATAACAAAGCCTATAGGTCATTACGTAAATGGAATACTCTATGCATAATACGACGAATTAACTCTTCCAACTAAAGGACATAATGTTGAAAGTCAATCAATGACACTCTATAATATTATATGAGTAATTAATTTCAATTTGAATAAACATGAGTCAATTGACCTCTGGCTAAGCTAAATTTAGTATTGTACAAAAAGTGTTTGTACACAATCGCTGGATAAAAATTACGCAAATAATTGGTATTTGTGTGCCGGTGAATAAAAAATTGCTTAACTACCATAAAAAAGAAAAAAATCGAATAAGGAAATTAATTGCAAATTAAATAAAAAAAATAAAAAACAAAATTAACAAAATCAATTGGCATTTCAAATGTTGAATACGAATGTCAAGTACATTCACATTCGCGTATTAATAAAATAATGTAATTAAATTTATTTATTTATTATTTATTATTTATTATTTATTATTTATTATTTATTATTTATTATTTATTATTTATTATTTATTATTTATTATTTATTATTTATTATTTATTATTTATTATTTATTATTTATTATTTATTATTTATTATTTATTATTTATTATTTATTATTTATTATTTATTATTTATTATTTATTATTTATTATTTATTATTTATTATTTATTATTTATTATTTATTATTTATTATTTATTATTTATTATTTATTATTTATTATTTATTATTTATTATTTATTATTTATTATTTATTATTTATTATTTATTATTTATTATTTATTATTTATTATTTATTATTTATTATTTATTATTTATTATTTATTATTTATTATTTATTATTTATTATTTATTATTTATTATTTATTATTTATTATTTATTATTTATTATTTATTATTTATTATTTATTATTTATTATTTATTATTTATTATTTATTATTTATTATTTATTATTCATTATTTATTATTTATTATTCATTATTTATTATTTATTATTTATTATTTATTATTTATTATTTATTATTTATTATTTATTATTTATTATTTATTATTTATTATTTATTATTTATTATTTATTATTTATTATTTATTATTTATTATTTATTATTTATTATTTATTATTTATTATTTATTATTTATTATTTATTATTTATTATTTATTATTTATTATTTATTATTTATTATTTATTATTTATTATTTATTATTTATTATTTATTATTTATTATTTATTATTTATTATTTATTATTTATTATTTATTATTTATTATTTATTATTTATTATTTATTATTTATTATTTATTATTTATTATTTATTATTTATTATTTATTATTTATTATTTATTATTTATTATTTATTATTTATTATTTATTATTTATTATTTATTATTTATTATTTATTATTTATTATTTATTATTTATTATTTATTATTTATTATTTATTATTTATTATTTATTATTTATTATTTATTATTTATTATTTATTATTTATTATTTATTATTTATTATTTATTATTTATTATTTATTATTTATTATTTATTATTTATTATTTATTATTTATTATTTATTATTTATTATTTATTATTTATTATTTATTATTTATTATTTATTATTTATTATTTATTATTTATTATTTATTATTTATTATTTATTATTTATTATTTATTATTTATTATTTATTATTTATTATTTATTATTTATTATTTATTATTTATTATTTATTATTTATTATTTATTATTTATTATTTATTATTTATTATTTATTATTTATTATTTATTATTTATTATTTATTATTTATTATTTATTATTTATTATTTATTATTTATTATTTATTATTTATTATTTATTATTTATTATTTATTATTTATTATTTATTATTTATTATTTATTATTTATTATTTATTATTTATTATTTATTATTTATTATTTATTATTTATTATTTATTATTTATTATTTATTATTTATTATTTATTATTTATTATTTATTATTTATTATTTATTATTTATTATTTATTATTTATTATTTATTATTTATTATTTATTATTTATTATTTATTATTTATTATTTATTATTTATTATTTATTATTTATTATTTATTATTTATTATTTATTATTTATTATTTATTATTTATTATTTATTATTTATTATTTATTATTTATTATTTATTATTTATTATTTATTATTTATTATTTATTATTTATTATTTATTATTTATTATTTATTATTTATTATTTATTATTTATTATTTATTATTTATTATTTATTATTTATTATTTATTATTTATTATTTATTATTTATTATTTATTATTTATTATTTATTATTTATTATTTATTATTTATTATTTATTATTTATTATTTATTATTTATTATTTATTATTTATTATTTATTATTTATTATTTATTATTTATTATTTATTATTTATTATTTATTATTTATTATTTATTATTTATTATTTATTATTTATTATTTATTATTTATTATTTATTATTTATTATTTATTATTTATTATTTATTATTTATTATTTATTATTTATTATTTATTATTTATTATTTATTATTTATTATTTATTATTTATTATTTATTATTTATTATTTATTATTTATTATTTATTATTTATTATTTATTATTTATTATTTATTATTTATTATTTATTATTTATTATTTATTATTTATTATTTATTATTTATTATTTATTATTTATTATTTATTATTTATTATTTATTATTTATTATTTATTATTTATTATTTATTATTTATTATTTATTATTTATTATTTATTATTTATTATTTATTATTTATTATTTATTATTTATTATTTATTATTTATTATTTATTATTTATTATTTATTATTTATTATTTATTATTTATTATTTATTATTTATTATTTATTATTTATTATTTATTATTTATTATTTATTATTTATTATTTATTATTTATTATTTATTATTTATTATTTATTATTTATTATTTATTATTTATTATTTATTATTTATTATTTATTATTTATTATTTATTATTTATTATTTATTATTTATTATTTATTATTTATTATTTATTATTTATTATTTATTATTTATTATTTATTATTTATTATTTATTATTTATTATTTATTATTTATTATTTATTATTTATTATTTATTATTTATTATTTATTATTTATTATTTATTATTTATTATTTATTATTTATTATTTATTATTTATTATTTATTATTTATTATTTATTATTTATTATTTATTATTTATTATTTATTATTTATTATTTATTATTTATTATTTATTATTTATTATTTATTATTTATTATTTATTATTTATTATTTATTATTTATTATTTATTATTTATTATTTATTATTTATTATTTATTATTTATTATTTATTATTTATTATTTATTATTTATTATTTATTATTTATTATTTATTATTTATTATTTATTATTTATTATTTATTATTTATTATTTATTATTTATTATTTATTATTTATTATTTATTATTTATTATTTATTATTTATTATTTATTATTTATTATTTATTATTTATTATTTATTATTTATTATTTATTATTTATTATTTATTATTTATTATTTATTATTTATTATTTATTATTTATTATTTATTATTTATTATTTATTATTTATTATTTATTATTTATTATTTATTATTTATTATTTATTATTTATTATTTATTATTTATTATTTATTATTTATTATTTATTATTTATTATTTATTATTTATTATTTATTATTTATTATTTATTATTTATTATTTATTATTTATTATTTATTATTTATTATTTATTATTTATTATTTATTATTTATTATTTATTATTTATTATTTATTATTTATTATTTATTATTTATTATTTATTATTTATTATTTATTATTTATTATTTATTATTTATTATTTATTATTTATTATTTATTATTTATTATTTATTATTTATTATTTATTATTTATTATTTATTATTTATTATTTATTATTTATTATTTATTATTTATTATTTATTATTTATTATTTATTATTTATTATTTATTATTTATTATTTATTATTTATTATTTATTATTTATTATTTATTATTTATTATTTATTATTTATTATTTATTATTTATTATTTATTATTTATTATTTATTATTTATTATTTATTATTTATTATTTATTATTTATTATTTATTATTTATTATTTATTATTTATTATTTATTATTTATTATTTATTATTTATTATTTATTATTTATTATTTATTATTTATTATTTATTATTTATTATTTATTATTTATTATTTATTATTTATTATTTATTATTTATTATTTATTATTTATTATTTATTATTTATTATTTATTATTATTTATTATTTATTAATTAAACAACAAAAACATTTTTCCACAACATCCCATACGGGACAAGGGAGACTTCTCTCATATCAATGAGTGCACCCCGATTCATATTTAGCTCAATGATATGGGACCTACTGTTTATCGCCGAGTCCGAACGGCGTGTCTTAAGACACCACTTATGGAGAAGTTTTTCAAGGCTGAAATACTCAGGAAATGTCGCCAACATTACTGAGGGGTATTTTGCCACCGTTGAAAAATGTTTGATGTTGCATGGCCGGAGAGTCGAACCCCCGACCTTCTGCGTGCAAGGCGGGCGTGCATACCATTGCACCACGGTGGCACCCGTGGTATTATTAATTATTATTTATTATATTTATTATTTATTATATATATATATATATATATATATATATATATATATATATATATATATATAATGATTTATTTATTTATTTATTTATTTATTTATTGCCTGAAGGTATAATGCAAGATCGCCATGTTATATACCTTGGGTAATTCCTCCACCAACTAACATTTAATATTGCATAAAGACCTGGCCGCAAAAATGGATTTTTTCTCGTTAGATCCAGCACATTTTGAAAATTGCTCAAAACAAGGCTCTTGTCGATTGGTGCTAAGATATTGTGAATAAATACGGACGCTTCGAACGACGTTTGTATAATCGTCACAGATGACGAATCTTGGATCTATGCATCTGAGCCCGAAACAAAACAGCAATCGACTGTGTGGGTCTTCGAAGGCTTGGCTCGCCTCCAACGAAAGTTTTTCATGGAAGAAGAACTTCGAAGCAAATGTTCGCCTGTTTCTTCGATTAAACTGACCATGTGACTACTATACGGCTTAAGGATCGTAGGAAGATTAATCCTGAGCCTCCTGAGAAATTCAAAAAACGAACAAGAGAAGACGTATCATTGTGCACCATAACAATGTGAGCTCTCACACATCGATTCAAACCAGCGTCTTTTTGACCGCATAAAACATGGAATTGATGGGTCATCCGCCATACAGCTCTGACTAGGAACCCAATGACTCCATTTGATTCACACACATCAAGTAAAAAAGGCGATTTCAAAAACCACCATGTGCTTCAGTAATTGCTTTGAGCGAATTTGACAGTAAATATATGTACGTGTTTTCATTGTTAGGCCAGATAATTACGTTGAGGTATCTAAATGTCTTTATGTCGAAAATTGCTCTTCTGTATCATTTTTTATAAGATTTAGATTTACTGAAGCCAGACACTTACATTTCTTTTCAAAATCATATCTCTTCCAAAATTTGATCACAAAGTTCAATGTAAAAATTTATGTGATTTTAATTATTTTCACTACTACATCACTTTGGGACAATTTCGTTTTTAGAAAAATTTCTTTGACATATACACCCAAGTACATATTTTGGTAATCAAGAACACTTAAACTGTTTTTATAAACTGTTAAATATTGTTCTGAAACACAATACTTTTGACAAAATTACTCAAAAAAATATTAAGCCATCTTTACAGAAAAGTAAATATCAGTAGAAGAAGCTGTCATATCGTAATTTTTTACGGTACAAATTAGGGATACGCAAGTCGATTTTCGAGTAATCGATTCCTCGATTTTTTGATTTGAAGAATTTAAAAATCGAAGTCGACTTTGGACTTCATAGAAAATCAAAAGATCGATTTTCTATTATGATTCTTAAGGCCAAACCTATAACTCTGCGTGTGCGTTCAAAAATACAAAAACAAAATACATGTATTTCAAATTGGAGTTATAGGTTTGGCCCTTATTCATGTTCATACCAGCATTTGTATCACGTTGTTCGCTCTCATAATTACGGACACGAATTAACCCGTTCATACGACATGTTACACAATTCATAGCAACATGATTCATAGCTTAATACTTTTTTTTACTGATTTTAAAGAAAGATTCAGTCAAAAGACGAGTAAAATTAATCGATATAAACGGAAAAAATATTTGTCCTTCTTTCAGATATGTATGTATTTAACATTAAATTATATTAATTTCATTCATGTTTTCTTTTTTTTTTCGAAATTTTTGTGTGTTTCAGAACATTTTTTTATTTTTCTATTTTCAATATTAACGAGAGAGAGACCTGCCAAAATAACTTTTTGGTATACAGACTTTCTGGCAGGCATATGATTTTTGTTTCTAAATTTGTACGCAAATTTGAAACAATGGACAAGACAACTGCAATGAAAGAGAAGACAAAATTTGTAATGATTTGAATGTATACTATTTAATAAACCGTTTACTTTTCATTTATGTATGTTTTGCAGTTTTTAAAAAAAAAAAAATTGGGATTTTAATAAATTTTTAAATTTTGTATTTTTCCTGTCATTATTAATTTATTTCGATAAATTCTCTCATTTGTTAGAGATGGGACATATTTTATCGTCGTTCGGAGAGTAATTTAAATTGAACAATGTACAAAAATCGTTCTCAAAATTTTGTATGGGAAATTAAGTAATTTGTGTTCGAACAACGAATAGAGAGCGAATTAGCCTTAGCACGGTGGTGCTCAAAATATTTTGTGCATTAGTCTCTCTGAGCGAGTCTTTCCTTTGCTAAACCACGACAGATGAGAATAAAGAGAACATACATATTTTGTTGTTGCAGTCACGTTAACGTATATGGGTGATCTTGGCTGCCTTAGTATGAACAAGGCATTAGATTTTTGCAGTGTAAATCGCGAGATCAGTTCTGTTTTGACTTTTTATATTATATTACTATGAAAATGAAATATACAGATTACATTGGTAAGAGCAAGACAACAATATTATATTATTTGTTGTACTGATGAACAAAGTTAATCTAACGGTACTATAAACACACCATTTCTTTATAAAACCTGTCAATTTGGTTTATGAAGTCCGTGTTTAGACACACGGGAAAGTAAATTCAGTTTTTAGGCAATAGGGGGTAGGAAAGAGTATTGAGGAGCTCTTTCCTCTCCGCTCTCTCCCAAAAACTCAATTTACTTTCCCGAGAAATTTGTGTGTCTAAACACAGACGAAAGAAGTAAAACACCGCTGATTGTCACTTACCACGGTGTGCCTTAACCAAATTTAAATGGAAGGTGCTTACACCTGGGAAGTTTTTGCAGATTTTGAAACTGCAATGCTCATAGATGAGAAAAATCAAAAAAACTAAAAAAATCGCCGGGGGGCTTTTTTAATAAATCGCGGTCAAAGTTCACAATTTTAGGGGTTTTAGGGACTAAGAAAATGTTGTAGAAGGGAAAATTCTGTACAAGATTGACCTTTGTGATATTTTCGTTTTACCGTTTTTGAGATATAGAAGCTCAAATTGAGACAATGCATTGACTGTATCGCCCCTTTATAAAACAATATGATGAAGGGTGCGCCTTAACTAACTTTTAATGAAAACCTCTTACACAGGGGAAGTTTTTGTGAATTCTGAAACAGCAATGTTCATAGATGAGAAAAATTCCAAAACTAGAAAAAAAATGTTGTAGGGATTTTTAAATAAATCGCGGCCAAAATTCACATTTTTAGGTGTTTTTTATGTTTTCACTATTTTGCTTGGAAACCGAAAGTCCTATCGGAATGGGACTAAAGAAAATTTTGTAGCTGTGAAAATTCTCTACAAGACTGAGCTTTAGGTCTTTTCGTAGGTCTTTCCATTTTTGAGATATAGAGGTTCAGTTCAAATTTTTAGGTTTTTACCTTAAGTCTTCAAGATTTTGCTTGAAAACCGCAAGTCATGTCAAAATGGGACTAAAGATAATATTGTAGCTGTGAAAATTCTCTACAATGCTGATTTATTTTTTCTTAGATTGTACCATTTTTGAGATATATACGTTTAGGATGGGAAATTGCAGTCATAACATTGTTTTATAAGGAGACTTGTCCCAATTTGAACTTCTATATCTCAAAAACGGTAAATCTTACGAAAATATCATAAAGGTCAATCATGTGGAGACTTTTCACAGCTACAATTTTCTTTAGGCCCATTTACATAGGACTCGTGGTTTCCAAGAAAAATCGTGAAAACCTAAAGAACCTCAAAAATGTGAACGAAAATCGCGATTTATTTGAAAATCCCTCCGGCGATTTTTTTTTGTTTCTTGTTATTTCTCATCTATGAGCTTTGTAGTTTCGGCATTTGCAAAAACTTCCCAGGTGTAAGCACTTCCATTTAAAATTAGTTAAGGCGCACCGTGCTTACACCTTATTTACATATAGCACTATGCATGTAATGCAATGTAAACAATGTTAAAAATAAAATCAAATTACCGAAAAGTAGACTTCTCCATTTTGAGTAAAGATCGAAAGGTCGATTTTTGATTTCCAAGTAAAAATCAAAAGATCGAGTTTTAAGTTTCAACCAAAAATCAAAAGATCGAAAAGTCGACTTTTGCTTGCAACCCGTCGTTTGTGTTTTTTGGACTAAACAAACAAAAAAAGATCGATGACAGAGAAGCCACAGCCGATATGTCTTATGAGCCGCTACCAACGACGAAACCGGTCAACGGCCCTTGGGTCATTAAGCTCGACTCCAAACTATACTAGGAGTCACAGTCAAAAGTATCCATTTGAGTTTCTTTCATTGAAAATGCAATTGTTAAAAGTCAATTAATGAAAGTGATTTTCTTTTTTTTATATTTTTACATTAGTGTCTTAACTTAAAATTTGCAAAATTCTGGTAAATGTAGATAAAAAACGAGTAAGGAAAGGATCATAGTCGGGCGGGGCCGACTATATGATACCCTACACCACTATGAATAAATATATATATATATATATATATATATATATATGTATAGGAGATATATATCAATTTGAACTGATTTCTATATAATATGGTACACTTATTACTAGACAAAATTCGGTCACACATTCCAAATTTCTTCAAAATTGGACAGATATAGGGTGTTTCGTGCAGCAAATACGCGAAATCGCTCGAAAATATATATGGGAGCTATATCAAAATCTGAACCGATTTCGATATAATTTGACACATTTATTTCTAGACTAAGTTTAGTCCCACAATCCAAATATCATCAAAATCTGACGTATATAGCGTGTTTGGTGCAGCAATTACGTCAAATCGGCCGAAAATATATATGGGAGCTATATCCAAATCTGAACCGCTTTCGATGTATTTTGGCACATTTGTTTTTAGACCGAATTCAGTTACACATTCCATATTGCATCAAAATCGCACGTATATTGCCTGTTTGGTGCCGCAAATACGGCAAATCGGACTAAAATATATATGGGAGCTATATCCAAATCTGAACCGATTTCGATATAATTTGGCATACTTATTTCTAGATCAAATTCAGTAACACATACCAAATTTCATCAAAAGCGGACCTATGTATCGTGTTTGGTGCAGCAAATACGTCAAATCGGACGAAAATATTTATGAGAGCTACATATATCCAAATCTGAACCGATTTTCACCAAAAGCAATAGCGTTCTTCCTATGGCTAAAGAAATTATATTCCCCGATTTTCAGCTGAATCGGACAAAAAATGCGACCTGTACGTTGCGAACAAAAATACATGGACAGACGGACGGACATGCATAAATCGACTTAGAAAGTGATTCTATGTATGTATATGTTACATACAAATGCACAAAGACATAATACCCCTTACCACAGTGTGGCGTAGGGTATAATAATAACTGTTAAACAACATCGATTTCTATCGCACAGTGAAAAGTATCCACATTAAAAGTTGTATTAAACAAAAAGTATTTCTTAGATGTTTAGTAATTGGTATTATGTCCCTTAGAGATTTGCGCATTTTTGACATACATAGATTGAACTAAATTTTCGGTGCAAGAAATCTGACATTTTCACCATTCTTTCTGTAAGGCATTTTTCAAGTTTGCTATACTTGAGATGTTAAGACTTCTTATATTTCTGTCCAAAATACTCCATATATTTTTTATAGGGATTGGAGAGAGGTGTTTGAATCACTTTTTGGCAGTTATATGGCATTCATTCTCAAACACTGCGTGATTTATGGATGTGGTCATTATTATATTGATAAAATTGGAATGTTGCCCCTAATTCCATTTTTTCATCGCAACATTTCAAATTATCCTTCAGAAAGTTTAAATAACACATAATTCCTTCGATGAAGACAAAATTCCATACACGGGAAGAACTCATAATACTCCATACCACAGCAGACCCTTCTCCGTGCGTTATGGTTGGAATTGTGTTCTTACGGTCCAAGAACGTGTATACCCTACGCCATACCTTACTTGGTCCATCCGACCTAAACAGGTAAAGTTAGCTTTCATTGGCGAAAATAACAGTCTTCCAAAGCTCAAAATCCTGTTGTTCGTAATCCTGAACGAGAATTGGATTTAGGATTTATTATTTCGGCTTGGTTTCCTTCGATTTTCTCCTGTTTCATATATGCCGGTAAATAAATAATTATTATCAGAATATTAATGTTATATCCTTTTATTCAGTACTTGCGATGATATCTCGTCAGGACCACATGCTTTTATAACTTTTATGGATTTTATCGCGGCCTCAACTTCTTGTTTTGTTATATGTATATGTTCCTTCTGGTGGTTCAATCCTCACCATCTAATAAGTTGATCGGTAAAAAGGAGTTTTACTCGTATGTAATCATTCCATATTGTCATATGATCGATATTTCCAAAAATAGTTTCATTTTCATTATTGTACAAAATTTTGTTATAAGGCCATGAAACGCTTTATCCTTACGATTTTTTGGAATACATACATATTATTTTCTATCGTTTGAAAGTCATTTAGGACTCGGTGATCAATTTCAAGAAAATAGGGGCGGCTTAGCCTTAATTTTTCAGGAGATCCTCTACCTTCCCTCCCAGTCCTTGGTTTGGCTGGCTTATGTGTTTCACGAAATCGATTATTTATGTATTTTCGTAACTTTTGCACATTATTTCAACTATATTCGACTAATTATTCAAAAATAAGCAAAAATTCCCTTCATTTCTGCCGTTTTTATAATGAAATGTAAACAGTTTTCTCTTTTCTAGGATAGCGTTTTTCCTTAGTGCTAAATTTTAATAATTTGCTGAGATTCTGTTTTTCCTTAGTGCTAAATTTTAATAATTTGCTGAGATTCTGTCCACAATTATTAAAATTTATACTAATATTGCAGAAAATATTTAACAAAAGTTACAAAAACCGAATATTTTTGACGCAAAGAAAACAGGGTTAACAACGTTTTCTTTGTTATTCTCGCTTGTAGGGTTGCCATGGATCCATGTTACATACATTTTTTAATTACCACAGGACCAACATTTTTTTAATTATTTGGTTTTTTTGATATTGGGTATGGGCTTCTAAAATACTGAGGTGCTATTATTGGTGAAATTGAAAACCGAATATTTTTGACACTCACTATATATCCGTAAAGAGCAAGAAAACAGAAAGGACCTTATGATCATACTAAACGTTATGATTGTTAATGATTGAATGATTTTGATGCCTTTTTTGAAAGTAGTAATATTTTTGATGTATTGTAAATCAGATGATAGATCATTCCAATGACGTATTCCCTTTCAGACACAAGGCTCCTCCGTCTAAAAGGTATAATCTTTCCTCTAAGTGATCTTGTAAATGATAGTCTTTTGAACAGATACCTTTGATAATAGCATTAGAATGTTTTTGCCAACAGGCAACTAATTTTGGGAGGAGTGTATGAATGTGTTAAGCATAACGCGCGAAGTTTGGAGTAGGTTTGTCCAACGATAGTCCGGTCAAAATAGACATGCGTATAAGGGGGAAATAGCAAAAATTCACACAAAGCTGAATTTTGGTGGAGAGCTAGGGTTAGGCATTAGAAGCAACGTCCTAAATGTCCCCATCGATCCCATGTGTGCAAAACAAGTTATTCGGGGTCAAAGGTCATTTTTGGAGGCATTATTCAGTTTTTTTTAATTTTTCTCAAAAACGGTAATACTAAGCAAAAGCTCGCTAAAGTAAAAGTTGTACATTCAATAATTGTCTACAAGATTGGTCTTTACGATTCTTAAAAAAGACTTACCATTTTCGAGATATCTCGATCTAAAGGTCAAATAAAAAATTAGCGGCGTAAGTACATTATGAGGCGAACCGGTTAAAGTAACGACACTATGTGTTAAATACTTCCGTAAGCTTTTAAACGATATCCACTTTGCAGTAATCGGCTCAGTAGAACCGGGTCTAACCCGGTTTTAAAATTTGGCCTTTCGGGTCTAATAACAGGCGAACCGGATCCGCAACCTTTGAAAATTATACATTTCCGTAATCAGTGCAACAAACCCTACCTTCGGACAAAATTTGAAAAAAATCGGAGAGTTTTCGTTGGGGTCGTTCCCGTTGGGCTTTCGATTATACCTGTGGGTTAAATGGGATATTTTTGCATAAAATGACTCTAACATTGAATAACTCTGCTAAACACACTCCGATTTTGTTGGAATTTTTTTTAGAAGATAGCTATAATTTCGCTCTTCAAGAAAATATATATTTTTTGGGGGGACAGACCCGATTACTTCGCTTATTTTAGCCGGTTCGTCTGAATATGTGCACATTGCCCTTATAAGTGCATAAAAATCATGTGTTTTTTAGAACAGCTGTATCTCAAGAATGGTTCCTTCTAAGAAAAAAATTATAAGGGTCAAACTTGTAGGTAATTTTTCTGTCTACAATATTTACTTTAGTCAAATCCGAAAAAAGAAATCCGAAAACCTAAAAACCCTTAAATTTTGACCTTTGACCCCGAATAATTTTTTTTGCACACATGGGATCGATGGGGACTTTTTGGAGGTTGCTTATAATGACAAACCCTAGCTCTCCACCAAAATTCAGCTTTGTGGGATTTTTTGTTATTTCAATGTCTATTTTGACCGGACTAACGACAGCGTTTATATGGTTGTTCCAGTTTAGGGAGTTGTTGAAAATGACGCCAATATTTTTGACGCTGGAGACCAGTTCAATTTTTTCCATTGTTGACAAGGATATCAAAGTGTGGCAGTGAAACGTTTTTTTTATTTTTATGAACGATGAAACATTTTGATTTAGTTGGATTTAAAAATAATCCATTCGCTTTATCCCATTCTCACACTCGGGAGAGATCATTATTAAGTTTTTCCACACACAGACTTATCTTATTTGGAGGGCTACTCAAAAATATCTGCACATCATCGGCATACATGTGCACTTCGCAATGGCGTAGTTGATCAGATAGGTTATTCGCATATAAGGAAAAAAGGAGTGGACCTAAGATAGATCCCTGTGGGACTCTTTTTTCAATCATCATGGGTTTAGATATCATTGTTCCTGAATAAACTGACTGAGATCCGTTGGAAAGAAATTAAATAATAAGTTGAAGTATTAGAGAAATTTAAAAACGGCGTAGTTTAAAACACAAGACAATGGTCGAGTAATACATGAAAACATAGCTGATTTTCGTCAATGTTCTGCTCAGCACCAAC
The DNA here is from genome assembly GCF_047663935.1 of Musca autumnalis. Taxonomy (NCBI): domain Eukaryota; kingdom Metazoa; phylum Arthropoda; class Insecta; order Diptera; family Muscidae; genus Musca; species Musca autumnalis. The sequence continues at coordinate 50,656,857 of NW_027412088.1, forward strand.
TGTATATATGTCTTCCCAGAAGGTCGGATTGGTGGTAGTAAAATGCCGGTTATCTTCACACTGGGCTATTAATGCTTGCCCAAGAATTCCAAAGGAAAAAGAAATCACTCACACACAAACTTGATTATTTCCCGATTATAAAGTCTTTTATTAGAAATTCAAGTTGTAATGATTAATACAATGTTGAGTTTTAAATAAACGGTTTTTGTGGTCGGTATGGTTAGGAGCTTAACACTTCTTATTATTTCTTTGAACTACGACTGAAATAGCGCGAGACAAAAAACCAAAACAAAATTAACATCGGCGCCTGTCGTTAGTTAACACACCGCCGACAGTAACAAATGACATTGCTAACAGGCCACCGGATAAACTGGTCAAATTTATATCCGTAGCTGGCGCTACCATTCAATCTCACACCGTATGGAATCTAAAACTTCCATTAAGGCGGTGGTACAGTTGTGTTCAGCACGAAAACCTTATTTTTATTTTTTCAAATATTTTTGACAGCAAGCACAATATTGTTATTGGGCGAAATTGGGCGATTTTGGTATTGGTATGATTTTCTTCCAAACATTTGGAAATGTGCTGGAACTAAATATAGGTTATGTTTGACAATGCGCGAGGGAGTAATATTCTCACAAAGCTAGGGTCAATTTCGTCGGGACAAATGGCGTTAGATGTAACAATTTTGAAGCAGTTTAAAACATCCTAACGCAATGAAACTACATTGAATGATGTTCTAGAATTATGTCCATAGTAGGAAGGGTGAATATGAAGAGAGGGTATATTGATAAACGTTTTATTTAGTTCATCGACATCACCATTATAAATGCTGGAAGCCTTGCATTTCCCCAAACCAATGTCACTAACAGTTCTCCTTTTACTTTTGGAATCTATAACAAACCTGAATTTATATACATATGTATGTATATGTGATAATCTGCCTTTGCGGAGTTTATGCGACTATTAACTCTTTTTCCTAGCGGAACGAAAATCTTCTTAAATCTCTGGCGTTTTAAATCTCTTCCACCTAGAATAAGCTATATCCCTTTCTTTAATACTTGAATTGATAGAGGAGTTGAACCACGATTTATTCTTAGAAGATATATTTTAGAAGAAGATATATTTTTCATTGTATAGTGCAAGTATATTATCTGAGAGAAATTCTACTTGTTGGTCAACAGAAATTAGGTCATATATGTATATGATCCCAATTGATTTGAAGAAATTTTGACTCTATATCAATGTAGTTTAAATTCCTGTGTATTTGGTCCAAAATTTGGTCTTCGTAATATTTTGTCCAAACTTAGTTTATGTTCGGAGGCATTATCGGTACACAAAATCTGCGAAGCCGGTATTAGATTCGATATTGTCAATAGATTTTTTATTTGTTCAATCCTTTATTTTTTTCATTTTAAAATATTATAGTCCCAGCGCCAGAAGGCCTTGTAGGGACAAAACTGACAACCATAGTACATATTACAATATAATATATTGTTATTTATAAAATTTTCTCTTTACAAAAAAAAAATTAATTTACGAAAGAAGTGTATCAATTCTAGTTAATAAAAATTGCTTCAATTTATATTAAAAAGAAGAAATCGAACTTAAATTCTTTATCTGAGAAGGTAATTTGTTGTATTCTGTGGGCCCAGCAAAACCAATTCTCTGCTTTGTGACCTCAAAGCGGCACGTTGCTGTATGTAACTGACCATATTGAAGTTCTTAGGAAGTTTATTGATCTGGAATGTGTACTAGTAACTGTTTAAAAACGTAACGTAAAATATAATATATAATATATAGGTATAATCCCCGTATTGGCAAGATGGACTTAGCCCGTTCCTTATAGAGCCTTACAGTTGGATATCTCCTCGGCAAGTTCAAAGCTACCTTTAAAGCCGTATTTTGAGCACGCTGTAACTTCTTTAATGGACCGTTAATCATACTTGCATAAACTCCTGGCAAGTGAGTCAGGTGTGAATGTATCAATGTTTGATATATTAAGATCATGGTCTCGCTTGTTAAATGTCCTCTAAATTTCCGGAGAACACCTGTAGCTGATGCCACTTAATGCCGGGCATACACTATGGGCATGCAGGACAGCATTTGTAATAGTATTAGTAAATTTTGAAGTTTTTGTCAATGTATTTGGGAGTAGTTTTGGCAGGATTGAAATCAAAATAGTTTTGATTTTGTAAATGAACCCCTTTCAATCCCATGAATTTTGTTTACTTTCCAAGTAACCAACAAATAATTTTTGAAAACAACAAATATTATTTGTGAGGAAATTAAAGAAATTTGAAAACTTTAACCCAAAATCGAGTTTTGGAGGAAAATTCATCATTTTTGGAATATGGATTGAAGGAATGCCACACACTATTCAATCGCACACGTACACAAGGCTTCATTTGGCAGTATAGTGTATGCCCCGCATTAGATGACATATATGAGAGTTCCATGACATGTTGATTTCCATAGTTAACCCAAAATATTTCACAGACCTCGATTCCATAACTGGCACTCCATTTATGTGTACACTTATAGTTTCTTCACGATGAGGTTTAAACCGTAAAAATTTGGTCTTTGTTGGATTTAACACCAGTAGTGGGATTCCGTAACTCATTTTTGCTGTTATCGATAATTGTCGGTAAAATTAAAGTGCTTATAATTTCGATAATTAACGACATTTTTCGGTAAGTTAACGATGAATAAAAAGTAGTCGCTAGCCTCTACCGACACAAGCAGTGATGCCAACTTTTCTTTATGTTTTTAGTCATAATTTTGCGATTTAATTTTACCGATTTTTGTCGGTAAGAGCAAAAATGAGTTACAGAATCCCACTACAGATTGTTTAAACTTGCGAACTCTGCTAACAATACTGAATCATATTCAATTTGAGCTCGAAGGACCTTATCATCTGTGTATCCATAAAACAGGCTATCATCGTCGGCAAATATAAAAAGTTTTCCGAAAAACAGCATATTTTTTAAATCATTGATGTAAAGTTTAAATAACAGTGGGCCCAACACACTTCCTTGTGGTTTACCGTATCTTACAGGTACCCTCGCACTTTGTTCATTGCCAATTTTCACAAATTGATGCCGATTCTGCAAAAAATCTTTAAAAAATAATAAGGTTTCATTGTTAAACCCAATGTATTTCAGCTTTTTCAACAAAATACCATGGTCCACAAGATCAAATGCCTTAGTAAAATTGAAAAATACTCCGGCTACTGCTCTACATCCTGTGTCAATTCCACTGCAAACATGTTCAACAATATTAAACAAGGCTTCATCAGTCCCAGATTCTTTCCTAAAGCCAAACTGATTTGTAAACATAATATGTGTATCCTCAACATACGCTGTAATCTGTTCAAACAGTATCTTCTAAAATAACTTATCAAGCACTGATAAAACTGCAATTGGTCTAAAATCTTGAAGACCTTTTGAATTCGCTTTTTTGGGGACTGGATTATCTTGTGAAATTTTAGAATATCTGTATATTTTCCACATCTTAGCATATTGTTGAATATCTTTAATAGTATTTCCGCAACAGCGTCTTTTCTAATCAGCAACGTTTTTGGTTTAATGTTGTCTTGACCACAACTTTTTTCCCTCATATTTAAGCCATCAAGTTCGTTCAATATTCGGTTCTTGTCAACTTGATTTAGACCAAACTGGCCGTCTTCCATTGTCAGGGTCCCAAAGAAATTAAAATCGTCATCAGGATGTTTCTGCATGCCATTCACTAATTCCTGAACAGAACGATGAAAATATGTATTCAATGCATTAGATCTTTCAAAATCTGTCTCCAAAATATTGCCATCCAAATCAACAATTTCTCCAAAAGATTCTTTATCTCTACCCAGTTCGTGATTCAAAAACCTCCAAACCTTTCTTACATCTCCGTTACATGATTGAATGTTGTCTCTGTAGAAATTATCTATCAGGCATTTGTTACATGCTTTTATTACCTTGCTTATCCTTTTTAATCTAATGACAATACTTTGGTCATTTCGACGTTTGCGTTTCAGATTAAGCAATTTGTTTTTGTAATCTCTTAAAGAAACCAGTTGATCAGTTACCCAAGGTGATATACATATTTTGCCTTCTGATTAAAGTTGCAATTCACACAGGCTTACTTGTTACATTTAAATTCGTCAAATTAGTGTAAAAATTTACAACACAACAATTAAACTAAAATGCAAAAATAATTAGGATTAAATGTAGATATCACGGCGGTTTCTTAAAAACTAGTCTATCACAGTTGCTAGGTAAAACACAACTAATAATTTTCAAGTCACTGTAAACAAGGAACCCTCGTACATCGTTGTGATCATGATAAGAAGGACTGCTTGTGATAACAATTTCAACTCGATCAGAGAGGTGGCCCTAAACAACATTTAAGCAGAATTTCCCCAACACAACAAACATTCCACAGCGATCCTGAGGAGGCCCCTAAACTTGGACTCTAGTTCCCACATATTTTCTCGTGTTTAAAAACTTTTTAAAAAATACTTGTGGCTTTTCACTTGCCTTCTTGTTCTGTTTAGTTATTATTATTAAATTATTTAAGATTTTACATTCATTCACCTTTATGCGTCGACGACAATAGAATGCGTTGGTGAGGGTGATTTGTTGTCACTCTCTTGTGTTGCTGCTGCAAAATTTCTGGTTCTCTTCGCAAAACTTATGAAAGGGGGGAACGCCGTTGTTGATGTTGTTGTTTTGTCACACAATTAAGCTCTGCTCTTGCACAAATTCACAATATAAAACAAAATTACACTCAGCACAAATTGCTTTGAAGAATGAATATTTTGAATTTTGTAATTCACTTTTATCGATTAAAATTATTAATATTAATTAAAAAAAATGGCACCACAAATACCAACAAACACGTTTGCACTTTATAATTTACTCTGCTTTTACTCTTAAAAGTGGAGCTCGCTCTCTCTCCTTGCTTCGCTCTTTTAGCATAAAAAACTCTATTACACGAATGGCTTGATTCTTTTATTTATTTATTTTTCCTTTCTTAAACTTCTTTTTTGTGATTTCCTTTTTTATGACTTGGAGCAAGGAGCGTGGGGAATGAAAGAAAAAATTTCGTAGCGTTGTTGTGAATTGTTGTAGGATATAGAATAATTTTTGTTTGGATTTTGTTTTTTTTAGTTGCGGTAACGAACACACAACGCGTCAAATCAAAAAAAAACTGTTGTTAGTGGTTCACGACGAAAGGCAATGTAACGCGGACAAGCGACACCGGCCGATGAACACGAAAGCGGCGGCGAGTTTCAATAAAGTAAGTAATCGAATGTCAATCTTTGCTTAGAAATCAAAGTGCGGCTTTTTATTTGGTTTTTATTCTGCTTCTTCTTTTTCTTGTTAATCGGTGGAATTTACAAAAGCATTAACATTAAAGAACGGCGACGGTTTGGTTTTGTTTTTCTTTTTTCTCTATATTTTGCACTTGATGTTTACATTGATTTCAAAAAAAGACACAAACCCACACACACACATTTACTTTTTTGTTTGAGTGGGGGGATAGTGTTAAAAATTGGCAAAATTTTGTTTTAATTTTCTTCTGTATACATTTTTCTTTTCTTTTTAATTTTTTATGCAAACTTTCCACTTTTCAATTCCTTTTTTTTTTTTGCTTTTCAAACAAAAGGAAAACAATTTTCAACACTTTTTGCTAGGCTCCACAATTTTTTTTAATTTTTTTGTACAAACGTAACGTTGCCGTAGCCGCTGCTGTCGACGTCGTCGTTCTTCACTTGTAATTCTTCTTCTCCCCACACACACCGTTCCAATTGAGGATGATGGTGAAGATGATGTTATTGGCGTTGTTGCTGCTGCTGCTAGTTATTCCACCAAGTACACATAAAAATACTTTGAAAACAGCCACAAAAATACTGTATTCTCTCCTTTTTTGTGTGGGTATTCCTCCGCCGTCGTCTATGGATGTTGGTGTATTTTATGATGATGGCTGTTATGTTTTATTCTTCTTCTTCTCTTTCTTGTTTTGAAATTCAACCCGCTTTCGTTCTTCCGTTAAACAATTAACTAACGTTCCGTACGGCACAACTTGTTCGCAAGCACTCACTTTTTGGACTACTACTCAATGTTTGCGCCACACAATCATCAACTGGATGGTTGTGTGTGAGTGTGTGTGTGCGAGTGAATGTTCGTTTGCCTTTTGGAGTTTATTGGGGGTTTAAGTACGAGAGAGAATGTGTTTGGATGAGACACTCGTCGTATTCTCATTACTTGACTTTGTTTATCTCTTTGTTGTTGTTTTTCCAGCTGAGAGACAAACCAATTGGTTTGTGGATACTGGAATATTGAGTTATTGAGTGTTGTTTAAGCAACCCCTCTCCCATAATGTTTGTGATAAATTTCAACCAGTGAGAGACAGACAAATGGTGTGTGATAAAAAAAGAGGTGAAAACTTGTTTAAGAGTTTACCTACCTGATGTTAAAGAGTACAGTTTATTTGTTATTGTATTAACCGGTTTATACAAAAAATGTATACAAAAGCAAGGCTTTGAAAGATACAGTGAGTCACAGTCAAAAGTATTCACTTCACTTTCTTTCATTAAAACTGTGAGGACAAAAGTCACTACGTTTGTTTTTATCCCCACCTTTATTGTTGTTATTGTCTTTGGATTATATCTGTTGAATTATATAATTGAATTGGTAAATAAAACTTACTAAGAAACACGTGGTTTTTTCTGTAATGGGGTAGGTACCCCAATGGCACGTGGTTTTTAAATTATTTAAACTTATTTTCTGGGTAATAGGTACCGACTGTTTTCCTATAAAAGGACCGGAGGAAATCGAAAGGGGATCAGTCGGTGTTCAAAGGAAGTCAAGTCAACTAGTGCGCGAATTTAATCGAGTGGAAGTAAACAATCGCAGATAACCAGGTGAGTCAGAGTGGTGATATTCAATTTCTTGCCCAGATTCCTTGAAGTGTCTATAACTCTTGGAACTTCTTCGCGTACTCTTGCCCAGATTCTTTGAAGTGTTCGCAACTCTTGGAACTCTTTCGCGTACTCTTGCCCAGATTCCTTGAAGTGTTCGCAACTCTTGGAACTCCTTCCCGTACTCTTGCCCAGATTCCTTAAAGTGTTCGTAACTCTTGGAACTCCTTCGCGTACTCTTGCCCAGATTCCTTGAAGTGTTCGCAACTCTTGGAACTCCTTCGCGTACTCTTGCCCAGATTCCTTGAAGTGTTCGTAACTCTTGGAACTTCGCGTACTCTTGGCCAGATTCCTTGAAGTGTTCGTAACTCTTGGAACACCCATTCGCGTATCATTGTCCGAATTCCTTGAGGTATCTGCAAATCCTGAGTCCTCTCTCCCGCGTACACTCGTCCAGTTAGGGAAACTTATCCAGATCTCTCGCGACGCCTACGGAAATCTTTTTCAGGTCTACCATTTAGCCGAACTTTTCACGGTAACTTATCTGGAGGAGAATCCGGACGGAGGTCGAACTTATCCACGTCACCCAACAGGCCGGTATAGACGGAGAACTTATCTAGGTCTCCCACACAGCCCATATCCAGAATCTACTCGGGTCTCCCGTCGAGACTGGACTGTCGACGACGAGCGGAGAGGTGAACTTATCCAGTTCACCCCGAACGAGCGGCCGAAACTCTACCTTTGTATATACTTAATAATTTATACTTGTGTACCCCTCAAAAGAAAAACGAAATAATAAAACACAGCGTTGATTAAAAACCAACAAGAAATCCGTGTTATCACTCTCTCGGTCTTTCCACTTACAAATTTCTGTGGCAGACTCTGGACCCCCGCGAGCTATCCCAGCAACCGGAGGGAACTTGTCGTTACAAAACTGCGTTTGCTAAGAATAAATTAATGATAATGATTTTATTCTTTTTTTTATATTTCTTGATTAATGTCTTAACTTAAAATTAACAATACTCTGAAAAATTCAGATAAAAATTAATAATTGTTAAAAAAGCATAAATTTTTACCTTACCGTGAAAAGTGTCCACCTGGTAATACTTCCAATTTTATAACGATGAACATTAATTCTTGTGTTGGAATTACAAGCACAATTTTGCAACAGTTATTTTTATAAACATTCCGCATAAGTTTGCCAGTTTAGAGATCTTTTTTTTTGGAATTAAGACCATGGGACGCCATACAACGATTGCCGAAAGATAATTATTTAATTGTCATGGGTAAATATCAACGAAAATAGCAGAAATGCTCAATATTACCCGATTTGCTGTTCAAAAAAATCATATTGAGGCATACAACTGAGAATAGGATCTGCAACAAGTCGAAAAGCAGAGAAAAAAATCACTAAAAGAGACGATAATTGGTTGCTTCAACAGGTGGCCGACAACCCGAAGCTTAGTGGAGACATATCTTAACAAAAAGTTTGTAACCTTCATGGTCTTCATGGCAGAGTTGCACTGAAAAAGACATTCATATATCCTAAAAACCGCAAAATTCGATTGGACTTCGTTCAGGTACACAAAAAAAAAAGGATTTTGAGTTATGGAAGACTGAAATTTTTGCAGATGAAAGCAAATTTAACCTTTTTCGGACGGAAGGAAAAAGTAAGCTATGGCGTAGGGCAAATAGGCCGTTGACCCTAAACACACAATTCCAACCTTAAAGCACAGAAGAGGATCTGTTATGGGGTTGTATGAGTGCTTCTGGTGTAGGGAATCTTGTATTTACCGAAGGAATTATGGATAAGATGTGTCATTTAAACATTCTGAGGAGTAATTTGAAAGGTAGCGCTGAAAAATGGGATTTGGGACAACATTCCAATTGTATCAAGAAAAATGACCCCAAACACAAATTACACATTGTTCGAGAATGGATGCTATAAAACTGTCCAAAAGTACTTCAAACACCTCCCCAATCCCCGGATTTTAATCCTATAGAAAATGTCTGGGGTATTTTGGAGACAAATATATTGTTACGAATGTAACTGATAGGTTTAAGTTAATTTAGTTTAATTTCCGTTAATTTAAAAATTTGAATTGTAACGTAAAGTTTTTATTACGCAGTTACTTTATTTAAGCAACAACAACTACCATGTAGAACTCTCTCCATTATTCTAGATGTTACTTTACCTTTTATTAATGTGCTTTTGTTTGTTTTGCCATAGTCATGTAATTATCGTTGAGTTTGTTACTCCTTTATTTCTTGCATTTGTTTGTTGTTGTAATTACGTCATTACTGCGCTTGTCTACTTGTATGTATGTGAGTATGGTTGTTCGCTTAGTGCGAATGTGTGTTCGCTGCACAGATTCGAGATGTTGCCAGATTTTGTGGATAATTCTAGACCAAGGAGATTTTGGGTATAAATATCGGTAGGAACGGCAACATTGATTGAGTTGTGTTTTAAGCGTTGAACTGAACAGATCGGTTAAAGAATAGCTGCGTACTAACTAGAGACTTGCTGTGTGCTTAGTAATTATAGTCGGTTCCGAATAAGTGTAATAAAGTAAATTAAGCATTGTAGAAGCGTAATCTAAAACGAACCCTGTTTTATTTGGTACAAATCGTACTGGGGAATAAAACAACGTCTACACGGAGATTAGTTAAATCTAATTCCGTAACAATATGAATTCATAACATCTCAAGTATACGAACCCTGAAAAATGCCTTGCAAGAAGAATGAGGAAAATTCAGATTTCTTAAATCAACGCAAAAAAGCTCGAGACTGTAAAGAATAACAAAGGATATCATACCAAGTACTAAACACCTAATAAATCCCTTTTGTTTAATAAAAGTTTTAGTGTGCATACTTTTCCCTGTGAGGTAGAAATCGCTATTGTTTAACAATTTGTATTTTTTATCTGCATATTCAATGCTAATTTTATTTTATTAATTTTAAGTTAAGACACTACGGTTAAAATATAAAATAATAGAATCACTTTAATTAAGTAAGTCTTAGCAATCGCATTTTTAATGAAAGAAACTCTAATGGATACTTTAGACTGTGACTCACTGTACTTTATATGGCTTAAATGCCGTTTAACAGCACCTTTCAAATTTGATTGAAATTTTTACCACAGGCAGTCCTTGTTTTCCTGATCACCATACATAGTTTTCCGGGGGAAGTCCATACGTTTTTAAGATATGGGTGTTGACATGTTTTGCTTTAGCACTATTGCCGTTTTTAAGGCTCCACTCGTAACTGTCTTACTTTTTTAACACAGGTGGTCCTTATTATCCTGAACACAACGGTAAAATATAATTCTCAGGTGAAAGGTCCTCCAAAGCAATATGAGCTTAGATTTGTTCAAACAACCCTTTCGTCCTTCAACAGCGACACCACCCAAAAACTTACTTCTATACTCGAATTTAAACCAATCCTTCTTTCCTAAAACTAATCCATTGTTCTTTCCAATTTCAGTAATAGCAACATTAAAATTGTAAGGCTGTACGGCGATCTCAATATGCCTCTCAGACAGGAGGATCCCGATACAGCGGGCAAAGTCCCCAAGTATCTACCGGAGTAAATAGCGTGCATAGGCATAGCTGGTGGAAGATACCAAGAAACATTGACACTGACCTCCTCGTTGTGTCACATGGCAAACTTCCCTTAATACCAGTTAAAGGTGGTGAGCTAACATGTGCCGAGCGTTTACCTCTAAGAACGATGAAAACTTGGATTGGGCGTTCCTATAAAAAGCAACCTACTATGAAAATACCAAGAAAAACAAACCCTTCTAAAATTGAAGACCCCCCGCAAACGTTTAAAGGATCTGCGTATTCGAAACTGGATCTTTACAGAGAAGGTGCAGTTTGCATATTGGCGGATGTAAGGTAAGTACAAACAGCTATTATTGGCTTACAGATAGTGCGTAGGAATCGGATAGTGCGTAGGAATCGGATCGACTAGTTCTGATTTGTATGGAAATAAAACTGGTAATAATGTTTACTACGAAGTATGACCGGAGACTTTTTCTGCTGACAAATACACCTCATTCCCCCTGCCAAGAGCAAAGTGAAACCCATACAGCGGATCTTCAAATTGGTGCATACGAGAGAAAGACCTGTGAGCTCTGTGGAGGGCACCCACTAGCTGCTTTCTAGATAATGCCAAAGGGGCATTGGCCGACGCATGATATCGCTGCTCCCGTGCACTGGTGCACTATGGTTTGAGCCGTCATGGCCAGAAACATGTGAAACTTCTTGACGACACATCCCGTCTACTTTCGCAAATACCCATGCCATAAAAAACATAATTTAGAAAAAGAAGAAGAACCCGGTATAAATAATAATCACCTCTGCGAAGATACAGGGGATACAGATAGCGTACCGAGGATCTGGCAGGAGCATTTCATCAAGCTTTTGCTTTGGAATACGGGCAGCGATGAAGATACCCCGTAACCAATCCTAAACGACGACATTGAGTGTTTACAATTTAGCCAAAGTGAGGTCATGACAGTAATTAATCGGATTAAGAACAATAAGGCTGTCGGACTGTTCAAGACCATTGGAAAATTTGGCTTAGTTTACTAAATAATTTCATTTAATCCTTCTTAATTTCAGGTGGTAAGGATATCATCTCCCCTAGAACTTTCATAACGGTTGAATAACCTAATATTACGATGTGAAAGCGGGAACTTCCTTCGAGTATTATGAACTGATATTTTAGTTGGTGATAGCTGGACAATCCTAAGAAATATGGACTTCGAAGTAAGTGAAAAACATGTATTATTTTCAAAACAAATATCCTTCATTTGGTCTTTAGAGCCGTGCTAATCACTACTGGGCTCGCGAGCCGTGTCTGTGTGAACACACACAATCTCAATTGTGGTGTGTTTGAACGTTACTCTCACCACCGATCATCTTCTTTGTTTTAGCAATGAATTAACCTTTAACTGTGGAGGTGGGGGTAAATTTTACCCCTTCGATCATATATTGTTAAAAACTTTCAAATGATTTGAGCGATCGGTCAAATTTTTTCTGTATCTTCATATTTCCTTAACATAAGTAGGCAGTAATGTTTTGGTTGTCAAATGACCAGATAGTGAGGAGATATGCTTACGATGGTATAAAAATTACCCCACGTCCAAGTTCTTGTCACTGTGGCATAGAAAATATTTTACCACCACCTCCAAACTAACGTAAGTACCCTATGTAAAAAAATGACCCCACGTCCAATACGACGTATGAATTTCATGGAAAAGTTTTGACCACACGTCAAACTCGGCATATGAATCATATATTCTGCATTCTCAATTAATCCATTACCCTGGGTACCTCTTCAGCAACTTTTTAACAACTTCACTCATTGTTTATTTTACAAAAATTTCATGTGTTTGTTTTGTAGTTCTTACAAAAACAAAAGAAATTTTAACAACTTTTAAATCGATAAAAGTTACAGAATAGGCCCACTGATCCGAGCTCTTTCGGTCAGTGCCGGGATTGGGAGGAATCTTGGTCAATGAATCTGTTCCGATTGTCAGATCCGCATGCACCATATTTAATCATCTCCCCGATGTAATGGATGTAGGGCGCACTTCCAGAGCTGCTCTGGGGTGCGATTCTGTAACTCTTGTTTTTCGTTATCGACAAAAATCCGTAAAATTTAAACGCAAAGTTATGACTGAAATATTAAAAAAAATACTTACCAAAAATATTCGGAAAAATTCAATTTATGGACACATACAATTTTCACCTTAACGAAGATTATCGGTAATTCTGTGGTTAACTAGTTACGGAATCACACTAATGTTCGTACCCGCTTCCAGGATTTCTGCGATAAGAGTTATGTTTGCTGGTTTCTGCGTCAACACATAGACCTTTATAACAATGTTTTGCGAAAGGATAGTACAAGAAGCGAAGGCTCATACCGTCTGTCCACTACAAACCTATCTCGCTTGAGCTTAACTCTTGTGACCCATACACGAAATATGTACATATCGCCAATGAATAGTTGTGCCCTGCGTTACATGCCTGATATTAAACAAAGACGCTCTTACAGAAATAAGAGAAGATTGTCACTGGTCGCCAGGCATATCACCATTGTTGCACCCGTTCTGACAAATTACGTACTCTGTTAACGCGTCATTTCCCTTGGCTCAAACAATCTTCCTATAATCGTCGCCGTTAACAGACCATCCCACTTCATAACCGCTGACCGCAGTGTTTTTCTTAGCCATTAACAAGGGTTCAGACAATTTACCAATCACCGCTGCAGAGAACTGCACATTCCTCCGGTAGCTGAGAGAATTTTCGTGGACGTCAGTTATGTCGAATACCCGAACAATTTTTCAGAAATGAAGCTCCCCATGAACATATTGGCCGATGGGGTCCAGATTCCGACCACAAGCTACCCCATAATATTGTGTGTACCGTTCGACAGCATGTTTAAGTCGTCCACACAAGCCATAGGCTATTTACAAGATCAGAAGTAGGAACAAGGTTCTCAAGTCGCTTGGCGCATTACTTGGGGTGCAGGCCAAGAAACCTAGTTTACCTCTTACAAAGCAATAGACCTGTCTGTGGTAAGCTATGCGCTGTCAGTGTGGTATGCAAGTATTATTGCTACGCAGTGGAAGAATATTCAAACATGCCAGAATGCCGACCCGAGGACTGCAATCGGGTGCATCCTCATGGCACCAGGACACCATCTTCATGAGGAGAAGAAACATTGTCGATGCAGTACCTGCTTGGGTGTAATCGCACTAAGCATAGATGCCGCAATCTAGTGTACAGGTTTTCCGGTATAACCCTTATCTCTTGCATGGACGAAATACCTGCAGCACTACCAAAAAATATATCTGTAAGAGCCAAAAAGAAGTACTTGGAGAATGGGGTCTACAGATATCTGCGTCGTTATTGCGGACAAGGTAGTCGAGATGGTAGCGGATGAGCCCATATAGGTCAACAGTGGCGCCCACCGGCTTTCAAGAGGTTTACGCTCGTGTTCAGCGCCAGGTTCTTGTGCTCACAAGCAAAGAAGAAATCCTGACTAATTCTGTCATCAAAACATGAAAGCAATAACCAAGAGAAATATTAATCTCCCAGGAAGTCACATATGTGCCAAATCCTCCCTCAACTGCGCCAGGCTCCACGTGTCTGGGAGGAAGCACTTCATGTTTAGACAATGTTTCAGAAACCTCTAGAAGCCCTATTGCTCCTCAAGGAGTGAAGCGGAAAAGAAGAAGATCCGGACGATGTAGCCGCCTAAATTCGTATTGGGATCGAATTGATGGCACGATATGCAATACATACTCTGCATGTGGATTGGGATCGCACAACATGCTGCACTTGTTTAAATGCCAAGCTAAACCCACTCACATGTCTTCTGATACTTTATGGACGCAGCCAGTCCAGGTTGCAAAATTTTCGAATCTGGATACAAAAGAACCATGCATACGAACGAAGATATTTGCGTAGAAGATCCTGAGGTCTTCTTATAGGAGACTTTGAGGTCTTCATATATAAGACCTTATGGTCTTCTTATAGAAGACCCTATGGTCTTCTTATAGAAAACCCTGAGGTCTTCTTATAGAAGACTCTGAGGTCTTCTTATAGAAGACCCTGAGGTCTTCTTATAGAAGACCCTGAGGTCTTCTTATAGAAGACCCTGAGGTCTTCTTATAGAAGACCCTGAGGTCTTCTTATAGAAGACCCTGAGGTCTTCTTATAGAAGACCATGGGATCTTCTTATAGAAGACCATGGGATCTTCTTATAGAAGACCCTGGGATCTTCTTATAGAAGACCCTGAGGTCTTCTTATAGAATATCCTGAGGTCTTATAGAATATCCTAATGTCTTCTTATAGAAGATTTGGATTTGCCTTTGGTTTGTGTGTATGTATTGATTAGGAATACAATAAAAATTGAAAGCTTTTGAAAGTTTATCGTCAATTTGTCTACATTTTTACAAAATAGCACAATCGTTACTGCAAATATTTTTTAGTTTCGACAACGTTTTCGATTGTCGGATTGTTAAAAGGTTGCAGAATAGGCCTACTGAGGAATTTTAAGGGCCGCTTGACTATCGACGCATAGAGTCACCTATGTTCGTTTTCGTATTTTGTATAAGTTCTATAGCTTATTTCATTGCAAAGGCCCTACAATTTTCCTTCAACGTATATGAGAGTCGTAAGTTGAGGGTATCGCCATACGCGCCTGTTCCTGTTTCAGTTTCTATCTTAGGGCTACCGGTATAACTTATATTCCGCCTAGAAGTGGGGAGTCGTAGGTCCAAGTTCTATTTCCTCCGTTCACCTAACTCTCTTCGTCGCATTCTTTGGTGAAGAAAGATTTTGGTCTGAGTCCTTGACTTTTTCTAGGCCTGATTCATCATCTTTGACTTCACATCCTTCAACTTTGAGGGATGTATTACCGATGTAGTAGCAAAGATTTCCTCTGAAGGTGTTGAGCTCAAAAGAGGTGAGTTGTTCAGACAGACTTATGCCCCTGTAGTTGGAACACACAGTCTCCTTCTTCAGGCTTCTTGTGGGCGGGACACAGGATGTCCAGGTTCCAATCCTGTAGGACTTCTTAACCGGAGAAAACCTAAATCTTCATATAGAACATCAGAGGTTCCTATTGTAAAAATCGATAAGTAAATACTACAACAAATACAACTTAAGAACAACCGCATAGAAAATTGTTTTGTTATTGTAACCCCTACAGGTAAAGATTGTATCGAGAGGAAAGAAATAGAAAAGAAGATAATATGAAATTAATATTTAGACATCTAGGCATCCACATCCAGTCCCAGGAAGCGGGCCGCTTCAACTGGATGTGTCCAAAGAGACTCCGACGTCAGGTCTGTCGGTTGTGCAGGACATGCGAAGAGGTGCCGTGTGATGTGTGGAGATTGGTCACATTTTGGGCATGCGTCAGTTATCTCAGGATTCAGCAGGGAGAGATAACTGTTGAGGTAGCTAGAGATACCAGATCTGAGCTGAGATAGAGTCGATCTGGTCTACCTAGGTAGGACCCTCTCATCCTCGCTTACAGGAGGGGGTCTCCCACCAAGCACAACACAGCTAGTATAGGAGGAGATTTGGTCTTCAACAGCCTTTGTGTGTACTTGTTTAAGGGCGTTTTTGATATCATCTGATGGATTGGGGGGATATTTGGTAGCTCTTTACGAAAGTCGTATCTAATGGGTGTGCGTCTTTCAGAGGGGGGTCTAATGTAGCTCTCATGGTTAGGGTGGTCCCGCTTCTTGCATTTAATCGCGTGTTGTTGTGTTAGGAGGGTACAGAGGGATTTTACCGGGAGACGTTTGGTTTCATGCTGTAGGTGATTTTCTAGGGCCATGGAGTGACACCCTGTAGCGATACGCATTTAAGGATTTTATTCCTTTTCCCTACATACCCGGCCACCATCTCGGCATGTTTACAGAAGAGGAAAATACTATCGAAGGTTACACCCAATATTTTGGGGTTCTTAATTGTTGGGATGTTTTGTCCGCTAATACGAATATTTAAGATGGTTAAGATTGTGGCTGAGGACTTGGGGGCAGATAACTGAATGATACGGCCTTCAAAGAAGTCCTTGAGGGTGGGGAGGTAATTGTTAATGCGGTCTTCTATTTCTTGGATATTCCTGCCAATAGACATGATCGTGCAGTCATCGGCGTATGATATTAGGTGGACATTTCCGGGGGGGGGGGGGGGGGGTTGGAAGCTTTGGAGATATAGTAGTTAAATAGCAACGGGGATAGTACTCCCCCTTGAGGTACACCCTGTTTATTCTTCCTGGGTTTGGATTTGTGCCCTCGGAACTCCACATAGGACTGTCTGCCTGCCATGTAGTTAACCAGCCATCTCTTGAGGTAGTTGGGGAGTGCTGTTTCCATAACGTCCCTCAGGAGAGTGGCGTGGTTGACCGTGTCAAAGGCTTTGGACAGGTCCAGTGCCACTAGTATGGTTCTGTGATGTGGTCTCTTGCTGTTTAGTCCTTCTGTTATCTTAGCCGTGACTTCACTGAGAGCTGTTATAGTGCTCCTTCCGGCTCTGAAGCCGTGCTGATGGTCGGCAAGGTGGAAGTGTTCAGTGAAGCGCGATAAGATAATAGATTCCAGAATTTTTACAACTGGCGATAGCAGAGTGGACAGGGATTATTTTTCCGACTTTCCACATGTCTGGGACCTCGAAAGTGCTAAGACATTGGTTGAAGGTGTGGGCAAGGTAATTTGCACCATGTTGTTCAATGTGCTTCAGCATCGTAGCTTCATAGCCAGGCCATCCGGACCAATTGCTGTGGAGTTCTTGGCGGCTTTTATGCTTGTAAGCACATTATCCGTTGTGATGGTGGCTGGGTCCGTGGTTGATCTAAGGACGCGGGAAGCTCGGCGTATTCTTCTGCTATCGCGGTTCGGAGTCGGCGGATGCTCGACAAATTGTCTGCAGAAGGCCGCTGCAGTCTTAGCTGGGGTTTTTGGAACATTATCTCCGAAAGATATTTTTATACTGTCTGTACGTCTCGGGTTTGATAGATTTTTTATAGTGTTCCATAGTCTTTTTGTGACAGAGTCTGACTCCTCTAAGTGTTTGTGCCATAGCTCTTTTTTATGGTTTATTATTATTATTTATTATTTATTTATATTTATTATTTATTTATCTGTTTGTTGAGGGTCTGTATTCTGGCATCAGACGGATCTGCTTTCGATCTCGAAGATCCGCCCAGTTGGAATACACCTTTTACTTGCTTTGAGTAAGGTGTTCCTGAAGAATTTTTTAACTGCCGGTGCTGAGGTGGGTAGGGGGGATTGCGAGAATTCATCTTCTGTTATTCTATTAAACAGGTCCCAGTCAGCCTTGTTGAAGGTAATGAAGGTTCTTTCTTCAGACAAGGAAGATGTGTCAGCCATGTTGATCATTATTGTAATAGGCATGTGGTCGGAGTTTAGCGCGATGTCCACGTGCCAGGTGGCATTCGCAACTAGACTTGCGCTAACAGTGTGACATTAGGGGAGCTGCGGCAGGAAGCTGTAATACGGGTAGGATGCTCCTCATTTATGGGGCAGAAGTTGGAGTCATCTACCTGCTCTACTATGTAGTTCCCTCTGGAATCGCATCCTAGTTCCGAATGCCAGCTGTCGTGGTGCGCATTGAGGTCCCCCAGGAGAATTGTGTTATCATCCTGGAGGAAAGGAATAATGGATGGTTTATAATTGTTGTTGTTTGTAATGTTAGTGTCACCGGTATATGTAAACAAAAGAAAATGTCTATAAATTATTGGAATTTAAAAAAAACTAAGTCCATATTTATATTAGCCAATTTTCCTTGCGGAAATTGTCAATTTGAAGGAGAGAGAGGTGAGGCATATGGAAACCCTTTGCGTCTCAACACCCTCTTTCACCTACAAACTGACAATTGCCGCAAGGAAAATTGCCTAATGTAAATAAGGACTTATATTTTTTCACATTTCATTAAATATTTTGAAAAACATCAATGAAAATTCGTTACATTTTCAATTTGAATATTTCCATATCATTCCGCTAAATGGATAATTTCTCGCAGAGTGGTGCACGTCTTTTACTTTATATTGTTCTACCATAATGTCTACCATTACGGGACCAGAAGGTCTTCCATTAGAATAATCTCGTGGTCTTCTAATATGACATACTGATCTTCTATAAGTCCTTCTCGACTAAACCGTCGAATTTTCTATCGGAAGACCAGAAGTTCATGTTATGGATGACCATTAGGTTAAACTTTTGGTCTGCTAATATATGACCTACTGATCTTTAATAAGAAGTCCTACTAGTTTCTTATAGAACACCATCGGATTGCCTCTTAGGATTTTAGAAGATCTTCTCACAGAATATCGGAAAGTCTTTTTAGAGAAGATCAGAGGGCATTTTTAACTAAGTTCAAAGGGCCTTCTTATAGATGATCGGTAAATCTTCTTAAACAAAACCAGGGGGTATTTTTACAGAAGCTTTGAATGCCTTCAGGTTTCCTTCTTGCAAAAGACCAGAGTGTTTCCTTTTAGAAGACCACATTTGTTAGAAGACCAGAATACGTTGATTTGCGGCTACGTCGGTGCTTTCGTCCCCAATCTATTAAAAAACCACGTAAAACTTCGTTGGGAGACTATAAAGATCTTCATATCACAGATCATCTGAATTTTTTACGACTGTTATTATAGAAAAAAAATTAGACGAACCTTTATAACTTGAATTTGCCAGCTTCCGCACGATTGCCCATGGCTAAATTTAAACTCAACATTGCCAATTTTTCAGCTTTCAAATAGTTTTCATCTTCAAATTGACACACAAATTTCGGATATCCAAGTGGACTGAAATCTGGTTCCGTAAAATTCCAGTAAGGTATATTTAACATCAATTTCTGCGGCTTCTCAGGTGGGAAAGCGGACCTTATCGTAGAAGAAGACTGCACGGCAGATTCTTCAAATTGCTTTTCCAAATAGTTGCCATATGAAACCTGAGGTTGGCCATCAACACGACTGTTTTCTTTGTGATCACTTAAAATAACCACATCAGCTTCTTCATAGGATTTTGTAGAGTTATCCTTGGAAGAACTTGGGGATTCGCAATTCAACTCAGTATTTGTTCCACCCTCACACGCTAAAGAATTTCCAACCGCTTGATGTGAAGCCGTTTCTTTCGATAACATTTTATGTAATGAGGGAAACATTCCGACATTTTGACTATCCATAATTTCACCACAACTCTCATCATTGGAGTCACTTTGTTCCTCCAGAGAAAATTTCATTAGAGCTTCTGTTAATTTCTTCTGGGCATTATCCCCTGGGTGGCCATTACCAAGTCTACGTGGCGGTGGTGGTGTTAATGTCCGCATATTACCCAAATTCGATGAAACACCTGCAGCAGAACCACCCAAAACTACATCGGAATATAATGTTCCTGGTCGACATGCTGAATCCTGGGTTTTATTAACCTGATATTCACCACCTTTGCCCGCAACACAATTAATTTTAAGCCAATTAGGGGAATGTTTGCGTGACACCTTGTTCTTCTTGTTCACAAAGGTGGCAGAACGATCGGATCTTTTCCAACTGGCCGATTTAACTTTATTGGTTCCAGGTGAGAATATTTCCTTCGAAGTCTGGGGTTCCTCATCATTTCCTGAAGCATTTTTGCCAATTGGCTTTAGCAGTTCAGTTATCGCCTTTTTAGGTTTCGGTCTGCGTCTTTTGTCAGATCTTTTATGTGATTTCTTTGGTAAGTTGTTGGAGCTGTTCTGCGACGAATGCTGGGCGGTTGATTGGGTTGAAGATGGCGGTTGATTGATATTTGAATTTTGCTGATTTTTGCTGCAGAACCATAAAAAGTAAAATGTAAAGAATGGGCAAGGATTTTATATAAATTTTTGACTTACTTAGAATTGAGAAATCCGCTAACCATTCTGCTTAGAAACATTTGCAAAGATTTTTACTCAGAATTTCCCGACTCAAAGATTTGGATCGTGGTAATTTTTTCTAAAGTTCTTTATGGTGTTTTTGTTGTATTCTAGGAGATTGGGAATTGGACTTTCTTATTTTCTGAATTGAAAATAAAATTTTTCTTGAAAAACATTTTAAACAAATTAATGTCATACACTGTAGATAACTCAGTAATCCATGTTATGAACCTCCGAACAGACCAAGAGGTTTTCCTAAAGAAGGTCTTCCTAAAGAAGACCGCAAGCGCATTCTATATAAGACCACATGGTCTCCCTAAAGAAGGCCACAAAATCTTCCTATAGAAGACAACAAGGTCTTACTATAGAAGACCACAAGGTCTTCCTATAGAAGACCACAAGGTCTTCCTATAGAAGACCTCAAGGTATTCCCAAAGAAGACCACAAGGGCTTTATATAGAAGACCACGAGGTGTTCCTATAGAAGACCACAAAATTTTCCTAAAGAAGACAACAAGGTCTTCCTATATAAGACCACGGGGTCTTCCTAAAGAGGACCACAAGGCTTCCCGAAAAAGAAGAGCACAAAATCTTCCTAAAGAAAACAAAAAGGTCTTCCTAAAGAAGACAACAAGGTCATCCTATAGCTACCACGAGGTATTCCTATAAAAGACCACGAGGTCTTCATATAGAAGACCACAAAATTTTCCTAAAGAAGACAACAAGGTCTTCCTATAAAAGACTACAAGGTCTTCCTATAGAAGACCACGGGGTCTTCCTAAAGAATACAAAAAGGTTTTCCTTTAGAAGACCACACGGTCTTCCTATAGAAGACCACAAGATATTCCTTTAGAAGACCACAAGATCTTCCCATAGAAGACCACAAGGTCTTTCTATAGAAGACTACAAGGTCTTTCTAAAAAAGACCACAAATTCTTCCTAAAGAAGACAACAAGGTCTTCCTAAAGAGGACCACAAGGTCTTCCTATAGAAGACCACAAGGTCTTCCTATAGAAAACCACACGGTCTTCCTATAGAAGACCACGACGTCTTCCTATAGAAGACCACAAGGTCTTCCTAAAGAAGACAAAAAGGTCTTCCTATAGAAGACCACAAGGTTTTCCTATAGAAGAAAACAAGGTCTTCCTTAAGAAGACCACAAAATCTTCCTAAGGAATACAACAAGGTCTTCCTATAGAAGACCACAAAATCTTCCCATTGAAGACAAAATCTTCTTATAGAAGACCACAATATCTTCCTATAAAAGACCACAAATCTTCATTCAGACAACAAGTTCTTCCTATAGAAGACCACAAGGTCTTCCTATAGAAGACCACGACGTCTTCTTATAGAAGACCACAAATCTTCCTAAAGAAGACAACAAGGTCATCCTAAAGAAGACAACAAAGTCTTCCTAAAGAAGACAACAAGGTCTTCCTATAGAAGACCACAAAATCTTCCTAAAGAAGACAACAAGGTCTTCCTAAAGACGACAACAAAGTCTTCCTAAGGAAGGCAACAAGGTCTTTCTACAGAATACAACAATCTTCCTAAAGAATACAACAAGGATTTCCTATAGAAGACCACAAAATCTTCCTATAGAAGACCACAAGATTCTTCTTATAGATGACAACAACACGAGGTCTTCCTATAGAACACCACGAGGTCTTCCTATAGAACAACACGAGGTCTTCCTATAGAAGACCACAAGGTCTTCCTATAGAACACCACGAGGTCTTCCTATAGAACACCACGAGGTCTTCCTATAGAACACCACGAGGTCTTCCTATAGAACACCACGAGGTCTTCCTATAGAAGACCACAAGGTCTTCCTATAGAACACCACGAGGTCTTCCTATAGAACACCACGAGGTCTTCCTATAGAACACCACGAGGTCTTCCTATAGAAGACCACAAGGTCTTCCTATAGAACACCACAAGGTCTTTCTATAGAAGACCACAATATCTTCCTATAGAAGACCACAAGATCTTCCTATAGAAGACAACAAGGTCTTCCTATAGAAGACCACAAGGTCTTCCTATAGAAGACCACAAGGTCTTCCTATAGAAGACCACAAGATCTTCCAATAGAAAACCACAAGGTCTTCCTATAGAAGAGCACGAGGTCTTCCTATAGAAGACCACAAGGTCTTCCCATAGAAGACCACAAGGTCTTCCTATAGAAGACCACAAGATCTTCCAATAGAAAACCACAAGGTCTTCCTATAGAAGACCACAAGGTCTTCCTATAGAAGACCACGAGGTCTTCCTATAGAAGACCACAAGGTCTTCCTATAGAAGCCCACAAGGTCTTGCTATAGAAGACCACAAGGTCTTCCTCTAGAAGACCACAAGGTCTTTCTATAGAAGACCACAAGGTCTTCCTTTAGAAGACCAAAAGGTCTTTCTATAGAAGACCAAAAGGTCTTTCTATAGAAGACCAAAAGGTCTTTCTATAGAAGACCAAAAGGTCTTTCTATAGAAGACCAAAAGGTCTTTCTATAGAAGACCACAAGATCTTCCTATAGAAGACCACAAGATCTTCCTATAGAAGACAACAAGGTCTTCCTATAGAAGACCACAAGGTCTTCCTATAGAAAGCCATGATGCTTTCCTATAAAAACCCTATTGAAGACCACAAGGGGACCACAAGATCTGCTTATGTAAGATCAAAGGGTCTTCTGCTTATAGAAGACCACAAGGTTATTTTCTCTAAAAAGACCTCAATGTCTTCTTTTTATAGATCTCCTTTTGGAAGACCCCGTGGTCTTCAATTCCATGGCAGCGGGTTCTCCCGTGCCGGATTGACCCGGAACCACACAACATCCGTGTTCCTGCCATCGGCTGCCACTGCGTGAACACAACCGCCAGTGAGTCATCGTCATCTGATCTCGCAGTCTTCCCAACAGCAGGCGCTAACGCAGCACAAGAACAACAGCCGTTGTTGTTCTAATCCCTGAAAATGCATCCTTTTTGCAATTTAATTGCAAACGACTCCGAGGTAAGATCGAGGAAATAGTGGAATTCATGAGTCGAAAGAATATCAAGGTCGTGGGGGCTCAGGAATCTAACCTCAACAACAACTGCAGCTTACAGCATTGTGATGGTTACAACGTACTGAGAAAAGGATAGCACCAGAAGTGGTGGTGGGGGACTAGCTTTCCTATTGCAACAGTCTGGTTGATATAGAACTATTTGGTCTGGTCTTGGGGAAATTTAATGCTCAGACGGGCTGAGCTTAATGATAGCTCTAAGAATTAACGGAGAGTTTTATAGTTGCCAGACATAACCTTCGTGTCACCTTACAAATGACGTTACCTGGCAACCCGTCGTTTCTCTTGGATCAGATGATCTCAGACCATCTCCCCATAATTGTCTCCAACAGCAGACAGTCCGAGTTCATTACCTTTCAACGCCGAACTTTCGTCAACCATGGAAAAGCTAATTGGCCGAGTTTCAGAGGGTTCACTAATCACCCCTTCAGAGATCTGTTCAACCCTTTTGATGTTCGGGTAGCAGAAATGACGTTCCGACACATCATCACTGCTGTAGCCGCTCGCCATATACCTGCTTCCCAGCAGAGGCGACGGAATTAGCAAATGAGCGTCATGAGCTTCTTCGTACCAACCCCAGAGCAGTGGTGCTCAAATATTTTTTCATTAGCCTCTCCAGCTGACACTGGAACCTAACAGGTTGGTCGGGGAGCAAAAACGGAACAAGTGATTAAAAAATCTGAATCGTTGCAACAGTGAAGCGGGAATAAGTGAATTGTGGGCAACACTTAAGTCACTCTCGAACCCTGGAAAGAAGGCATTAAGGACCTCAGTCACGTTTGGCGTCAGCCGAAGAGTTGCGGAAGTTATTTCAATCGGCAGTTTGTCGAGCACCCCGGGAGTGACAGACCGAAGAGAAGATTACCACATCACATTAAATCTCTTCCTGCCGAGACGGAACCACCACAGTTTACAAAGGAAGATGTTGCGAATGCCATCAGGAACTCTAAATCATCCAAAGAATTGGGCCCTGATGAAATCTACATGGTTATGCTGAAACAGCTGGATATTCCGTGAGTCGAATATCTTACTAAAGTTCTCAAACTGTCGCTATCCACTCACATCTTTCCTGAAGTCTGGAAAATAGACAGGGTGGTCCCGCTACTGAAGCCAGGTAAGGATGCCAGGAAAGACCCTTGAGACCTTAAAGGCCTACGTACATAAGCTGCCCATTTCTTTTTTTATTATTTTATCAGAAGCAAGCGAGGTAAGCAGGCGAGGCAGCTTATGTACCCAGGCCTTTAGTCCTCTCCAGCGTCAGAAATAGCTATCCAGTTGCCGATCCGCAGCGTAACGGCATCAGGTACCTTCCCTGGCTGAACTCCTGATTGACTAATCTTACCACCTTTTTCCACACGAAATATCCGCCTCTAAATCTATGGCCACTCTGTTCACCACATGGACTGCGCAGTTTTGAAGAAAGTTGTATGTCATGGTCGATGGTAGCAGAATTTCGAACTCAGGGCCCCAAAATTCTAGGGGTCACGTTCAACACTACGTTCAAGTCGTGCGCTCAAGCTATCTGCGGCAAACTGAGATGTAGGAACATAGATCTTCTTTTGGAAGACCACAAGGTGTTCTGCTTATGCAAGACCACAAGGTCTTCTTACGGAAGACCATTAAGTTTTCTTCTTATAGAAGACCAAAAGGTCTTTTTTTATAGAAGACCGGAAGGGATTCTTTTTTAAGAATGCCTCACAGAAGGTCACAAGGTCTTCGCACAGCAGATCATAAGGTCGTCTTCTTACGAAAGACAAGAAGGTCTTCTTATAAAATACAACAACGTCTTCTTATAGAACACCATAGGGTCTTCATGTAGAAGATAATAGGGTCTTCTTGTAGAAGACAACAGGGTCTTCTGGTAGAAGACAACAGGGTCTTCTGGTAGAAGACCATAAACGCCTGCGTACATAAGCTGCCTTGCCTGATTGCCTTGCTTTCCAGCTCCATTTCTGACATAATAAAAATAAAGGAATAAAGAAGGCCGAGGAAATTTCGAACTCGGTTGCCCTTTTCGTTTTTAATCTTTTATCAGAAGCAAGCAAGGTAAGCAGGCAAGGCAGCTTATGTACTCACCCCTTAAGGCCTGGGTACATAAGCCGCTCAGCTTTCTTGCTTAATATATTTCTGGTAAAAGACTAAAGACCAAGTTCGACCTAATTGAAATGTGGTTCTGACATTTCTTTATTCCAGAAATGAGTTAAGTAAGAAAGCCGAGCGGCTTATGTACCAAGGCCTATAGGGTCTTCTTGTAGAAGAACATAGGTTCTTCTTATAGAAGACCATAGGGTGTCCTTATAGCAAATCTTAAGGTATTCTTTTAGAATACTACAAGAGACCACGCCGGCAAATCAAGGAGGGCGGCCCTGGAAAATGTTTGTAGTCTGAACTGTTGCTGCCTATTTATTGTACTATTGTGGTTTTGTCGTAGGCTGGGGTAGACTTAGTCGTGTCCAGGGTCGCCATAAGGGCCCACTAAACCTTACGGAATAATAAGACGAGTATTCTCCCTTTCCTGGGGGTTAAATCGGATATTTATTGATGTAAAACTAATTTATAATCTACTTATGTTTAAATACGATAAGAAGGATAATTGGCTGGGGAATCGGCAACTTGGATTCAGTAAATGGTTTGATGATGATCGGGAACTCGGCGATTCGCTGTTCGGTAGTAGGCGATCTGAAGATAATCGGGAACTCGATGATTCGCTGTTCGGCAACGATTTGAAGATAATCGGGAACTCGGTGATTAGTGTTGTAGATGTTCGGCCACTCGGGGTTCGTATGTGTTCGGCCACTCGGTGATTCGTGTTGTAGATATTCGTCCACTCGTTGTTCGTATGTGTTCGGCCACTCGGTGATTCGGTGTTTAGGGTTCAGTGTTCGGTCATTCGGTGATTCGTGTTGTAGATGTTCGGGACACTCGGAGTTTGTATGTGTTCGGGGTTCGGACATTCGGTGATTCGTGTCGTAGATGTGTGGCCACTCGGAGTTTGTATGTGTTCGGCCACTCTGTGATTCGGTGTTAGGGGTTCGGCCGCTGTTCGGCTACTCGGGGATTCGGGTTGTAGGTGTTCGGCCACTCGGGGATTCGGTGTTCGGCTACTCGGTGATTGTGCACTCGGCTCGGCTGTTCGTGTTGTCGTTCGTTAGTGTTAGTTCTACGTTAGCCTCTACGGTATTCTACGACTACTGACTAGTGGAACAACACCCGAAGGTGGAGTGGAACAACACCCGAGGGTGGAGTGGAACAACACCCGAAGGTGGAGTGGAACAACACCCGAAGGTGGAGTGGAACAACACCCGAAGGTGGAGTGGAACAACACCCGGAGGTGGAGTGGAACAACACCCGAAGGTGGAGTGAATGTATTAGCCACCGCGCAAAGGGGTAGCTCTCAAAAATACTTCCCAACCTCTCTACACTCCCGTGTCGGTTGGCGGACCACGAACACACAACTGTACTCAAGCCCGTATGGCTGGCTCCCTGCAGTAGCAAGCCTCTCAGTACCTTCACAAACTGAAATACTTAAGAGAACGGTTGCACAAAGCGATTGAGAAGTATTCCGTTGTTGTCATGCTGGTGATTATAACGTAGCATTTCCATAGTAGCGTCAGGTGTTTTATCAGTGTGGATGGCATTGAGCTGTTTCATAGTGGGGATGTAATGATGTTGGTGTTATGTTCGTGATCATTTTGTCACGTTACACAGGTAGTGGTATCACACCAGCTGATCGAATATGAAAAGTCAAATCCCTTTATAAAAAAAATTATTTTTGTTGTAATTTCCCCAATAACATAAAGAAAGTTTTGACATCACATATTCAACATTTTACGATGCCACTACCTGGGTAATTGTAGCTGTGTCTTTTTACGTGATAATTGGTTTGTCTTTTTACGTACTGAACTTTACTGAACATTTTTTCTTCAGTAAAGTTTTGACAATTGTATAATTGAAATGTTGCTAAACATTACTGAAGAAACAATGTTCAGTAAAGTTCAGTACGTAAAAGGACAAACCTAATTTGTAATAATTATTACTAATGTTGCTAATTTTGACAGTTGTATAAAGGAGAAGTTGCTGAAAAAAATGTTTCAGCAACAATTAGTAAGTAAAAAGACACAAGGGGTCATGCTTTATATTTTATGTCACAATAGGTCTGTACGATAACCCAAAAGTTTGTACAAATTTGCACAAACTTTTACAAAATGCTGTTCTATAACAAACTTGTAAAGTAAAAGAGAGCGAATTTGGAGACAATAGTGAGAGAATTTTGGAGAGCTTTGGAGAGTTTTGTTTACAAGTTTTTGCAAGGAAAATTTTTCTTGTAAGAACTTGCAAGTTTGATCAGCTGATTTAAATTCGAATGATTTTTGGCGGACTTCTTGGCAAAAAACATAAACAAACGTTTGGTTATTAAAATAAATAGAAATAAAAAAGGGAAAAATTATTAAATAAATTATGGAAAACGACAATGTAAATAAAATAACTTATTTTTTTAGTTTGTGGTGACTACTTTCTTATTTTATTATTTATTTAATCTTTTCCGCCAAGATCTTCTTCAAATCAACTGACTTCTTGCAAGTTTTTGCAAATTGCTGTTCGATAACAATCTGCAAATTTTAAGCCTCGAGAGAGTAAAATTGGTAAGAGACGTTACTGAGAACTTGCTGAGTACTTGCAAGTACTTTTCACTTGCGAAGTTATCGTACAGACCTAATAATGTATTTGACAGCAAACTAAATAGTCAGGGCTAACTAGTTTGGGCTGAGTGTCCGACTGTATAGACTGTGGGTCTTCCTGTAGAAGACAACAGGGTCTTCTTGTAGAAGAGCATAGGGTCTTCTTGTAGAAGAACATAGGGTCTTCTTATAGCAAATCTTAAGGTATTCTTATAGAATACTATAAGAGACCACACCGGCATATCAAAGAGGGCGGCCTTGGAGAAATGTATTCTCAACCATTGTAGATAATTGGTTTGCCTTTTTACGTACTGAACCTTACTGAACATTTTTTCTTCAGTAAAGTTTTGACAATTGTATAATTGAAATGTTGCTAAACATTACTGAAGAAACAATGTTCAGTAAAGTTCAGTACGTAAAAGGACAAACCCACAGTTGTGCAAAGATTTAGTATAATCATTTTATTATTTTTTAAGAAAAATAAATTAGTAACATCCAAAATGTTAAGAATTATTAGGAGTATAAATCAAAACATAAAACCCCAACAAATCCGGTATGCATTTACTCCAATATTTTGTGAAAAGTTCGCATAAAATAAATTTGCAAACAAATATTAAAATTCGTAATATTCTTTTTATAGCATTGCACAAATGTCTAATGGCGGAAGTGGAGGTGGCGGAGGAGGCAGTGGCAAGGGTGGTGTCGGTGGTACCGGCAAAGGTGGCGCCCCTGTTGCTGAGTCAGATGGTAATGTGGACAAAATACAAGCAGCTAGGGAAGAAGAATTCTTCCGCAAACAACGAATTGAACAATTGAAGAAGATAAAAACAAAGAAACCCAAATCAGAGGAAGAAAAGAAAAAATAAGAACTGAAGAGAGTTTATTGTTGTTTCACTATGCAGCTATTTACAGTTAATAATTAAAAGGTTTTAAAATGTTATTTTATGATTCAAAGTTGTATGCAAAGTTCGTTTGTTTTAAAATGAGATATGAAATGATTAATATGAATATTAATATTTTGCAGCAATTTCCTTCCAATATGAGCATAAAACAATCTATACAAATTATCTTAAAATACCCTTACTTTTTCAGTTGTTTTAAGTTGTGTTCTTATTTCACTGTTTTCTTGCATTTTTTCCAACAATATAAATATTTTTAATAAATATTTTTCCAATAATAACCCCATAACTAAGCGTGGATTTTTTATAAATATTTTTTCCAACAATAACCCTATAACTAGCGTGGATTTTTAATAAATATTTTTCAAATAATAACCCCATAACAAGGCGTGGATTTTTAATAAATATTTTTCCAACAATAACCCTATAACTAGGCGTGAATTTTTTTATAAATATTTTTCCAACAATTACCCCATAACTAGGCGTGGATATTTTATAAATATTTTTTCCAACAATAACCCCATAACTAGATGTGGATTTTTTATAAATATTTTTCCAATAATAACCCCATAACTAGGCGTGGATTTTTTTATAAATATTTTTCCAACAACAATATTTTTTCCAACAATATCCCACCACTAGGCGTGGATTTTTTATAAATATTTTTCCAACAACAATATTTTTTCCAACAATATCCCACCACTAGGCGTGGATTTTTTATAAATATTTTTCCAACAATATCCCACCACTAGGCGTGGATTTTTTATAAATATTTTTCCAACAATATCCCACCACTAGGCGTGGATTTTTTATAAATATTTTTCCAACAATATCCCACCACTAGGCGTGGATTTTTTATAAATATTTTTCCAACAATATCCCACCACTAGGCGTGGATTTTTTATAAATATTTTTCCAACAATATCCCACCACTAGGCGTGGATTTTTTATAAATATTTTTCCAACAATATCCCACCACTAGGCGTGGATTTTTTATAAATATTTTTCCAACAATATCCCACCACTAGGCGTGGATTTTTTACAAATATTTTTCCAACAATATCCCCACAACTAGGCGTGGATTTTTTACAAATATTTTTCCAACAATATCCCCACAACTAGGCGTGGATTTTTTACAAATATTTTTCCAACAATATCCCCACAACTAGGCGTGGATTTTTTATAAATATTTTTCCAACAATATCCCACCACTAGGCGTGGATTTTTTATAAATATTTTTCCAACAATATCCCACCACTAGGCGTGGATTTTTTATAAATATTTTTCCAACAATATCCCACCACTAGGCGTGGATTTTTTATAAATATTTTTCCAACAATATCCCACCACTAGGCGTGGATTTTTTATAAATATTTTTCCAACAATATCCCACCACTAGGCGTGGATTTTTTATAAATATTTTTCCAACAATATCCCACCACTAGGCGTGGATTTTTTATAAATATTTTTCCAACAATATCCCACCACTAGGCGTGGATTTTTTATAAATATTTTTCCAACAATATCCCACCACTAGGCGTGGATTTTTTATAAATATTTTTCCAACAATATCCCACCACTAGGCGTGGATTTTTTATAAATATTTTTCCAACAATATCCCACCACTAGGCGTGGATTTTTTATAAATATTTTTCCAACAATATCCCACCACTAGGCGTGGATTTTTTATAAATATTTTTCCAACAATATCCCACCACTAGGCGTGGATTTTTTATAAATATTTTTCCAACAATATCCCACCACTAGTCGTGGATTTTTTATAAATATTTTTCCAACAATATCCCACCACTAGTCGTGGATTTTTTATAAATATTTTTCCAACAATATCCCACCACTAGGCGTGGATTTTTTATAAATATTTTTCCAACAATATCCCACCACTAGGCGTGGATTTTTTATAAATATTTTTCCAACAACATCCCACCACTAGGCGTGGATTTTTTATAAATATTTTTCCAACAATATCCCACCACTAGGCGTGGATTTTTTATAAATATTTTTCCAACAATATCCCACCACTAGGCGTGGATTTTTTATAAATATTTTTCCAACAATATCCCACCACTAGGCGTGGATTTTTTATAAATATTTTTCCAACAATATCCCACCACTAGGCGTGGATTTTTTATAAATATTTTTCCAACAATATCCCACCACTAGGCGTGGATTTTTTATAAATATTTTTCCAACAATATCCCACCACTAGGCGTGGATTTTTTATAAATATTTTTCCAACAATATCCCACCACTAGGCGTGGATTTTTTATAAATATTTTTCCAACAATATCCCACCACTAGGCGTGGATTTTTTATAAATATTTTTCCAACAATATCCCACCACTAGGCGTGGATTTTTTATAAATATTTTTCCAACAATATCCCACCACTAGGCGTGGATTTTTTATAAATATTTTTCCAACAATATCCCACCACTAGGCGTGGATTTTTTATAAATATTTTTCCAACAATATCCCACCACTAGGCGTGGATTTTTTATAAATATTTTTCCAACAATATCCCCACAACTAGGCGTGGATTTTTTACAAATATTTTTCCAACAATATCCCCACAACTAGGCGTGGATTTTTTACAAATATTTTTCCAACAATATCCCCACAACTAGGCGTGGATTTTTTATAAATATTTTTCCAACAATATCCCACCACTAGGCGTGGATTTTTTATAAATATTTTTCCAACAATATCCCACCACTAGGCGTGGATTTTTTATAAATATTTTTCCAACAATATCCCACCACTAGGCGTGGATTTTTTATAAATATTTTTCCAACAATATCCCACCACTAGGCGTGGATTTTTTATAAATATTTTTCCAACAATATCCCACCACTAGGCGTGGATTTTTTATAAATATTTTTCCAACAATATCCCACCACTAGGCGTGGATTTTTTATAAATATTTTTCCAACAATATCCCACCACTAGGCGTGGATTTTTTATAAATATTTTTCCAACAATATCCCACCACTAGGCGTGGATTTTTTATAAATATTTTTCCAACAATATCCCACCACTAGGCGTGGATTTTTTATAAATATTTTTCCAACAATATCCCACCACTAGGCGTGGATTTTTTATAAATATTTTTCCAACAATATCCCACCACTAGTCGTGGATTTTTTATAAATATTTTTCCAACAATATCCCACCACTAGGCGTGGATTTTTTATAAATATTTTTCCAACAATATCCCACCACTAGGCGTGGATTTTTTATAAATATTTTTCCAACAATATCCCACCACTAGGCGTGGATTTTTTATAAATATTTTTCCAACAATATCCCACCACTAGGCGTGGATTTTTTATAAATATTTTTCCAACAATATCCCACCACTAGGCGTGGATTTTTTATAAATATTTTTCCAACAATATCCCACCACTAGGCGTGGATTTTTTATAAATATTTTTCCAACAATATCCCAACACTAGGCGTGGATTTTTTATAAATATTTTTCCAACAATATCCCACCACTAGGCGTGGATTTTTTATAAATATTTTTCCAACAATATCCCACCACTAGGCGTGGATTTTTTATAAATATTTTTCCAACAATATCCCACCACTAGGCGTGGATTTTTTATAAATATTTTTCCAACAATATCCCACCACTAGGCGTGGATTTTTTATAAATATTTTTCCAACAATATCCCAACACTAGGCGTGGATTTTTTATAAATATTTTTCCAACAATATCCCAACACTAGGCGTGGATTTTTTATAAATATTTTTCCAACAATATCCCACCACTAGGCGTGGATTTTTTATAAATATTTTTCCAACAATATCCCACCACTAGGCGTGGATTTTTTATAAATATTTTTCCAACAATATCCCACCACTAGGCGTGGATTTTTTATAAATATTTTTCCAACAATATCCCACCACTAGGCGTGGATTTTTATACCCTCAGCATTTATGCTAACGAGGGTATATACACTTTCATACGGGCAAAATGTGCCTCATCGAAATAATGGTTTTAGACCCCAAGTATGTTTGGACGAAATGTGTTTCAGACAATTTGGACTCGATTGAGCAATGTCCGTCCGTCTGTCTTTCTGGCTGGCTGGAGCGCACGATAACTCGCGAACGGATCAACCGATTCGATCCAAAATTTGGCTTACGTAATACTTTGTCCAAACTTAGTTTAAGTTCGAAGATGGGCTACATCGGTCCACTCCTTCCGGTACCTCTCCCACAAAAGTTCGAAAATGTTCGGAAAATTTGTGCGCACGATAACTCTTGAAGGGAGTAACCGATTTGATCCATACTTTGCACATCGTGAAATTTCTACTAAACTTAGATGAGGTTCCAAAATGGACTCAATCGGTCCACTCCTTCGGGTACCTCCCACACAAAATTTCGGATAGGTTCAGATTAGGACCTGCGCTAGAATCGCTTTGGTTTTTGTTGCAACAACTTGTATTCATTGCCCTTCCATACGACGGTACAAGTTTAATCAGGGGCAAGTCCATACTTCCTGAGAAAGTAGCCTGAAAGTTTCAAAAAACCCCTATGACACCGTGTGTAGTGGATGGAGCGCAAGATAACTCTCGAACGGATCTGCCGATTCGGTCCAAAATTTGGCCTTCGTAATATTTTGTCCAAACATAGTTTAAAATTGAAGATAAGCCATGTCGGTCCACTCCTTCAGGTACCTCCCCCACAAAAGTTCAAAAATGTTAGGAAAAATTGTGGGAGTGACCGATGTAATCCATACTTTGCACATCCTAATATATCTACCAGATATAAATCAGGTTCGAATATGGACTATATTTGTCAACTCCTTCTGGTGGTACCTCTCACACACAATTTCGGATAAGTCCACTTTAAGGCCTGCTCGCGAATCATTTTGATTTTTGTTCAAGCGATTTGCGTTCGCTACCTCTATTACAACGGTAAAAGTTTTTTCAGGGGCAAATCATATTTCTTAGGAAACAGCCCGAAAGGTGTAAAAAATCCCTATGTCACCATATGTGGCTGTCGGAGAGCACTATAACTCTTGCACTGTTCAACCGATTTGGTCCAACATTTGGTCTTTGTCATATTATATCCAAACTTAGTTTCATGGGGCAATACCGGTACACAACTTCCGGTACTTCTCCCCAATATTTAAAAAATGTCACTAAAATGCTAGAATGATATCACTTGTATGGGGCAACCAATTTGGTACAAGCTTTGGATCTCCTAATATTTTGTCAAAATTTAGTTTAACTTCTAAAATGGCCCATATCGGTCCTCCCTAAGGATACCTCCCCCACAAAGGTTCAACATTTGTGTCTTATAGTACATTTATATATAATTAGATTTAACAAACCCACTGGATTTCAAATGTCAATTCCATAAATCCTCATAAAGAAGGTTAACCCTGCAAAAGGCTATAATATAAACATGGCCTTAGTGCAGTTAATTCATAATCCACATTTTTTCGGCAAGTTCAAATGTACAAAAAGGGCCACAAAATTCTGAAGAGACATTAAACACATTCGATCTGTCCGTAGGTGAAAGTTTCACTTCACATTGGCTGAGGGTATATACATATCTGTCGGCAAAGCCGACTGGCACTTTTTTACTTGTTTACTGCTAAACCTAAATAACGACGGGACGTACACAAATATTTCATTAACCTACCAAAACAACGCTCTCTGAGCGTCCGTATTACCCAAATACGTTGAATCCCAAATCACATTTAAAACATAAAATCCGCGACCGAAACTTACTTAAATGTTTTCATTCGTAAAACAAATAATTTTCCTTTGCAATGAATTGTATGTATTTCATGTTTTGTTGGGCTTTTGTTTTTAAAATCCCAGTAGAAAGTGTCTTTAAGACAACATTGACGAATCGTGCACGACATTTCCAATTCGTTCACGACTCTTTGCAGACAGCCCTTTGGGATCGTTGACGACAATTTCACACAAGTGTCCCAGTATTCATGCACGACAACTTTGGCGACAGGGTAAGCGAAGTTGTCGTCGACGACGATCTAGATGACTAAAATCCCCGTATTTCGTCGACGACTGTTTCACAGACCCTGTCTTGCTACTAGTCATCGATGACCCAACTAAAGACAATTTCGTTTATGTTGTCTTGTGTCAAATTTTTAGTTTTATTTAATTATAAAATATATAAATTTTACAAAATAAATTAGTTAAATAATTAATAATACTTAGCTGCCGTATGTTCTGCAATCCACCATTTTCTTCCAGCTTTACCACGCCTTAATCTTCTTAACGCAACTGAACGAAAAGCGACCTCTTTTTATTTTTGGATTCTGCAAAAAGAAATAATTTTAAATGAATATTGTGAATATCTCCTAAATATTCTAAAATCTTACCATATACCACAGGCTTTGTATTTTACAGTCGGTGGAATTTTCAATGTTCTTCAACCTAAATGCACCTATTCAAAAAATAACTACAATTAATTTTAAAGCATTTAATTCTATTTATTCCAACTTACCGTTTTCTGCATAATTCAGGTTGTATTAATAAAAATTGTTTAATCGGTAACGCGGTTTCCGAATTTTGTGACTTTATAATTGTATATTTATTACAAATCAAAAATTGTATATCTGAATAAATATGTATACAATTGTTTCAAAGCACACTTTGAGCATTTTTCGGTTTGTTGCCAAGACACAATGCAAGACATGGTCATGCAAGTTGTCGTACATGACAATTTCGGAACATTCGTCAACGAATCGTCGATGAAAATGTCATCGAAGACACGATTTTCTATTGGGATACAAAACACACACACATACAAACAATAACGTTCTGTCAAAGTTCAACTTTTTCAACTTACAAAAAGTATACGCCCGACGTATTTCGGTAGTTTTCCTTTATGTTATCAGAAAAATAGTAAAAATTAGTAGATTCTTGCAGTTCTGGAACAGGCCACATGTGTTCTACTTTTTTCACCACACACGCCCTGGTATCTTTATGTTGTTGGGGAAATTACAACAAAAATAATTTTTTTTTATAAAGGGATTTGACACTTCATATTCGAACAGCTGGTGTGATACCACTACCTTGGTAATTGTGCCATGGGCCATACAAATATTTTTCCAACAATATCACCACAACTAGGCGTGGATTTTCTACAAATATTTATTAGTTCGATGCCATGGTTCGATGATTTTGTAACGAATTTCACAACTAATTATATTTATGCCATTAAAATAATAATACTTTGGCAACCCTATCAAATTATTGCAAATAAAAATAAACAAATGATTAAACATCGCATCGTCAACAACCATTCACAATAGACAAAAATAGCAATCGGCTCAGTGAGTGGTGCTTTTCTGTTGCAATCGCAGAGACAATTTGTGAAATATTTTGAAAATTAAAATTGCTATCTATTATAAAAGTCAAACCAAATAGAACTCGTATTCCAGTATGTTATTGACATTGAGGCGCATAACACAACGTTTATATCCCAAGCAGATACAGTAAGTATTCCACCGTTTGTGAATTTCTTTCTCCGCATCACAAAATTTAGGTCACTAAAACGTTACATAAGTTAATTCATTTTTATACCCTCCACCATAGTATGGAGGGTATATTAAGTTTGTTTTTCCGTTTGTAACGCATTGAAATACTCATTTGCGACCCTATAAAGTATATATATTCTTGATCAGGATAAAATTCTAAGTCGATCTGAGCACGTCCGTCCGTCCGTCCGTCCGTCTGTGGTAATCACTCTAGCATCCACAAAAATAGAGATAGGACGCTGAAATTTTGGGAAAATGCGTCTTTTGTTTGCAGGCAGGTCAAGTTCGATGATGGGCTATATCGGTGCACGTTTTGGTATAGCCCCCATATAACGGTACCCCCGATTTACGGTATTTTGACGTTTTTAGCTACATTTTCAAACCGATTTGGCTATAATTTGACATTTAGGGTTCTTAAGTGTCAACAAACATATATAACAAAACTTGTGGACATAGGTCCACGTTTTGGTATAGCCCCCATATAACGGTACCCCCCGATTTGCGGTATTTTGACGTTTTTAGCTACATTTTTAGACCGATTTAGCTATAATTTGAAATTTAGGGTTCTTAAGTATCAATAAACTTATATAACAAAAGTTGTGGACATAGGTCCACGTTTTGGTATAGCCCCCATATAACGGTACCCCCCCGATATACGGTATTTTGACGTTTTTAGCTACATTATCAGACCGATGTAGCTATAATTTGACATTTAGGGTTCTTAAGTGTTAATAAACTTATAAATTAGAAGTTGTGGACATAGGTCCACGTTTTGGTATAGCCCCCATATAACGGTACCCCCCGATTTACGGTATTTTGACGGGTTTAGCTACATTTTCAGACCGATTTAGCTATAATTTGACATTTGAAGTTCTTAAAAGTCAATAAACTT
Organism: Musca autumnalis; assembly: GCF_047663935.1. NCBI lineage: Eukaryota > Metazoa > Arthropoda > Insecta > Diptera > Muscidae > Musca > Musca autumnalis. The sequence continues at coordinate 50,694,278 of NW_027412088.1, forward strand.
ATATAACAAAAGTTGTGGACATAGGTCCACGTATTGGTATAGCCCCCATATAACGGTACCCCCCGATTAACGTTATTTTGACGGGTTTAGCTATATTTTCAGACCGATTTAGCTATAATTTGACATTTGAAGTTCTTAAATGTCAATAAACTTATGTGACAAAACTTGTGGACATAGGTCCACGTTTTGGTATAGCCCCCATATAACGGTACCCCCCGATTTACGGTATTTTGACGTTTTTAGCTACATTTTCAGACCGATATAGCTATAATTTGACATTTAGGGTTCTTAAGTGTAACTAAACTTATGTGACAAAACTTGTGGACATAGGTCCACGTTTTGGTATAGCCCCCATATAACCGTACCCCCCGATTTGCGGTATTTTGACGTTTTTAGCTACATTTTTAGACCAATTTAGCTATAATTTGAAATTTAGGGTTCTTAAGTACCAATAAACTTATATAACAAAAGTTGTGGACATAGGTCCACGTTTTGGTATAGCCCCCATATAACGGTACCCCCCGATATACGGTGTTTTGACGTTTTTAGCTACATTATCAGACCGATGTAGCTATAATTTGACATTTAGGGTTCTTAAGTGTTAATAGACTTATAAATTAGAAGTTGTGGACATAGGTCCACGTTTTGGTATAGCCCCCATATAACGGTACCCCCCGATTTGCGGTATTTTGACGTGTTTAGCTACATTTTCAGACCGATGTAGCTATAATTTGACATTTAGGGTTCTTAAGTGTAACTAAACTTATATAACAAAAGTTGCGGACCTAGGTCCAAGTTTTGGTATAGCCCCCATATAACGGTACCCCCGATTTACGGCATTTTGACGTTTTTATCTACATTTTCAGACCGATTTAGCTATCAATTGACATTTAGGGTTCTTAAATGTCAATAAACTTATATAACTAGTGGACATATGTAGGTCCATGTTTTGGAATAGCCCCCATATAACGTTACCGCCCGATTTCAGGTATGTTGAGAATTTTACCAACAAGTTTTAACCGAATTAGCTGTAATTTGAACATTTGACATTTGAAATTCTTAGTGGTCACCACACCTCTCCACCAAAAATTGTCAAGAAAGCCCCCATATAACGGTACCTCCCGATTTTCAGTAATTTGATGATTTTAGCTACAATATTAAACCGAACAAGCAGTAATTTGACATTTGAAGTTCTTAGTGGTCACAACACATCTCCATCAAAAATTGTCAACATAGGTCCATGTTCGGATATAGCTCCCATGTAACGGTACCTCCCAATTTTCAGTAATTTGGCAATTTTAGCTACAATTCTTAACAGAACTAACTGTAATTTGACATTTGAAGGTTGTAGTGGTCACAACACATCTGCATCAACAATTTTCAACATAGCCCCAATATAACGATACTTCCCTATTTTCAGTACTTTGAGGATTTTACTTAAAATGTTTAACAAAACAAACCTCCCGATTTTCCGTACCTTAGCTTTATTTTTTGGACGAACTTTCTGTAATTTGAAATTTGAAAGTCAACACAAATTCTGCAACAAAAATTGTTCATTTAAGTTCAGCTGTTGATGACATTTGAAGTTCCCACGTTATGTACCGATTTTCGTTATTTTGAGGATTCTAGCTAAATTTTTTAACCGAATTAGGAGTTATTTGACATTAAAGGCTCCCATCAAAAACTGTCAACATAGGCCCATGTTTTATTATAACCCCTATATAACGGTACCTCCCAATTTCTAGCCCACCAAAAATTGTCAACAGTTAGATATAGGCACCATAAAAAAGGGCCTTCCGAATGAAGCATTTTATGTACATTATCTGACATTTTAACGTACTCACTTAAAGTTGGGGACAGGAATGAATATTTTATGGTGGAGGGTATGAAAAGTTCGGCCCGGCCGAACTTAATGCTTTTTTACTTGTTAATTTTATTCTAATGTTAATTTCACTTATTTTTAGTATTTCAAAAATGTCTCAAATCGGTGAATTGGGTAGTGGAGCAGGTAAAGGTGGGGGTGGCGGTGGATCCATCCGTGAAGCCGGTGGAAGTTTTGGTAAAATGGAAGCAGCTAGAGAAGAGGAATTTTTCTATAAACAACAAAAGGAACAACTTAAGAATTTGAAAACCAAAACAGAAGAAACTGCTAAACCGGCCGAGCAAAAGAAATGAAGAGGGAGAATCAGAGAACGTAGATGAGAAAAAGAGCTGGTTTTGCTAGAGTGACCAGACCACAGTCGAATGTTTTTAATTTTATTTTAAATTTAAATGCTTATATATTTGAATTAAATTGTTGTTCTGTTTAAAGAATGTTAAAATTAGAAATGCAATTTAGAATCTTTTGAATAAACAGTTAAATTTTTTTAAATAACAGGTAATTTTTTGACCGACATAAGCATCGCTTGTGGTTTACGAATTCATGTTTGAGTGGAATGCGATTTGAGGCTGACATCCATAGTATACCTCCTTGTTGATTCCGCAAACCCCCATTGGACATGTTGGGTACCAGCTTTATGCTACCCAGATGCAATGGGTAGCCCCTCCTTGAAATCAATGTTCTCATGATGAATCTTCATTTCTCCTGTTCCTAATATGGGCGATCGGCAGCTTTCCAATGGCTTGTTGATTTTCCATTTTTATGCGGATGGTTCTTTAAACTCAATGTAAGGTGATACTTTCACTGTATTACTTTCGAATGATGAACATCTTTGCATGTACGCCCTTCATTCATGCGAATGCGCAGTATTTTTGTAAACAATGTCATAAATGAGCTACCTAACTCGAAAGTTCAATACTTTAGGAATTTTGGATATTAATGCACACAATACTTTCAGCAATTACAAAAGAAAAATAAACTTTGGCCAAAACTTATTGCGTACATTGCAAAGATTACAATGTACAGGAGGAACTATCATCGTCTGTTTAAACGCATTCAACACTTACTACACCAAAAAAGTCAACAGTTGATACTACTTCCATGCAGACAACAGAGCCGAAAACTTTAATGACGACAAACTGGATCTGATTGAAAATCTGCTTGAACAAATTGACAAAGAAATGCAGAGCAAGCCTCTAGCAAGGAATAGAGCCACAAGAAACCAACAACAAAATAAATAAACAACAAGTAAAAAAGTATCAGTCGCCTTTACCGACAGAGATATGCCCTCAGCCTATGTGAATTTAATTTTTTTCATATACGGACAGATCGAATGAATTTAGGGTCTTTTCAGAATTTGTGGCCCTTTTTGGACATTTGAATTTTCCGAAAAAATGTGGATTAGTTGAAAAGTGCTGCGGAGGAGGTACTTAAAGGAATGGACCAACTCGGTCTATTATGGAAGTGGATCTTGTTGATGGATATCGAATTTAAATTTGTTCATCTACGGAGAGATCGAATGTATTTAGGGTCTTTTCAGAATTTGTGGTCCTTTTTGGACATTTGAATTTGCCGAAAAAATGTGGATTAGTTGAAAAGTGCTGCGGAGGAGGTACTTAAAGGAATGGACCGACTCGGTCTATTATGGAAGTGGATCTTGTTGATGGTTATCGAGCCCACTAGTCATTTCAGTGTGTCATCGTATTACTTTTGGACCAGAATGTCAGGAAGCATGGACATATCAACGGAAACATAATATCGCTTTAAACAGGACCACAACAAACAGCATCGAAACACATTTCCAAAGAATATTCGAACAGACCTTAAACTGCACTTAGACACAAATATTGAACTTTTGTGGGGGAGGTACCCTATGGAGAGTATCGATATGAGCCAATTTAGAAGTTAAACTAAATTTGGACAAATTTTTGATCCAAGTTTGGACCAAATTGGCTGCACTAGCTTTTTAGTGCCATTTTTTTAAATATTGGGGAGAAGTACCGGATGTTGTGGACCGGTAGTGCCCCATGAAACTAACAGCCTGTTTTCGTAAAAAGTTTTTGCCCATTCGTTCGTCGATTTCATGAACGAAGACACAATTTGGTTTTCTTAGGCCGCCATCAGATGAACAGCTGATTCATACATGTGAAAAAGCAGATGGTCTGATGGCGACCTTAGCGGTTGACGTTTGTATTCGTGTGACAAACAAATGAAAGCTTTTTATTTTCGTAATTTTTTTGGTTTTCGTAACAAAATCAGACGAACGAATACGTCAAAAATAAACGAATGGAAAAGACCCATCGTTTTGAATGAAAATTAAATAATTTGAGTAATAAATGGCACAAAACACACGAAAACTGGAAGGGAATACAATTTTATTTATTTTCCATAGAAGCACACGCGAATATGTACATCCGTTTCTTCATATTATCACAATTATTTTTCGACAAATTTGATTACCTTTTTTTTTATTTTTTGTTTGTCATCTGTTTATCGGGGTTGCCATCAAGGAACACATTTTACGTGCAGATGCCTATGCAAAATTCACAAAATAAGTATCATGGAAACCCTTAAATATAAAAGCTTTTATGAAATATACGAAAGCTTTTAGATAAAAACGAATGGTTCGTAAAATTTTACAAGAACCAAATTTTGAACGTAAACGTTTTAGAACGAACGGTTCATGTGACAGGCAAGCATTTTTACGAAAACAGGCTATAAGTTTGGATATAATATGACGAAGACCAAACTTTTGAAAAAAATCGGTTGAACAGTTCGAGAGTTATCGTGCTCTCCGACCGCCACTTTTGGTGACATAGGGGTTTTTTTAACCTTTCAGGCTGTTTTCCCAAGAAATATGGACTTGCCCCGGAAAAAACTTTTACCGTCGTAATGGAGGTAGTAAATGCAAATAGCTTCAACAAAAATCAAAGTGATTCGAGAGCAGATCTTAAAGTGAACTTATCCGAAATTTTGTGTGAGAGGTACAGACAAATATAGTCCATATTCGAACCTGATCTATATCTGGTAGATATATTAGGATGTGCAAAGTATGGATTACATCGGTCACTCACTTCAAGAGTCCCCGTGGGCAGAATTTTTCCGAACATTTTTGAACTTTTGTGGGGGAGGTACCTGAAGGAGTGGACCGATATGTCTTATCTTCGAATTTAAACTATGTTTGCACAAAATATTACGAAGGCCAAATTTTTGGACCGAATCGGCAGATCCGTTCGAGAGTTATCATGCGCTCCAACCACATCTTTCAGGCTATTTTCTCAAGAAGTATGGACTTACCCCCTTATGAAACTTGTACCGTCGTATGGAGGGCAGTGAATACAAGTTGTTGCAACAAAAATGAAAGAGGTAGCAAATGCAAATCGCTTCAACAAAAAACAAAGTGATTCGAGAGCAGGTCCTAATATGAACTTATTCGAAATTGTGTGTGGGAGGTACCCGAAGGAGTGGACAAATACAATCCATATTCGAACCTAATCTAGATCTGGTAGATATATTAGGATGTGTAAAATATGGACCAAATCGGTCACTCCCATTAAGAGTTATCGTGCGCACAATTTTTCCGAAAATTGTTGAACTTTTGTGGGGTCAGATACCTGAAGGAGTGGGCCGATATGGCTTATCTTCGAACTTAAACTTAGTTTGGACAATATATTACGAAGGTCACATTTTGGACCGAATCGGCAGATCCGTTCGAGCGTTATCTTGCGCTCCAATCACTACATACGATATAATAGCACCTTTCAGGCTATTTTCTGTGAAAGTGTGGACTTGCCCTGGTGAAACTTGTACCGTTGTATATGGGACAGTGAGCACAAGTTCCTACAAAAAAAATCAAAGCGATTCGAGGGTAGGTCCTGAACTGAACTTTTCCCAAATTTTTGTTGGAGGTACCCGAAGGAGTGGACCGATTGAGTCCCTATTGGAACCTTACGAAGGCCAAATTTTGGATCGAATCGGCAGATCCGTTCGAGAGACATCTTGCGCTCCAGTCACTACACACGATATCATAGCACCTTTCAAGCTATTTTCTCTGGAAGTATGGACTTTCCCTGGTGAAACTTTTACCGTCGTATAGGGGACAGTGAGTAAAAGTTGTTACAACAAAATTCAAAGCAATACGAGAGCAGCTCCTAAACTGAACTTTTCCCAAATTTTTGTTGGAGGTACCTGAAGGAGTGGACCGGTTGAGTCCATATTGGAGTCTCATCTTTGTCTGGTAGAAATTTCACAATGTTCAAAGTATGAACCAAATCGTTTACTCTCTTCAAGAGTTATCGTGCGCACAAATTTTCCGAACATTTTCGAACTTTTGTGTGGGAGGTACCGGAAGGAGTAGACCGATATGGCTTATCTTCGAACTTAAACTATGTTTGGACAAAATATTACTAAGGCCAAATTTTGGACCGAATCGGCAGATAAGTTCGAGAGTTATCTTGCGCTCCAACCACCGCACACGGTGTCATAGGGTTTTTTCAACTTTCAGGCTATTTTCTCAGGAAGTATGGTTTTGCCCCTGATGAAACTTGTACCGCCGAATGGGGAGCAGTGAATACAAGTTGCTAAAACAAAAATCAAAGCGATTCGCGAGCAGGTCCTAAACTGAACTTATCCTAAATTTTGTGTGGGAGGTACCGGAAGGAGTGGACCGATTGAGTCCCTATTGGAACCTCGTCTAAGTCTGGTAGACATTTCACGATTTGCAAAGTATTGACCAAATCGGTTACTCCCTTCAAGAGTTATCCTGTGCACAAAATTTCCAGAAATGCAGATAAGAGAGAAGAAACCTACCTTCGAAAAAAATTCATCGCGATCCTTTAATATCAGTGTAGAAATATTCCTCGTATTCTCTACAGATGGAACTTGACATCCATCAAAAATTTCACAAAGGTTATGATGAATTCCGTTGTTGTTGTTGTAACAGTTCGGTTGTATTCGGAAGCTCTTTCCTGAAAATTATAAAGGAAGAATGGAACGAGAAAAGGAAATGGAATATATTATTAATCAGTTGTGTGAATAGGATTTGATGTTGGCAATTGAAGGAATTGTGCTACTTCAATTGGATGTGACCACAAATCAACAGGTGTTAGATTTGTGGGGGCGGACGGACAGTTGAATAGATTTGAAGTATCGTGAGGGCTCTGATGGCAGGAGGGGCACCTGTTTATGGTACCGGGAACAATGCGTTCTCTGTAGGAATTGAGAATGCTACTGTAACCAGACCTAAGTTGTGCCAGTATGGAACGAGTTTGCCTTGGAAGAAGCCTCTCACTATCCGAAATTGCTGGAGGATGTTGATTTAGGACTTTATTGTTTTTGTACACACTTATGGCTTCGGAGACCGCCCGTTGGTGCACAATGCTCAGGGAGTCCGTGTAAGACAATCGGTTGACGTCCGATGGAATGACGTCTTGGATGTCATCACGGTAACACCTGAAGTCCTTACGGATGCGTCTAGGTGGTGGATCTTCCATCACTACGTGATGGTTGGGGTGACTCGGCTGATGGCTAGCCAGCAGGAACTGTCTAGTCAGCAACACATTATGTTGCCTGACTGACAGCATCCTGGTCTCCTCATGAAGATGATCCACCTGTGACATCTGGACGCAACCCGTAGCAATTCGGAGAGCATTATTTTGCGTCGTCTGCAGGATTCTCCATTGGGTGTCACTCAGGAAGGAAGTCCAAACCGGGGCAGCATAATTGAAGACAGACCGACCGATGGCCTTATAGGTCGTTATCAATGTCTCCTTATCTCTGCCCCAGGAGGTGCCAGCTAAAGCTTTAAGGACTTTGTTCCTGGATTTCACTTTCTGGTTGATGTAGGTGGCGTGCGAAGAGAAGTGGAGAAGATTGTCGAAAACTACCCCAAGGATCTTTGGACTATGAACAGTGGGGATACGCCTGCCTTCGACAAATACATCAAGCTGGTTGTTGTTGTAACTGCATATGATATGTTTGTATGCCTGTTTACCTGTTCAATCTGGGTCTATGAATGTGGTAGCTTCGTTGGGTTGTAACCGCAAAGCTATTGTAATTAGTTGAGTAGGTGCAGTGTGTCGTGCTTGCCTGTGCCGTATGCTGGACAGAAGTGTTATCAATCTCTGCAAAGCAATGACAAAAATTTCCCAAGACTATTTACGAGCCCCTAAAACTGGACTTTTTCCCAAATTTGTAGCGATATGTTACATTTAATGTAAGCAATCATGATCCCTGGCTCAAGATTTCGATCATACACACATATGGTCAACATATTGTTTTGTTGTAAAACAAACATCCACTTGATAACAAATAACAACATAATCTCATTTAAAAAAAAAAATAAACCAACAACATTTACACTGCAAGAATGTAAAGAGCACTCAGGCACACACACTCAGCTGAGAAAAAATTTTCCCGAGAACAGCCATAAACCGGTCTCAACTTGAAATGGAATTGATTGAGAAAACAAAAACAGAATTGTTATTGCGGCCCAGCAGTATACAATTGATTGTCACAGAGAAAACACATAGGACGCGCAAGTCTTGAAGATAATCAAAACATCTTATTAAAGACATCAATAGTACAAATTATGGCCAAAAATCTATCAAATCCCCTTAAGGTGGCCCTAAGAAGTCGCATGAAAGGAGAAGTATTGAAAAATATAACACCCGAATCGCGTGCAAGACAATCAAAGGCCATTACCGAAAAGGTATGTCAGATAAGAATCTTTGCATTATCAGTTATAGTTGGAATTTGTTTATTTTCTATTAATTTTTGTTTAGGTCTTAAAAACGGAAGCATTTCGCAATTCTCAACGTATTAGCATATACTTGAGTACAGCTTCTGAGGTGGACACGGGTGATTTGTTGAATGAATGTTTTCGTTTGGAAAAACATGTTTTTGTACCCACCTATGAGGGTAGCAATATGGAAATGGTACGTCTTAAGAATTTGGAGGATTATAATTCGTTGCCACTAACCAAATGGAATATCAAACAACCCAGTGCCAAGGAGGGTAGAGAAAATGCTTTAACTAATGGTAAGTAAACAAAAAGGTTTACATTAGATTTACACAAAATATAAAAATATACAGGAAAATATAAATTCGAAAAACATTAACGTTACAAACTCCAAACATTGTTGGACTGATGTTTTGCACGGAGTTATAACTACTTACCCCAAAGAATTGAGCGACCGCACCATCCCCAACGTAGTTTGGCCAAAACTGCACTGGTTTGTCGTGGCAACTGACGTCCTTTAGATGTGAAGACCGCATTCTGACGATAGTTTATTATGGCATCTGCGACTAAATCTGTATGAAGGCTGTTCAACCTGCCTGATAGGCTTGCTGATCTAGGGATTCTCTCTTGTAACTCTCCCTAGATCATGAAGATCCTTCCTAATGGTCATTGTGATGGCTTTCACGATAACACCCGAGCAAGTACTGCAAAGAGAGTATAACTTTTTATTGCAGTGCTGGACGATACTTCGTCTCCTCAAGCGGATTTTCCTCTGATGACATGAGAAAAACTCTTTTTGCAATGACACTAGCGCCGCATAGCTTAACCCAGATCGACCAACAAGGTTTCTTTATATGCATCCCAGTACTATCCACCATGTCGCAGATAGCTGTGGCGACGTGAACATGCTGTGGGATGTGACCCCTAGAATATTGGGGAAGTTGATGGTCGGAGTTCTCGTACCATCGACTATGAAAATCAACTCTGTGCTCACCACCGCAGTCCAGCAGGCCATGTGGTGAACAGAGTGACCGTAGCTTAAGTGGCGGATATTTGCATATTCCTCGCGTAGAAAAATGTGGTAAGATCAATCAAATAGGAGTTCAGCATTTCACAAATGACATCAGGAAAGGCACAGGATAAGTAGAGGCATGGTACAATGTAGATTATTGTACCATGGCTAGAGATTAAACAGCTCCGAAGATCTCATCCCACCTTGGAGAATTCCCTGTTTCACTCAACAGGGCTTGCACTTCTTGTTCCTTAATTCTACGTACGACTGGCGTCCACACATATAATTGATTATACAACGTTTCAAACTCGACGGGACGTAGTTTATGCAATGTCTTCAAATACATAGAATGGAGTCCCTGACAGTATCAAAGGCTTTTGATAAGTCGAACGCAAACAGTATTGTCCTAATGCACACTTTGTTCTGGTCGATTCCTCGACTAATATATGTGGAGACTGCGTACAGCGCTATTATCGTGCTTACGACTCCTTTGTTGATGATCGGTAACTTAATAGCTATTTCTGACGCTGGGGAGGACTAATGCCCCAAGGGTCTTTGCTACGGGCGACAAAGCGAAATCGGTCTGTATGATTCACCTTTGCTGGCGTCTTTGCCGGGCTTCCGTAGAGGGACCACTGAAGGATGCAGGTGGCAAGCGACAGGTTGAGAACTTTAATAAGATACTCGACTCCCGGCATATCCAACTGCTTCATCATACCATGCAGATTCCATCAGGGTCCAACGCTTTGGATGATTTAGCGTTCGTGATGCTATTCGCATTTTTTCTACTGAGGTCAAATACCTCTGGAAATGAGGTCAAATTTTTTCTATAGGAAAGAATACCTCAGTAACTGAGGCCGAATTTTTTTCTATAGAAAAAAATACGACCTCAGCTCCTCAGGTATTTTTTTATGGAAAAAAATACGACCTCAGCTCCTGAGGTATTTTTTTTTTCTATAGAAAAAAATTCGACCTCAGTTACTGAGGTATTTTTTTCTATAGAAAAAAATTCAACCTCAGCTCAACAGGTATTTTTTTCTATAGAAAAAATTCAACCTGTGCTCCTGAGATATTTTTTCTATAGAAAAAAATTCAACCTCAGTTCCTGAGGTATTTTTTTCTATAGAAAAAAATTCAACCTCAAAAAATTCGACCTCAGTTCCTGAGGTATTTTTTCTATAGAAAAAATTCGACCTCAGTTCCTGAGGTATTTTTTTCTTTAGAGAAAATTCGACCTCAGTTCCTGATGTATTTTTTTTCTTTAGAAAAATTTCGACCTCAGTTCCTGAGGTATTTTTTTTTCTTTAGAAAAAAAATTCGACCTCAGTTCCTGAGGTATTTTTATTTCTATAGAAAAAAATTCGACCTCAGTTACTGAGGTATTTTTTTCTATAGAAAAAAATTCAACCTCAGCTCATCAGGTATTTTTTTTTCTATAGAAAAAATTCAACCTGTGCTCCTGAGATATTTTTTCTATAGAAAAAAATTCAACCTCAGTTCCTGAGGTATTTTTTTCTATAGAAAAAAATTCAACCTCAAAAAATTCGACCTCAGTTCCTGAGGTATTTTTTCTATAGAAAAAATTCGACCTCAGTTCCTGAGGTATTTTTTTCTTTAGAGAAAATTCGACCTCAGTTCCTGATGTATTTTTTTTCTTTAGAAAAAATTCGACCTCAGTTCCTGAGGTATTTTTTTCTATAGAAAAAAATTCGACCTCAGTTCATCTGAGGTATTTTTTTCTAAAGAAAAAAATTCGACCTCTGTTCACCTGAGGTATTTTTTTCTATAGAAAAAAATTCGACCTCAGTTCATCTGACGTATTTTTTGCTATAGAAAAAAAATTCGACCTCAGTTCATCTGAGGTATTTTTTTCTATAGAAAAAAATTCGACCTCAGTTCATCTGAGGTATTTTTTTCTATAGAAAAAAATTCGACCTCATTTCCTGAGGTATTTTTTTCTATAGAAAAAAATTCGACCTCATTTCCTGAGGTATTTTTTTCTATAGAAAAAAATTCGCCCTCTTTTATCGTGTTACGAAATAGCTATTTCTGAAGCTGGGGAGGTCTAAGCCTCAAGGGTCTTTGCTACGGGCGACAAATCGAAATCGGTCTGTATGATTCACCTTTGCTGTCGTCTTTGCCTGGCTTTAGTAGCGGGACCACCCATCCCATTTTCCAGACTTCCGGGAAGGATGCAGGTGGCTAGCGACAAGTTGAGATCTTTAGTAAGATAATCGACTCCAGGGCACATCCAAGTGCTTTATCATTTCCATGTAGATTCCATTTCGTGATGCCATTCGCATTTTTTCTACTGAGAAAAAATACCTCAGGAATTGACGTCGAATTTTTTTCTATAGAAAAAAATACCTTAGGAACTGAGGTCGAAGTTTTTTTCTATAGAAATAAAAATACCTCAGGAACTGAGGTCGAATTTTTTTCTAAAGAAAAAAAATACCTCAGGAACTGAGGTCGAATTTTTTCTAAAGAAAAAAAATACATCAGGAACTGAGGTCGAATTTTCTCTAAAGAAAAAAATACCTCAGGAACTGAAGTCAAATTTTTTTCTATCGAAAAAATACCTCAGGAAATGAGGTCGAATTTTTTTCTATAGAAAAAAATACCTCAGATGAACAGAGGTCGAATTTTTTTCTTTAGAAAAAAATACCTCAGATGAACTGAGGTTGAATCTTTTTCTATAGAAAAAAATACCTCAGGAACAGAGGTCGAATTTTTTTCTATAGAAAAAAAAGCCGAAAAGTGAGTGTGATTCTCATTCATATGAGAATACTAGACACTTAAAGAGTTCGGTTTTTCGCTAAAAAGGCATCATTTCAAAAACTGAGAAGCCAATTGATAATTCCCTTCGCCGGGATGAAATCATGATATTGGTAGCGATCAGTAAAATTTTGCAACACTGTCAGTTCGTTTTGAAAAACATTACTCTCTGTAATAGAGGGTAATAAATGAAGTTGAGCCAATGGGGGAATACTCCACTCTAGCAATCGAAAAAAAGAAAAAAAATACCTCAGGAACTGAGGTCGAATTTTTTTCTTAAGAAAAAAAATTCCTCAGGAACTGAGGTCGATTTTTTTCTTAAGAAAAAAAATTCCTCGGGAACTGAGGTCGATTTTTTTTCTATAGAAAAAAAAATACATCAGGAACTGAGGTCGAATTTTTTTCTATAGAAAAAAAATACCTCAGGAACTGAGGTTGAATTTTTTTCTATAGAAAAAAATACCTCAGGAACTGAGGTTGAATTTTTTCTATAGAAAAAAATACCTCGGGAACTGAGGTCGAATTTTTTTCTATAAAAAAAAAAATATTTAATAATTTTTTTCTAATTTTAATAATTTTTTTCTTTAGAAAAAAAAAATACCTCAGGAACTGATGTCGAATTTTTTATACAGTTTGGAAGTTATTAATTTAGAGCCACTAGATCACTAATGCGACCATTGTGCATCGAACACAGTACGACAGCACTAGTAGATACGTTTACCTAACTCAAATATTTAAAACATAATCACAATTTCCCAGAGTGGTCTGATGATTGGGGCTATTCTGAATAAAAATTTCCCGTGAGTTTTTCATTTTCTACCTTAAGTTGAAACGGCGGAAAGAAAACTCACGAGCAATTTTCGTCCAGAATAAACCCTCGATGTTTTTGGAAATGGCGCATCACATCCCCAGTGGCAACCTTATTCTAAAATTTCTGATTCTCTTACAGGTCAAGGCATCGACTTATTCCTAATACCAGGTGTGACTTTTACACTAAATGGAGGGCGTATGGGACATGGTATGGGCTATTATGATGCCTATCTGAGGCGGCACTATAACACATTTCCGAATAAGAAAACCACACTAATGGCTCTGGCATTTCGGGAACAAATTGTTGATGATAGTGAACTACCCTTGGACGATCATGATGTTAAAATGCATACCATTATCACTGAATAGAGGCAGGAGGGAGGTAGACAATGGAAAAGATTTATGACGACTGGTCATAGAAAGCGCACAGCAAAATAAATTGTAAAACAATATCAATAGTAGTTTGATAAGGAACCCAAAACAATGTAGCAATAATCACGACAAAACTGCAGCAAAATGCACAATGTAAAAAATGTGTATTAACATGACCTTAGAAATAACTTTGTTTAGATTTTTTTTTTTTTACTTTAATTTTATTTTGTCTTTGTTTATTAAAGATTTGTTGCTTACACACTATAAGTTAGTCAATAAAGTAAAGAAAATGGAAAACTTTTTGTTCAGCAAGCTGCAAAAAAAAATAAAAAATACGTAAAATAATAAATAAACTTGCGGAATCTAGCTCCTCCTTAACGCATGTAGGGCCTTGACCTTAGGCCACGACCTCTTATACGCCCGGTAAAGTGTGAAGTGACGTAATGGGGTTCACCCGAAGAACCTCCACCAAAATGAGAATCACTAGAACGATAATGCGAGGGGGGTCCACTTTCACTCCATGTCAGTGGTGAATTGGTGCGAATGAGTTTTGTTTTACGATAGGCGACTGCAGCCGAAATGCGTGAACCACGATTACGTCCCACCCTGGAGCCACGCATTAAGGGTGGTATTTTATTATAACCGGTTGGACCTGTTGGTTGCGCCCCACATGTTTCCAAAGCCAAAAAGTCATCAACATGTAATGATGGTGGTCTTGAGGTATTGGGTGGGCGAGAACGGAACAAATCTCCTCGAGATGGTGGTGGTCGGGAGTAGCCACGACCACGCATTGATGTTATAAAGATTTTCTTTTCAGGTCTACCGGTACTGGGTTCCACCTCAACACGTCTTGTACGGAAGCAGGGAGCAGTGGGTGTACGTTCACGATTCGATTGTGGTGAGGCAGACAGATGTAATACTCGCTTACAATCTGAGGAGAGATTACATTCGGGTGTTAAACACGTTTGTGCCAATTCGGTTAGGTCACATGTTACACGTTCAAACTGCGTTTCAAAGTCCTGGGTTGTCAAATCGTCTATGTTTAGGGCCTGCAACCAATAATCGCTGGTCATTTGATAGTCATCACCGTTAAGGGGATCATAAATGGTAAAAACTGGTCTGGCATCATATTGGCTAACAATACTCTCAGTTTGTGGTAGAGTGGGTTCATTATTCAACTCCATGCCAGAGGCCACAGATTCTTCATCATTGCCGGAGGTTAAAATCACATCACTTGAGGTTAACAACTCCTTTAATTGCTGTAAATCGCTCTTGAGGGAAACATTTACCTCTGCCGCCTCGCCTCCACGTTCCAGTAACGCCGACAAACGATCTATAATGGTTTTTTCTTCCTCTCTATTGAATCCCATAATCATGGCCAATTCTTGGCCTGACAGTTTCAAAGTTCTTGCCGGTATATAGGAATACTGTTGATTTAAATCCTCAATTTGTGTCAGGGCACGAAACAACAATATCAGCGATTCAACATTCGCCGTAAAGGCTGAATTTTCATTCGTATTCTCGCACAGTTTTGCCAGCCATTCTTGGAATTCCGACTTTTTCTGTTTCAACACCGATGACAAGTGATAGAAGGTAATATCATGATCTGTGAGTATCATCATATTTCGTATACCCAAGGCAGCAACTTCACCCTGCTTAACATCTGCTTGCATTACATTCGTGAAGATGGCATCGGCAATTTTGGGTATCAGCTCTTTATTGGGTAAAGCTGAAGCCAAATTGAGCAATGGATTTGTATTGTTGTTGGCCAAAACATTTTTCGTGGCAATAAAGGAAATTTCTGTATCCAAAAAACTCTCCAAAAGACGATGTACAGATATTTGACATTTTATACCAACCTCTGAGGGATTCTTGATCAGCAGCAATTGTTGTAAAAGATCCCATAGTTTTCCCGATAATATCGACAAGGTGGATATCTTTAGCGAGGGATAAACATTAAGACGAGCATAGAATGCGAGTAAACGTGATAACTGAGCAGTTGGTTGTTGTCCACCCGTTGACCATTCGTGGCATAACAAATCGCTGAAGGTTTTCGAAATCAACAATGTCATATTGGATGCCAAATCGGCCAATTGTAAACATACACGTGTCAACAGATCACTTAATTGGGGAAATGATGAGGGGGCCATGGCTTCAATAAGACGTGAAATTTGTGATCCTTGTGGATGTAGATGGGCCGACCATAGTTTACGTTCCGTTAGCAATCGTTGAGCTTTTGTTTTAAGACTCTCGCCATTGGGTGTTGCATCGCTTTGGGGTAAGGGCACGGGCAGGGGTAGTGGTAGCAATTCGGCCAATACAAGAAGACCTGGAAGAGAAGTAATGATTTAAAAAACGCTTGAAGAATAAAGGAAGAAAAACACATTTTCAGTCTAGGAAACTTTTATTCCTGGAAAACAATTTCGCGCGGGTACAACAACTCTTCTCCGACATTGGGCGTGATTACCCAGCAAACCAAAAGTCTGATGTCCGACACGTCTGAACATTTTCGGAAGCAAAGTCGTTCAGATTTGGTTCCGATTTCTAAACGATTTTTCGGAGAGGAAATAGTTCAGATTTTGTACCGATTTCGTTCCGTTTTCGGAACGAATGTCGGAAAGAAACTTCCCTTTCGAATTTCCCAAGAATTTTCTTCAGATTTCGTTACGAAATAGGACCGAAATCGATCCGATGTCGATCCGACATTTCGTTCCGAAATTATGTCAACCACTTCATACAACTTTCGTTAAGATATGTTACGATTTCGGATCAGATATCGGACGTATCGTCCGAATTTTGTTCCGATTTCGTTACGATGTCGGTGCGATTGGTTTGCTGGCTAGCTACACAATCCATACTCAGATAGGAAATTGTTCGGAAAGTTCTCCCATAAGCAACAGGGAAGACATTACCCTGTCTGATGATGAGATGAAAACTACGATAATTCCATCGCAATCAAACAGGGAAGTATCGCTCTACGGAGTATCAACCTAGACAGCCAGAGTACAACTCCCTTAGGGGCAGAACGATGAAAAGTGTCTAGGCCAGGAAAAGGAAGGATAAGCACGCCTGTAGAAGGGCAACAAATTTGTTAACAGAATCCAAGATGACGTTTCGGAAGAAAAAGACCGTGTGATTGGTTAAAAATTCAATTCGTGAAATGTTTTGAAAGGAAATATTTTTATGTTTAGAAACTTTACCTCTCCCAAATGATCTGCGCTGACTAAATGTTGAGATGGCAAATGTTGCGCTGGCCACACCGGTTCCAGAAGAGTATAAAAACCTAATTAAAAATAAAAACCGACGACAGCCACACCTCAATATCACAGGGGCGGGTTCTTCGATATCGACGAACGGAATCACATTACGTCAACATTCCGGCCAGCGACTGCTACCTCAGTGTACACAATTTGGGAGCAACATATCCTGGAATGCTAGCTCCGGATTCTTTTGGTGGGTGGTGGGACGGAAGAAAGCCCAGGACCGATATATATGTGCTCGGTTTGTCACATCGGCATCCACCACACTCAAACTTCGTTGAGATGCAACAGATTGCGGGAGTGGGTGCATCTCAGGGGGGAGTTCTGGACTTGTCTATGAACGGACTACCACAGGGACTATGTTGTTGCTCGCTGCGTGAACACAGCTCCCAGTCAGTCCTCGTCGTTGTAAGATTACGCGACTCCCCCGCAATCCCCCAACAGCAGCTGCATACGTTACTCCAATCACTATGTGTATACCCGAATTGATACCAAACTTCTCAGCAGAGGCGGCGGGATTAGCAAATAAGCGTGATGAGCTTCGCCGTGCCATCCACAGTGACCCCAGAGTCAAGGAGCTGACACTGGAGGATAATAGTTTGGTCGGTGAGCATAAGCGGAAGAAGTGGCTAAATCATCTGAAGAGTTGCAACATTGGAAACGGAATAAGTGAATTGTGGGCAACCGTTAATTCACTCTCGAACCCTAGAAAGAAGTAAGATAGGGCCGCAGTAACGTCTGGCAACGTTACGCTGACTGATGGAACATCAAAGATGGCTATTGGAACCTGGATGTAGGGTATCCACGGCGATCTGGCCTGTGGTCTCTCGTCGAAGAAAGGCGTCCCTCTCTCACTTGATAAGTTTGGAATGAAAATCGCGGTGGGACTTATAACAGGTCACTGCAGAGTGAGATCTCTAACCTCAAAATGGGATGACAGTGGCATTGACTACTGCAGACTATGTGAAGATGCGAAGGAGATAGAGACTTTTGAACATCTACTTTGTAGGCGCCCCTTGTTGCAAACAAGCAGATACCGAACACTGGGTAGATATGAGATAGACACTCTGATCTTCCTGTCTAACATAGATCCCATTGTTCTACTCAACTTTGCCAAACATCTATCATGGCTTGGCAAGGGACCTTGAATATTAAATACTAATCAAACTTCTTCAATTTTCCAGTACAATATCATCTATACCTCCGCATCAAACTTCTCATCTTTACATCTTCATCTCACCTGTACTTCACCATCATCTCATCATCTCTACCCTATCATCCTCATTTTACTGTACCACATCAACATGCTCACGTCTGCGCATTCTTAAACCTAACTTAACCTACGCTGACTGATCCGAAGGGGTGCGTAAGTTATTTTAATTGACAGTTTGGAGTGACAGGGTGAAGAGAAGGGTAGTACGTCGATCATCATCGTCATGGATTCCGTAAGCAGCACGGCACTACAAAAGCGCTGCACGTCATCTCCACACATATTAGTCGAGGACTCAACCAGACCAAGCCGTATGAGAGAACAGTGATGATGGCGCTTGACTTATTAAATTCCTTTGATACTCTCAATCATTCCACGCTGGTTGAGGACATCGAGCAGACTACCCTCCGATCAAGTTTGAAACGTTGGAAAATCAATAATAATAACCAAGCCTCTTAGAGTGAAAAATCCCAAGACGACTCCACAATTCATTTTTGAACCGTTTACAATCTTTTGTATCACGGCTACAATTCTCTAAAAAGTATTCTTCGTTATCACCCACTTACCTGGTATAAACGTTGAGGGACTATCGATATTCTTTAGTATCTCTCTGATCATTTGGGTCCATAATGATTTATGCAATAGCTCTTCATGCTGTTCATTGGGCTGGGTGTAGGCCAGCAGCGTTTGTATAATTTCATATTTGGATTTTTCCACTTCAGCTGCGGCCGGACTATTGCTGGGGAAATAATGCATCAGATAATAGGTACGCATCAAATGATCAATAGCCGTCAAATCTTTAAATTCAGCATCACGACATTGTATGGCAAAGGAGAGCATTTCTCGTAAAATTTGCAATGTCGGAAGTATTATCTGACAGCAATGTATACCCTGAATGGTCATCAGTGATGGTGTATGCAGGCCAGGTTGTTCAAAGTAGGCACAGAGTTTTTCCAAAATCTGCAACAAAGTTTGTATACCATCGGCGGCATAAAACTGCAAGGCCACATAACGATGTTTTAGCTCTTCAGTATCGGCAGATTTATATAGCCGTGAGACAGGACCAATTGCCAAATGACGTAAAATTCTCAAGCCCATTATTAAATCACCCGGAAATGTGGTGACATATTCCATGGATCTGGTTATAACCTCCACCAATGGTGTTATGTCATCGTAGGAGAAGATATTAGCCACTTCTATGGGTTTTAAATAGACAAACAATTCTTGTAGTACCGCCGAAACGGATGGCTCAAATGTTTCATGATTTTTGGCTAATTCCAGAATACGTTTGCCAAACTCAATTAAATAATCCAAATTTTCACAATATCTCACACAACAATCAACCATATCCACAGCATAGCTCAATACAGGACTTTTGTATTTTGCACCAGGACTGGAAAGCTGCCTTTGGGCCTGTAAACGTTGTTCTTGTTTGATAAGATCCATGAAAATGTGTAGCTGATTATTGAGACCAATAACTTCCACGGTATATTGTCGGCCATCGGCATTACAGGTTTGAGAGTATAGAGCATGTAAATGCGTGGCCAAGTTGCTGGCATCATATGGCTCTGCCACAGTTGAGTAGTAAACAATGGCATCCAAATGATAACGAGTTTGTACCTTGTATGATAACTCTATACCTAGTTTAATGAATTGATCTTCATAGGAACGTTTGCAATGCTTTTGGGCCAAATCTTGAATATCATCATTTTCAGCAAGTTCCATTGCCTCGGGATCATTGCTAGATTTGTTATCTGCGATTTCTGTAGTTGTTGTAGTCGCAGTAACATCAGTTGCATTGGGCTCTGTTGGTTGTGAGGGAGATTTTTTCACATCCTCCTGCTCCGGGGGTTTAGTTTCACCATCCAGTGGTTTCATTTCAGTATCTAAAAAATCAAATAAATTTTAATTAAAATTCCACAAGATATAACATTAACTTACCTTCATTTTCTGCTTCCTCCTGATCGACAACATCTTCCATTTCCTGTGAGGGTACATCTTCAATTCCCAACAGTATGGCAACCAACATTTGAGCCACCTCAAAACCATCATCAACCAAATAGTCAATGCCAATGTGTGTAGACAAAAGAGCTTGCAACAAATCCAAACTTGCCAATACCAACGAAGATGGCAGGGCATCACAATTACTCAACAGCAAGAGCAGCGACTCAGCCAAAGTGTGATGATTGAAATAGGCACGTAGAAAATTGGCAAAACTTCTTTGTGCCGAAGAATCTACAGAAATATCGAACTTTTTGGAAACGGGTAAAAATCGTCGTGGCTGTTGATATGACAGACAATTTTCATATAAAGCATCGATAACTTGTAGTACAGCTGATTCCAAAATATTAAATGGTTCCATGCTGGTAGCTTCATAATTGGTCAGAACAAATAGATTGGTACAGGTTTCTCTGATTGTAGCCAATGCCTCATTTAGGTGGAGCTTCTTTATAATGGATTGCAAAAAATATTTGGTACGTGTTAGCTTGGAGCTATGTAGCAAATCCAAAATGAGTTGATAACCATCAACGGCTGGTGAGAGGAAATATTGTAAGGCGGGTTTGGTGTCCAAAAGAGCGTAAATTGCCTTTAGTAGCAGCAGCTTAATAGATAAAGCCATGTAATTCTGGTGATACAATAAAAGGATCGCTTTAAAGGGATCATAATTTACGGTGTGCAGCAAATATTCAAATAATGGCGCACATGGAGCTAGTAACTCCATTAATCTGGCGCCAGTCTTAATGTGTCGTATCTTAAAGGCAGGTTGTGGTTGGGCACATGCCGCTTCAAAGTCCAAAGCCACCATTAGTATGTTGTAAATGAGCTTTAAATTATCCTTCTTTCCAATAAGCTCTTTGAAAATGTAATCTCTTCTCTTATAGTCTGAAGAAACGTACGACAGCTCACTGATCAGTTGTTCACACAAATAGACAAAAGCTTCCTTTTCTTCAGCACTGGTATTGGCATCCTTAAAGCCTTCCAAGGTTTCACATTTTGTTTGTTGTTCGTATTTATTCAGCAATGTCTGGAAAACGTCCACATTCTTGTCATATTGTTTAACAAAGCTTTCGTTAAACTTCTGCACCGGCTGAGTGTAGGGATTGAAATCAATAATGGCCGGTTTTGCCTGGGCTGCCGCCAATTGTATTTCCTGTTCAAATTCATCAGCAGCTGGAGCAGGTTCATCGTTGGTATTTGAGTCGTCGTCTGGTTCATCGTCTAAAATTTCATCATCACTTAAAATGGGTTCGTATTGTTCTACTGGCGTGCCAGGTGTCTCTTCCTCCTCTGGCATGGTGGTTTCAGGATTTTCGTTAGCCGTTGCCACAGCTTCCAATGACTCCGAAGATCTGCGATTGTAACTACGTCCCTTGGAGGCTTTATAATGTGGGGCGGACGGAGACTCTTCATCGCTGTAGTCTGGAGAACGAGGCCTAGCAGGTGAGACAATGGTAGCAGGTGGTGTACGAGGCCATTTATGTGATTCTTCAATATCAGAACGGGAACGTTCAGAACGTTTTCTGCGGGACCTGTGACCATATACAGGGCTGCGAGACCAGTCACGCATATTCTTCTCGCGCTCCCTTGTTTCGCGTTCTCTGTCCCGCGAACGTATATATTCTCTATCATTACTTTCAGAATGACAACGATTACGCGATGATGTTGGCGATCTTTCTGATGATCTAGAGGATTTTCTTGTGCGCCTCTCATTTCTCTCATCACCAGAATCTCTTCGATAGTGTTCACCACCACTTGAAGACAAACCCCGACCTCGCATACCATCGTAATCAATATCTTCGCGCTCATGACCACCATGGCCACCGCTGCCAGGTATTTCACCCGGTAATGGTTCCTTCCATTCCTCTTTCATTTCTTCATCTTGCAAACTGCTGTTTCTTGCCTCGCCACTTAGGTTGGGTGCTATTTCTTCCATTTCCTCTGGCTCGCATGGTGCCGCTGGCGGACTTGCAATATTTTCCGTCAAGGAATTTGTCAGTATACCATAAACAGCCAACGTTATGGTATTGTACCAGCCTCTCAAAACCAAACCATCAGTGGGTATCTTTTCTTGAGTACATTCCAAGTGTATACAATCGTTTTGATTGTACTGCAACTGCCCCAAGTTCTCGAATGTTGATGCACCCGGCATACCCAAATCATTAACAAAGAATTCAATGTCAAATTTTGAGGGATTTGTGGCTCCCAAGCGAACACCACCTGGAAAGTCGGCTTGAACACGGGCACCCAGTGGTATGATGCGCACTTGTGTTATGAACACCGGTTTAGGAAATTGCACCAGATCCAAATTTATATCCTATATTCAGAAAGAGATAAAAGAAAGCGCTCATTATAGTTGTTTGTATAAAATGACGAAAGTTTTACGCACCGCATCGGATTCATGAGAAAATGTATCGAAAAACAATAATTCACTGACATCTTCGGTTTCCGTCATTTTGCCGCTGACACCTTTTTGTCAAATTATGGTTGTTAATTATATGAAAATTACGTATTTTTGTTAAATTTCAATTTTTATTCATAAAAAAATATACGCAAGCAAAAAATGACCAACAATTCACAGACAACAAACTTCATTGAGCCCCTGTGAAATATTCAAAAGCTGTGTGCTATGAAAACCGAATTCACAATAGAGTTGCCAAAGTATCAATGAAATATTAGTTTTGATGTTGGATGATATATCGTATGAAATGGAAAATCATTCATGTGAAGGAGGAAGTACTTCTTAATCGAAAAGAAAAATAGTATAGGGATTCACACATAAAATAGCCTTTGTCGGGACAGAATAAATTGTGGTTACAGTTCTTGATCAAGCAAGATTTGTGACTTTAAAAAACTTCCGAGCTAAATGTGAATTGGATTGCGGATAGGGTTTTTTTTACAAAAAATGGTCTGTTCCAAAACTGCAAGAATCTAAAAATTTTTGCTATTTTTCCGATAACATAAATGAAAAAATCTTGTGGTAAAAAATAGTAGCTTCTTGCAGGATCTGGAACAGAGCAAAAGCTTGCAAGCAAATGTTTACAAGCCATTGTATCTCTATGTGTGAACCCCAAACATCTGTTTTGCTTGGTGTTGTTGTTAGGGTTTTATAGTTCAGTATCCGAAGTTCCAATCGTTCTCTCGTGGGAATAGTTCATTTGAACTAGTAAGATTATTTAATACATTAGATTTATTTAGACAAAAAAACTAAAGAATTGTTAAATAAAAATGCAAAATTGCAAACAAATTCTTAATACGTTAACAACAATAAGTTGTCGCCGTTCAATTTCCACAACATCACCGTTGGAGGGCAAACGAAATTTCCGTAAATTTTTGGTTTACAACAAACGAGGAACACGAGTCGTCAAAGAAGCCCAACGTAAAAATCCCCTTGATGCACCGGTTCCAATTCACAAACGAGGTGTTCGTGACACTGGAGTTTATGTCAATGGCAAATATGTAGAAATTCCTGAAAAAATACCTGAACTTATTGTACCCGATTTGGAAGGTTGCAAACTGAGACCCTATGTATCATATAAGGCACCCGATGTCATTCAGTCTGAATTCACCAGTCTGGATCTGTTCAATGCTGTCTATTCGAAAAAAATCATTGATGATTTCAAGGAGGGAAAGTTGAAAGAAGATCTATCACCTGTTGAACCTTCAGAGAATGAAATGTTAAACGCCGAGGAAGCTCTTTTGCGTGCCAGAAAGACTGGATCTGATATATTCTAAATAAATATGTACATTTGTTATTGTTGTTTTAAACAAAAAGAAATCTAGGCTACTTATTTCGTGTGTTTTAAGTCAAAACTCATAAAAAGTCAACAGGACTTGATATGAAACGACAGAAGCAGGGTAAGTATTCGTCAATTAGTAGAAAGGCCGGCCTAATCCAACTTAAAAGTGAAGAGTGTTCTTAGACTTTTTTGGATTTTTTCGAAAGCGAAAGTATTAAGACGTGGACATACCCCAGAGGGAATATCTTAAGCCCCGGCCTAAGGCCGGCAGTCTAGAAAAACTTTAAAATATAGGAAAAACTTGGTTATTTTTAATGATTCAATTTTTTTTATTTTAAAAACAGTTTTTTGATGTATGTATCTGTTTCATAAGCTTTCATATGATACAGATATCATGTAAATCGGTACACACTAACCAGTTCTACGGTGGGTTTGTGTCGAACTTACGGATCAAATAACCGGATAATCGGGTACGTACCGGCCAAAAAATATATATTCCCGTAATCAGGAAGACAATATCTATCGAATGAATTGTTTTTCAAAAATCCGAGGTTTCAGCGTAAAGTAAACTTGTCTAAAGAAGCAGCTGTTGTAGCGGTATAATGTTCGCTACTGGCACTCAGGCTTTATGATGTTGGTTCTCCGTTCTCAATATGGGAAATGCTCTTAAAATGCCCAGAAACATTCCAGAAGGGAGACTTCTCGGAGCAATGGAGTTTACACAATAAGCTTGGATAGGAATGACATTTTTGCCACCTGTAGGTCTCGTCGACCTGATCCCAAATGTATGTAACACTATTGGGGGAGTCCATACTTCCCGGTCGGCTACTTAGAGAAAAATAATTGGTTGGAATACTCTAGAAATGTCTGCCTACATTACGCTTAGGGATATTTTGCCACCGTTGGAAAGTGTGTTTGTTTATAACGGTCTCAGAATCAAACCCGAGCATATAGAGTGCAAGCTCAGACTTACAACACATTTATAGTCAACAAAAATATTGTAGGTTTCGACATGTTTGACTCTTCTTAAGGACGTGAAGTAGGTTGGAAATCTGGTCAATGGTGAAATGGCTAGGTCAAAAGCCGCATAAATATGGCACATTCATTTTCTAGACTATATGCTTCAGTCATTCGGACATTGCTTTGGAATAATTTCTTTCTATGCATTGAATTTTTTAAATAAAAAATAATTTTAAAAAATTAAGTTTCAGTGTTTTATTTAGAACTGCACTTAAAACTATAAAATAATTTGTTGCTTAGCCTCAATAAATATATTCTTCTCATGATGGAATCTATCAAATAAAACGCTTGCCGTTTAATTTTGCCACCATTTATAATTTAAATGCAAGCGTTTTATTTGAGAAATTCCATCATGAGAAGAATATATTTATTGAGGCTAAGCAACAAATTATTTTATAGTTTTAAGTGCATTTCTAAATAAAACACTGAAACATAATTTTTTAAAATTATTTTTTATTTTTAACTTTTTATTAAATAAATTTTTGTGACCACTGAGAACCAAATTATAGTCAATTTAGGGCGAAAATTTAGATAAAAACTTTAAAATGCCTGAAATCGTGTAGTACCATTATATAAAGGCTATATCAAAACCTGGACTTATGTCCATAATTTTTGGTGGGGAAGTTACAGCCAATTCTGGCTAAAAATGAAGATAAAATCCTTAAAATACTTGAAATCGGGTGGTACCACTATATGAGGGCTTTACCAAAACCTGGACCTATGTCAAAAAATTTTGGTGGAGAAGTTTCAGTACCATTGGGAACCCCAAATGCCAAATTACAGCCTATTCGGGTTAAAAATGAAGATAAAATCCTCATAATACTTGAAATCGGGTGGTATCGTTATATGGAGGCTATATTAAACCTTGACCTACGTCCACAATTCTTAGTGGGGAAGTTCCTGGACTATTGAGAACTCCAAATGCCCAGTTGCAGCAAATTCGGGCTAAAAATGAAGACAAAATCCTCAAAATACCAGAAGTCGGATGGTACCGTTATATGGGGCCTATAGGAAAAAATGGATCCATATTATTTTTGGTTTCATATTCATGTATTGTCATCCAAATCTGAAAAGTGTGCAAAATTTTAGTTCGATTGGTCAACTGCAACCGTGTCAAAAATGAGTTACCAGATTTGAACTAAACACACACCAAAGCAAGTTAAATAAAACACTGTAAAAAATAAATAAAACAAACTTTTATAAGCGACGAAAAAACTAGTGGAACGTAAGGTATGTGTTGCTCTTGACAGGTGGTGCTAACTAGCCAAGTATACACCTCATCTACATATAGTTTGCGGTCTTGAACTGGTGGTAATCTATGAAAACGTGCTGTCTTATTATTCTTCAGCCGTTCTAAACTGGAGAATGGGAACAATGTTACAGTTTTATCTCCACCAAGCCTTCAAAGACTGGAGAGATTAACAGTACCAATTCGACAGTTGTGGCAATCCCGAGCAGAGAATACATAAGTCCATAGATAAAGTGGGTCAGGGCATTGCAAACTTCCAATTAAACAAATAGCAGTTATATGGGGAGCGAAAAATTGGAAAACTCTCAAAAAAGGAAAGTAGCTTCTCACCTACTACTATTCCGAGCAAACTTTGGCTGACTTCAGTTCGTCAATTGCTTTGTGTTGTTTAAACTTCGTCAAAATATTTCAGTTGCACACTCATACCTGTTTGTTTTTTACCTGCGTTAAAAATGTGTATTTTTGACACTTTGAAACACGTAGCTTCGCAGTTTTTAAGTACAACGGTGCTAAGAAACATAATCCTTCGCAGATTTTCAGTAATTTGTAAAGCAACTGACGATACGGAAATCAGTCTTTCTGAAGAAAACCACAAAGGAAGTTTTGCACAAAAAGGGCGATTACACAACATTTACGGGTATATTCTGGGACACACTTCACGCCTCAAGCATTTGGTTAACCCCATATACTCCTATGTTTTGCAAATTTCTTGAGGCTAAGATTCATTAGGGTATTTAAAAAGAAGAGTGCATCCTAGTCCGTCCATAAAATACTCGAAAAATAAGCTTAAATGGGTGGACAAAACGCTTGAGGCGTGGAGTGTGTCTCAGAACATACCCGATAAGCTGGTAAGGGAACAACATTATTCCTCGTCTGACTAAACCAACGTTTAAATTCAAAGGGTGAGACAAGGGCACATGCTCGGAATCTTTGGGCTTCTTAATAAGACAATAAAAGTGAGAACATCTAAAGCGTACATAGGGAGAGAAAAAAAGCAAGACACTTTCTTTGTTGTTGGTTAAGATGACATTACTTAAAGGCAAAAATTGGTGAAGGCGAGTAAACAAAAGATGATTGTGAAGCAATTTAAAATAATCACCCTTATTACGGTTGGCGTTTTCGTAGCCAAAATTGCAAGATGACGTGTCGTAACGACTCATTGGTATTATGAATGTATTTGTGTTAAAAAGTAAAAATATAAATGTTTAATGAGTTCTTTTGGTAACATAAAAAAATTAATAGAATTGTTATTGGATAATTTTTAAACTTTTCAGCGAGAAGAAAAATTATGTATTTATTTCAGTTGTTTTCCAAGTTATTGCCTAAAAATTTGTTTTAAATTGATTTGATTTTATTTTTATATGCAGTCGTAGCAAAAATCCGCCACGTCTCTTTTCTCGTATTTCAACGCCATACGTAATACCGATTTGTCGTATCAAAAAAATAAATGTTATTTTTAACCCAAAAAATGCATGCTAAGAATGACGAATGTGTTCCTTTTGATATTTTATGGATCTAAGATGCTGTAAAATGCTAAAGTGATGCAGCCTGACTTCCGTATCGTCGGATTCTTTGTAGTTTTTAAACTTCGTCAAAATATTTCAGTTGTACACTCATGCATTTTTCCTCGAAAATTCAACTAAATGCATCAGAAATAGAAATGATACATCTTGATACATTGGTTAAGTATTACAGCGTTATGAAACACAATACACACTTTACACATTAGCAGTCATTTGACAAGCATCTGACGATACGGAAGTCAGCCACACTGTCCAGATCGAGGTCATATTTACATACATACATATATGCAAACCATTAGGCGAAATGTTGAAATATGTAGGACATTGTCTAGGAAAACAATAGCAATCCGCAGACAGTATGTTTTCTCTCACATAATTATTCAATTAATGAATATTAAATTTGCATTCCATTTCAATTTCATTACCAATCATCTGATATAAAAAACGGAATTGGTTTTCTGAATATCTCTCAACAATGACCATTATATTTTAAATGATTTAAATGTACCATACATACATGTGCGTGTATGTGTGTTTATATAAAAAAAATTCTTTGTAGATTTGTTAACATATTTGGTTTAAGAGTTTCCGAAGGTATGGACACAATTATTTGTGGTTTTTTTGTTGTCATTGAACTTGTCTCATAGAGTGTCTAACCCATAGATAGAATAAAAAGTTGAGTAGAGGAAGTGGTATTTAGGGGAACAGCTTGATGCAACGGTTAGCATACCTGCCTTCAACAGAGGAGGTCTTGAACTTAAAATTCCCGCAATACTACATAACGATTTCAAACAGTGTTCGAAGTGATTAAAACCCGCAAAATGTTTTAAAATGCTGGGATTGTCAAAATTACCTAGAAGTGGTGTGTTCTATACCAGCACCACATTGCAAATTAATTAGAATGTATACTTTGGAATGTGTTCTGAATCAGTTTAATGATGCAATAAAATGCACCCAGTGGAATATTTTTATAACGTTTGATGGGCTTGACTTTCGTTTAGGGCTCCTCTCGGATCAGGTTGACAATTTTTCTTGTTATCCTAACCTACTTTTCCGGGGAATACCATATTTCCTGAGCTTTCTGACACGCTTTAACATATGAGAATGTCTTAAATCCCCCTATCGATGGCTCGCTACTTAATGAAAACATACAAATTGTTGGCATAGGAGGAAGTACTAAATTTACGGCCTAAGGCCTATTACTTAAAAACAACTTACAATTCACAAAAGAAACATTTTCACGACTAGCCTAATGGTTGCAAAAGTAAAAAAGTCAAGACCTATATCTCGAGAAGTATGAACTATATATTATTGTGATCAGGGATCAAGGATTTGCTGTAGTAAAAAATCAAACCAAACAGGGTGCCCTGAACAACGTAAAGGTAAAAAAGTTGAACAATTCGTAAGTTTTAAGACTCATATCTCGAAAACTATGGACTTCCCTGAAAAACTATATATCCTTGTGATCAGGATACCAAGGACGATTACCTATGGTATAAACTTCAACTTCATCCAATATGTGTCCTATACGACACTTATCCTTGTAGTGAACTATCGCCAACAAATGTTCGCAAATTTAATTTTAACTTTATTTCATAACAAAAATTCTGAAATTTATATGCTAATATTTTTGATAGATTCCGTTACTTGTACGGATCTATAAACTAACTGGGATTTGAGTAGGGAATTTCAAATATGTATCAACAACTGCGACTCCATCAACACACAGAGTAGGGAATTACTGAATCTCTTGAGGGAAAGTGCGGCCCTGAATCTGAGCCGGGAAAATTCTCCTGTTAGCAACTGGGAGTATATCCCCCTGTCGGATGACGAGATGGACACCGCGGTTATTCCATCCCAGACGAACAGGGAGGTGTCCCCCTCGGTTGCTCCAAGGAGTGCTAACTAGGAAGAGCAGTGAGTAACTCCCTCAAGGGATGGAATGTCGGTCGGTACCGATAGACCGGTTCTTCCCAGGCAGGACGCATTGATGGATGAGGCTATCGGTGAAGAGATTGAGCAATCTCTCACTTCCCCCTCCATCAACAGTAATAAGGCAAATGCCTCTGCACTGCGTGTTTTACATGAATCGACTCCTTAGTTTTACAAAAATTGTGCGGTTAGGAACTGTGTTCCTTCCTTAGGATGTCATTTGCTTGAATGCATTGAAATTGATTAGAAGTCATACTTTAGAATGTACTCTGAATCAGTTTTAAGATGCAATAAAAAATTGAGTATTTCACTGTGCAACATTTTTAAGGTGATCTTGTGCAAACAATTCGAACTGAAGATTTTTTGAAAGTACAGACCCAAACGACAAGAAACCCTAGTTGGGATTTGTTGTGTCAGATCCAGCTCGGATTTTATGGCCCCATCTAAACATGGTTAAATATTGAGTTTTTAAAGAAATTCGGAGCTATATCTCTGAAACCAATGCGAATCTTCTTCTGATCTCAGAAGCAAATTTGTAAATAAGGACAGGAATAAAATATTTGGAGAAATAATGAACTCGAAAAACAACATTTATTGCCTCAAATTTCAAAATATATGCAAAAATTCTACAATTTTTATACATTTTGCACCGTATCTCCAAAACCGTAAATTTTATCTGAATATTTTCTTTTGGAAAAATATTCCCTGGAATGTAATACACAACTCTTCAGAACATGTCATTGTTGTAAAATGCCTGCATGCCGTTGTTTTCAGTACATTTTTCAACGACGATTTAATAAAAATGTTAATAATGTGAAATACGTGTTGTAAAAGATACGATGCAAAATACCGCTGAAACAACATGAAGTAAACATTTAAGAGTTTCAGAATGTTCTAGAGAATTGTTGAGAACTTTATTTGGAAGATTTTTGCAAAAGGTTACTTGGTTCAACTCCCAATAGTTTAGCCGATACTGACCAGAATTTCAGCAATTATGTAAAATTTTCTATATTTTATAGATTTTGATGCCCTAGATGGAGTTTTTCTTATGCGGTTTTTTCAAAGGATAAGTTCTACTAGTTTAGGGCTGCAATATTGCTAAAGACAGCAAGACCAAATTCCTATTCATTTCTGAGATAAAGGCCTGATAAATGCAAAAAAGTGTAGATTTAGCCCCGTTAAGATAAGGCCGTAAAATCCGAACTGGATCTGACAGGACAAAACCCTACTAGGGTTTTTGTAGTCTAAATATGTACTTTCAAAAAATGCATACTAGAAGTTGTTTGCATTTTCAGTGTTGCATAGTGTTTTTAAAAAGTTTTTAATATCGGTTTAGGCGCTGCTCTCGGATAAGGTTGAATATTTCATTACATATATTTCTTGTTATCCTTATTACAACTATATATAGTTTTCTGGTAAAGATTATATTCCTTCAGATTTTTAAATGTTATACTATTACATAGGAGAAAGTCTTAAATAAGAAGACCTGCCACTTAAAGACTACTTACAATTGGTTGGCGTAACTGACTTTTGCTTAAGACTACTTACAATTCACAAAAGAAGAATTTTTCGCGCGTAGCTGAATGGTTACAAAATGAAAAAGTCATAAATCATATCTCGAGAAGTATGGACTATGAGTTGTTGTAATCCGGATAACAAGGTTTACCTATAGTAAAAGATAGGCAAACTGAACTGAAGAGTGGTTGCCCTAAACAACGTAACGATGATAAAAATAGATATTTCAGAAATAGCTGTGTCTGGTTACCCTAAAATTTGTAACAATTTGTACCAATTGTTGCTGGAAGTCGTCTGTTAACACAAAATACCAGCAAAAGAGAGCGATTCGAGAGAGACATTTTGACAGTTCTTTCACTGAGAGCTTGCAAATTCTTGCTGGACAAATTTCTTCTAGCAAGCACTTGCAAGCTCTTCTTCTTCCTGAAAACAATCAATCAGCCGTTTTTAGTTTTTTGTTGATTTATGTTTGTGAACATTAAAAACAATTTTATTGTGGAAATAACATAGTCTAATTGTATTGTTTTATGGAGAACAAATTTGTAAAGTGGAAAAATACTTTTTTGTTTCATTTTCTTTTTTATTTTTAATAAAATACAACGTGTTTGCTTCCTTTGTTGGCGGACAAATTGTTCTGTTTTGGCAAGTCAGCTGATTGCTTGCTGGTTTTTGCTGGGAAGGTGTCTGTTTACTTTTTAAAATTTTCTAGCAAAAGAGAATAAAAACCCCTTACTCTCTGAGAAAGTTCTTGCTGGACAATTCTTGCTGGGAAAATAACCAGACAGACTTAATGTCAACACCCGTATCTCGAGAATTATGAACTTCCTCGAAAAATTATATGTGTAGTTGTGGTCAGTGTAGCTATGGTAAAAATTTCAACTTCATGCAAAAAGTGTCCTTCTCGCAGAAAAATTTTCACAAATTTAATTTTAACATTATTTCATAACAAAAATAAAGAAATTTGAACACTCATGGATTCCGTTGCTTGTACGGCAGTGTTCACCAGCGAGCTGCTACTGAGAGCAAATTATCGTAACTTTCAATCCAAAACACACGGTAATGTATGCTCAGTTGCTCTCAGTACGGGCTCGCTGGTGAACACTGTTGTACGGATTTATAAACTAACATGGATTTGAGTAGGGAATTCTGTTAAAATGTAACGAATCTAGGGCAGACGTGACCAAAAAGAGAACTGCCCAAAATGTGAATGTATTCAAACTATTGGCAACTTATGACTGTGTGTTAGTGTGTTTTTATGCACGCACGCTACAAAACAAAAACAAATCAAAACATTATCTCTTTTTCGTACGCTCTTTCTATGCATTCGGGTCGTATGTGTGTAAATTGCCGAAAAACTTCGACACCGCTGTGTCAAAGAAGAACAAATTTGATTTAGGGACCCTTTGTACTGCATCAAACTCGCAGTGAACCCCACATTGCACTACTTCCATTTTTTGCTGGGATATTAGACTCATCATGGGAACTTTGCGTGTGTTGGTTCAAAATCATAAGTGAGCAGTCTTCTCATACCACTTCTGGAATAAGCATGCCAAATAGTTTATTTTTACAGAAAGAAGTTGCTGAAAGACGGCTCTCAGTAAAAAAACAATATGAGAACCTCATTTAAAATAATTTCCATACAATATACAGTAATTTCTCCTTACCTGCATTATTCATAGCTGCATTTTGGCGTTACCTGACCAAAAATCTGTTTATAGGCCACTATTCTCTAGATTTCGTTCAATATATTATGTTTTAGTGCACATTCAATAGCTGCATTTTCGGCATAGCTGCATCAAAATTTTGGTGATTTTACTTTCATTTGGTTGTAAAATTTACATATATCTGTACAAGAAAAAATTTTAAATTTTTTTGCGAACTCAAAACAGGGATAAAATTCAACCACTCTAAATTTGTATTGATAAGAAGTGTGAACAACAAATACAACACAAGAAAAGATAATTAGTTGTAAAAAATGGTAACGTGTTCTCTCCCGAACTTGAAATGTCTGTCACTTTATTATTTGAACATTGCTTATAGCTTCACATCATATGCACGTAAGTAATATTGAAGATATCGGCCTTGTTGGGCAGGTAAGCGAATTTAAGCTTCCTGCATTTTGGGGATTGCTGCACAATAAGTCGTGCAATTTTTGATTGTGCAGGTAAGCAAAAAATACGTATTTAATTTCTCAGGTACAAGGTTCATTTACTATAATTTTACTCTTATAAATAAATATATACACCTTACATTTATACTTATATACATAATAATATTTTCCATTATTTTTGTTCTCCATTATAAAGTCCTTGGTTGTCGAGCCCTTGATTGAAGATACCCTTGTTAGAAAGTCCTTTGTTGGGGAGACCTTCATTAAAGACACCCTTGTTATAAAGTCCTTTGTTGTCGAGCCCATGATTGTACAGACCCTTGTTAAAAAGACCATCATTGTACTGGCCCTTGTTAAACACACCATGATTATACAGGCCCTTATTATCGAGTCCATGATTATAGAGACCCTTATTAAAAATACCGGGATTGTATTGACCCTTTTCATCCTCAGCACTCGAGTTGACAGCTAAGAAAGCAGCCATTAAACACACGGCAAACATCTGAAAAGATAACACAAATGAGAAGTTGAAAAGATTATTTAAAAACTCGGGGATTTTCTTACATATTTAAACATTTTCTTGTTGTTGTTCTTGGTTTTGTATGCTTGATGTTGTAATGAAGATTGAAGTAAAGTGATAACGTTTTTGAAACATTCGCCGTTATTTATATTAAGTGTAATGAATTCTAAGGCTAAAGATAGCTTCCATTTAGGCTACCTGATTTTGTCTCGATTCCATAAAAACTTGGTTCCGCAAGTAAAGATACGGTATTTTTATTATTTGAATTATGTTTGTTTTTATAATTAGTTGGATGTTGCAATTATGAATAATTTAAGTGAATTTGGGTGAAATGTTTCTCTTAATTTAGACAGACGTAGCGTGAAAAAGTTTTTGTTCGATAAACATTTTTCCAACTGTTTGTTGGAGTAAAGGTAGTTAATGTTGATGGGGGCTCAGCTGCCACAGTTGCTTAACTCCAAGACCTATGCTCCATAGTGTTCGTCCTAAATGTAAAAAGATTTCTTATATTTTCTCAGAGCCATTTCCACGCAGTGTAAAAGAGATGTAGACTAACCTAATGCCAAAATAATAATCAAATATGGTATGAGATCAAATGTCCAATTCCCATTGCGTTTCTGTTTTGGAAGCATGTAACTCTCAAATTAGACTTCCATATGTATATGCTGGAAAAAGGAATATGTAACAACACTCTTCGCCTGACTAAAGCAACGGTTAAATTCAAAGGATGAAACACGAGGCACTGGTCGAAAATATGCAATAGAAGTGAAAATATGTTAATCGTACACAGGGGGAGAAAAAGATGACACTTTCCTTGTTGTCACCCTATAGGCCATCTCTAGATGATCTCTCCACGGATAGTCAGAGAAAGGACAAGGCAAATATCGGCGAAGATTAGCAAACCAAAGATGATCGTCAAACTATCAAACAACATTAATAAAAGTGTCGAATTAAAGCCAAAATACCTAAACAATTTTTCAATATTTGTAACTAAATCATCCTGGTAAAACGCCACTAATGACTCGCATGGATCCAAATGAACGAGGTCATATACGGAACGAATATGTATGTATGTGTGAACCATTAGGGGAAATGTGTAGGATATTGTTCAGAAAAAATAATAGCAATCTGCAGACAGTATGTTTTCTCTCACATAATTATTCTATTAATGGATATAATATTTGCAGCCCGCGGGAGTTTGTTAGTTCTCCTACCGGGCGCGTCCCCACCGGCGGATAGGGGGAGGAGGATGGTCGTACCACTCTGTCCAATACCTATTGCATGGTGGGTCTGGGGCAGAGAGGTGGGATTATCCACCTCTGGAAACCTTGAGTTTCCCGCGGACAAAAAACTGACTATGGGGGTGTTCCCCTAAAACAAAAAACAAATATGGAAGGAAAAAAAGAAGAAAAAGTTACGGTGCAGGGCCTAATAAACCCAGTGCCGGCGGGGACCACTGATCTGCCTACGAGTCACACCCCGTCGATATCATGCGATCGTGAGCAATCTCCCATAGATGTGGGTGCCTTGGCATCTGTGGTCGAAGGTAATGCTACAAGCACACAACCTAGTGTAAAACCTAGTGTAAAAACGGAGGAGGATAAAGGGCAGCACAGGGGGAGGATTAACTTGACCCAACTATCTGATGATGGTAGCGACCCTGATTCCGAATCCGATAGCTGCGGCAAAACAAACACCACCGTTGTGGAAAATCCCATGAAAGAGGAAGTCCACAAGATGGTAGAAGAAGTGAGCGAGAGCATCGCAAAGCTCACGACGAAAAGAGTACAGTGGTCTGGGGCCCAAAGGAAGAAATTTAAGAGGAACCAGGCAAAACTAAAGAAGGAAAAACAGCTGGCTGCTTCAAAGGTTACCACAGAAAGTCCCTCCACTTCTTCGGAAGCGGCGAAGAGGACAAGGTCTCCTGAGGAGCAGAACGTGGCAAAACCCAGTAAGAAGAAAAAGGGCTTCCCACCTTCAATTGCCCAGAACAAACCTCGTCAGGACAAAAGCCAAGGAGACTGCCAAAAGGATCCTTCAAATGATACTGAAGAGGCGAGTTCTGACAAAAAGAAGGTGAGCGCGACGTCGGAATCTTCTGCGGTGGCCAAGGACTCAGTAAAGAAGCCTACTACCACCCAGAAGAGGAAGATGGACGCTGAAACCGGAACGGAGCCGCCATCGACTTACGCCAAGGTAGCCAAGAGATACTACAAGGACGAGCTGTGCTACGCAGTAATCGATACTAGTAAAGGATCTGGAAGGCTACACAAAGAGTACTTACCGGAGATCGAGAAATCGATCAACGATAAAATATTGGAACAAATCCTGCAAGGACGAGTCTCAATAAAAATAAACTGCTGTGAGCCAAGGGGGGACCTCCTATTGTACCACCTGGACTCACACGCAAACTCTGCAGCTCTCGGGGAGGTAGTCAGCAGTATAGCAACTCCATGGGAAGGTGGCAGACTAAAACTGGTGAGGAAAGACGAAATTCCTCACCTAACCAAAGCATCGGTGTACGTCAAGGGGTATGGCTGCAAGCTCGAGACGGAGCGCATGCTCGAGGTCTTTGGCGTACAAAACGAGGCCCTAAAGGTGGAAAGATGGGAGGTCTTCCACAGGGAGGAGAAGGAAGACGGCACTCTCCTTGTGATGGGGATCGACGATCTCTCGCTAGCCGGGCTCGTCAAAACCAAGGGCAAGGCATTCTTCGTCTCGAACTCGGTCTACTTCAAAGTTGGAAAGGCAAGAGTTGGTGAGGAGGAGATTGCCAAACCAAATAACCAAGAGGTCAACCTACCAAAAGGCTTTCAGGAGGGAGGAGCAGACGAAATTAGCGACTCCCAAGAAGCCAACCTTCTGGAGGACCAATGATTGAGGTCATCCAGATCAACCTCCATCGGAGCGAAACGGCAACACTAGCCCTGATGGACAAAATAACTAAAGGTAATATACATATTGGTTTAATCCAAGAACCTTGGACCATAAAAAACAAGGTTTCTGGACTTAACCATATAAATTATCAACTTTTTTACGCAAATACGGGATCCCGACCGAGGACCTGCATTATATGCCACAAAAACTTATGCTTTCTTTTTTCTCCAGAGTTGTCATCGTCGGACGTTACAGTATTGAAGCAGGGGAATGGTAACATATACCTAGCATCATTATACCTGCCGTTCGACTCCCCGACATTACCACCTTCGTCGGAATTGCAGCAACTGGTGAGAAGGATAAAGCAAACAGGTAACGAAGTACTAGTAGGTAGCGATGCTAACTCTCACCACATCTCGTGGGGTAGTACTAACATTAACAAAAGGGGACAAGCCCTTATAGATTACTTAAATACTAACGACCTAATTACACTTAACACCGGGAATACGCCAACCTTTGTTAATAGAATTAGGGAGGAAGTACTAGATATAACGATATGTTCAGAAAATTTAATAAACGAGGTACACGAGTGGAGGGTCCTGGAGGAACACTCCTTCTCAGACCATAAGTATATTAGATTTAAAATAGCTAGGCCATCGCCTAACCCGATAACCTTCCGAAACAAATCCAAAACAAATTGGACAAAGTTCGGAAAACGAGTAAAAGAAAGACTTGGGCAACCAGATGAGGAATGCCTAAGTAAGGAGGACATAGAGAGAGATGTCCTAAAGTTAACTGAGGCACTAGTAAAGTCTTTCGAGGAAAGTTGTCCCCTTCGAGAGAGGAAATCCGCCTACGAAAAACCCTGGATGACAGGGGAAATTCGGAATAAAGGCAAGGAGGTCCGCAGACTTTATAATAGGGCCAAACGTAAAAAAGCAGCTGTATTCTGGGACAACTATCAGGCAAAATTAAAGGAATACAACAAAATAACAAGAAACGCCAAACGAAACTCCTGGAAGCTTTTCTGCGAACAGGTGGATAGTGTAAATGACGTTTCAAAGATTAAAAAGTTTCTATCTAAAACCCATACACAGACCGAGCAATTGGTCGATGGAAATGGAAAAAGGATTGAAACAACAGAAGAAACTCTAGGCCTTCTGATGAAAACGCACTTCCCGCAGAATACCATGGTTAACACTGAGGCATCGACGGAATGTATTAACTCATCGGAAGAAGCACCAAAGATCGACAGCTTAATGGTCCAACAAGCCATTTTAAGCTTTTCACCATATAAAGCAGCTGGACCAGACCAGATCTTCCCGGCTTTATTACAGAGGGAAGTGGACTTTATTGCGTCCAAACTGGTCGGGATCTTCAATGCATGCTTAAAACTTGCATACACTCCTATAGCCTGGCAGGAGGCAAGGGTAGTCTTTATACCCAAACCTGGCAAGGCAAGTTATGCAACACCAAAATCTTATCGACCGATAAGTTTAACTTCATTCTTACTCAAAACAATGGAACGGACAGTCGACACCATGATAAAGAGTAAGATCCCCAACGATATGCTTAAATTCAAACAACATGCATACGTTAAAGGCAGATCAGTGGAAACCGCATTGCATGAGGTAGTACACCACATAGAAAGAACCTTCGAAATGAAAATGTACACACTTGCTGTATGCATCGACATCGAAGGCGCTTTCAATAACGTAAGCACCGAGACACTTATCCACTCCTTAGACGAGTTTCAGGTAGACAGGGCCTTAAGGAACTGGATAAACCACATGCTAAGGAATAGATGGATAAGCTGCGGGCTATACGACGTGAAAATAAGAGACAAAGTTGGACAAGGAACGCCACAGGGAGGGATACTTTCACCTCTGTTGTGGGTTACCACCATAAACAGTCTCTTGAGGACCCTAACCGAAGAAGGATTTGACCCAGTCTGCTACGCAGACGACGTTATAATACTTCTGAGGGGAAAGAATCCGAATCAACTCTGTCGTAGAGCAGAAACGGCTCTAAAAATTGCTTTTAACTGGGCCAGGCCGAGAGGTCTGAACGTCAACCCAGAAAAAACAGAATTATGTCTATTCACTAGGAAAACGAAAATGGGGCACTACGAGGAACCAGTTTTTCTAGATAAGACAATAAATATCTCTTGTACAGTTAAATATCTAGGAGTAATTCTGGATAGGAAACTTAAATGGAAAGACCATATACAAGAAAGGGCCAACAAGGCCCAAATATGTTGGTCAACCTGCAGAAGGGCGATAGGCTCAAAATGGGGGTTCAATCCTAGG
This sequence comes from Musca autumnalis, assembly GCF_047663935.1. Classification (NCBI taxonomy): domain Eukaryota; kingdom Metazoa; phylum Arthropoda; class Insecta; order Diptera; family Muscidae; genus Musca; species Musca autumnalis. The sequence goes on from NW_027412088.1 coordinate 50,733,128, forward strand.
ATGATACACTGGCTATACAGAAGCGTAATTAGACCAATTCTAACCTACGCGTCTGTGGTATGGTGGACAGCCATGGACAAAAAATGCAATGTGGAAATACTGCAAAAGGTCCAAAGAACATGCTGCCTAAGCATTAGCGGAGCAATGAGGACCACACCGACTAGGGCTCTAGAAACAATTTTGTTTGTACACCCAATAGAGATTCAGGTAAGGTATGAGGCAGCCATCGCAGCTGTAAGGCTAAAGTCGATGAGCGAGTGGATCGAAAAGAGCCACCAAACATACCACCAAAACATATTAAAGGTCACAACGGGTGAATCTATAAATCAGGTAGTATCGGACCGTATACCTGAAACTAGTGAAGTAGCCTTGTGTGAAGTGTCAATACCTGACAGAGACATGTGGATCGAGGGAGCTCTAGCACAGATTCCCGCTGGAAGCTGTGGGTTTACGGATGGGGCTGTGCTAGGGGGGAGAACCGGACTGGGTCTTTATATAATGGAACCGGAAACGGAAATCTCCCTCCGTCTGCCGGATCATAACACGATCCTGCAGGCGGAACTCCGGGCGATAACAGAGTGTCTGCTTTGGTTTGATACACACACAAGGCCTACCACTGTAAATATCCTTACGGATAGCAAAGCAGCCATTAGAGCTATATCAACCAAGACAGTGAAATCTAGAACTGTCTTGGAATGTATTAAATCTATAAATAATTACTCCCAACACGGTAAGGTAAACATTATATGGGTACCAGGGCATACCGGGATTAGGGGTAATGAAATAGCAAACTCCTTGGCAAAACAAGCCAAGGAGCAACCAACAGTAAGTCTAGAAAACGCTAAGCCGTTTAAAGCTACGCGACTAGAACTAAAGACATGGGCAAAAAATGCACATGTATCCCTCTGGAGTAGTGGAGAGAAGGGAAAAAACACAAAAATCCTATGGGGAAACCCAGACGAGGACAAAACAAAAGAATTACTTTTACTAAGTAAAAAAGATATTAGTAGACTGACAGGAATCCTTACAGGTCACCTAGGTCTAAAAGCGCACCTGCACAAAATAGGTTGTGCAGAAAACAGTGAATGCAGAGCATGCGGAGAGGACGACGAAACGTTGGAACATTACCTCTGCCATTGTCAAGCCTTCACAAATCTGAGAACCCAGTTACTAGGGAATGACATTATACCAGGACTCGACCAAATTAGGACAATCGAGTTCAAAAAGATCAGAGACTATGTAAATAGGACAGAGATCCTAGACTAAGTCAAAAAAAAAGGATAATCCTTCCATAACCCAAAATTAGAGCGCACAACAGGCCTACTTATGGCTTAAGTGTATGTCCACATGGGCATGTGGTGATCTAGTATCACCCCTCTTATCAACCTAACCTAACCTAACCTAATATTTGCAGACGATTTCAGTTTCATTACCAATAATTTGATATACAAATGCAATTGGTTTTCTGAATATCAATCAACAATGACCATTATATTTTGAATGATTTAAATGTACCAAACATACATACATATTTACATGTGTGCGTATGTGTTCTTGTCTAAGAATTTCAATGAATTTTCAACACATTTATTTTTAAGATTCTGCAGTGATTGGAAATGTATGGACATATTTAATTGTTGTTTTTATTGTCATTGAACTTGTCTGATAGAGTGTCTAACCCAGAGATAGAATAAAAAGTTGAATAGAGGAACACAGGAGGTCGTGAACTTAAAATTTCGGCAAGACAATATAACGTTTTAAAATTGTGGTGATAAAACCCCACGCAATGTTGTGCATATTTCGGATTGTCAAACTTATCTTGAAGTGGTGCGTTATATCCCAGCAAAAAGTTTGCCGCCAAAATTCAGTGCAAATGGCCCCGCGCTGCATGTTTTACATGAACCGACTCCTTAGTTGTACAAACAAATTGTAAGGTTAGGATCTGTTTTGATTCCTTAGCATGTTCTTTGCTTGAATGCATTGAAATTAATTAGAGGGCATACTTTAGAATGTGTTTAGAATCAGTTATAAGATGCAATAAAAATTTAGTATTTTTATAAGGTTTTTAACTTCGGTTTAGGCGCTGCTCTTGGAATATTTCGGTACATATATTTCTTGTTATCCTAATCACAACGATTTATAGTTTTCCGAGGAAAATTATATTTCTTAAGATTTTTTAGTCTTAAATCCGAAGACCAGCCACTTAAAGAAAACTTACAATTTGTTGGCGTAACTGACTTTTGCACCTCTCCATAGGAGGAAGTCTTAAATTAGGGCCGAAGGCCGGATACTTAAAGACAACTTCATATCTCGAGATATATGGACTATATGTTGTTGTAATCAGGATAACAAGGTTTACCTGTAGTAAAAAACAGGCAAACGGAACTGAAGAGTGGGTTCCCAGAACAACGTGAAGATGATAAAAACAGACATTTCAGAAATGTCAACACCCGTATCTCGAGAATTATGGACTTCCCCGAAAAACTATATATGTATAGTTGTGGTCAGTGTACCTATGGTAAGAATTTCAACTTCATGCAATACGTGTCCTTCTTGCAGAAAAATGTTCACAAATTTAATTTTAACATTATTTCATAACAAAACAATTTGAACGCTCATAGATTCCGCTGCATGTACGGATTTATAATCTCACTTGGATTTGAGCAGAGAATTCCAAATAGGTATCAACAACTGCTCTGTTAAAATGTAACGAACCTAGAGACCCTTTGTACTGCATAAAACAGGCTGTGAACTGCACATTGCACTACTTCCATTGGGATGTTAGACTCATCATGCGAACTTTGCCTGTGTTGGAAAGCAGTCTCCTCATATCACTTTTGGAATATTTATGCCAAATAGTTAATTTTTACAGAAAGGAGTTGCTGAAAGACTGCTCTCAGTAAAAAAACAATATGAGCACCTCATTTAAAATAATTTCCATACATTATATTTATTTAATTTCTCAGGTACAAAGTTCATTTACTATAATTTTACTCTTATAAATACATAAATCAATATATACACCTTACATTTATACTTATATACCTAATAATATTTTCCATTATTTTTGTTCTCCATTATAAATTCCTTGGTTGTCGAGCCCTTGATTGAAGATACCGTTGTTAGAAAGTCCTTTGTTGGGGAGACCTTCATTAAAGACACCCTTGTTATAAAGTCCTTTGTTGTCGAGCCCATGGTTGTACAGACCCTTGTTAAAAAGGCCATCATTGTACTGGCCCTTGTTAAACATACCATGATTATACAGGCCCTTATTATCGAGTCCATGATTATAGAGGCCCTCATTAAAAAGACCATGATTGTATTGACCCTTTTCATCCTCAGCACTCGAGTTGACAGCTAAGAAAGCAGCCATTAAACACAAGGCAAACGTCTGAAAATATATTACAAATGAGAAGTGAAAAGATTCTTTAAAAACTCGGTGAATTTCTTACAAATTTAAACATTTTCTTGTTGTTTTTCTTGTTCAGGGTGCTTGGTGTTGTAATGAAGATTTAACTTGAATTGATAACATGTTAAAACCGTTCGCCCTTATTTATATTAAATCTAATGAATTCTAAGTGTAAAGATAGCTTCCGTTAAGGTTACCTCTTTTTGTCTCGACTTCATAAAAACTTGGTTCCGTAAGTAAAGATACGGTATTTTTTATTTTTACTTGAATAATGTTTGTTTTTATAATTAGTTCAATGTTGCAATTATGAATAATTTAAGTGAATTTGGGTGAAATGTTTCATTTAATTTGGGCACACGTATTGTGGAAACATTTCTGTACTTTAAACGTTTCTTTCATCTGTTGATGCCGGAAGGATAGAATATATTAGATTGAAGGATATTAAAATGTCATAATAGGCACTTTTGCTTCACTCGGTGTCCTATCCGGTTTATCCTGAATATAAATAAGATATCATATTGGAAATATTAATATATGAATAGAGAAGGGGTATTTTAGAAGTATAACCCAAGAAATCTCACAGTCATCTTTGAAAACCTTACACTATTTTCGAAATATGCCACCGCAATGAAATCAAAACTCCAAAACAGGATCTCACAATACATGAACAAATTTTTGGGGATCCTTCGACCACAATAAGAGTGAATTTATAAACAAATTTTTGACGGATCCTTAGACAACAATAAGCGTGGATTTATAAACTAATTTTTTGGAGATCCTTAAACCTCAATAAGCGTGGATTTATAAACTAACTTTTGGGGCATCCTTAGACCACAATAAACGTGGATTTATAAACAATTCTTTGGGGGATGCTTGGACCACAATAAGCGTGGATTTATAAACAAATTCTTGGGGGATCCTTCGAACACAATAAGCGTGGATTTATAAACAAATTCTTGGGGGATCCTTGGATCACAATATGCGTGGATTTAGAAACAAATTTTTGGGGGATCCTTGGATCACAATAAGCGTGGATTTATAAACAATTTTTTGGGGAATCCTTGGACCACAATAAGCGTGGATTTACAAACAAATTTTTGGGGAATCCTTGGACCACAATATGCGTGGATTTATAAACAAATTTTTGGGGGATCCTTGGACCACAACAAGCGTGAATTTATAAACAAATTTTTGGGGGGTCCTTATACTACAATAAGCGTGGATTTATAAACAAATTTTGGGGGATCCTTGACCACAATATGCGTGGATTTAGAAACAAATTTTTGGGGGATCCTTGACCACAATAAGCGTGGATTTATAAACAAATTTTGGGGGATCCTTGACCACAATAAGCGTGGATTTATAAACAAATTTTTGGGGGATCCTTGGACCACAATAAGCGTGGATTCATAAACATTTTTTTTGGGGTCCTTGACCACAATAAGCGTGGATTTATAAACAAATTTTTGGGGGATCCTTGGATCACAATAAGCGTGGATTTATAAACACATTTTTGGGGGATCCTTAGACCACAATAAGCGTGGATTTATAAACACATTTTTGGGGGATCCTTAGACCACAATAAGCGTGGATTTATAAACACATTTTTGGGGGATCCTTGGACCACAATAAGCGTGGATTTACAAACAAATTTTTGGGGAATCCTTGGACCACAATAAGCGTGGATTTACAAACAAATTTTTGGGGAATCCTTGGACCACAATAAGCGTGGATTTATAAACAAATTTTTGGGGGATCCTTGGACCACAATATGCGTGGATTTACAAATAAATTTTTGGGGAATCCTTGGACCACAATAAGCGTGGATTTATAAACAAATTTTTGGGGGATCCTTGGACCACAACAAGCGTGAATTTATAAACAAATTTTTGGGGGGTCCTTATACTACAATAAGCGTGGATTTATAAACAAATTTTTGGGGGATCCTTGGTCCACAATAAGCGTGAATTTATTAACAAATTTTTGGGGGGTCCGTATACTACAATAAGCGTGGTTTTTGTAAACAAATTTTTGGGGGATCCTTAGACCACAATAAGCGTGGATTTATAAACAAATTTTTGGGGGTCCTTAGACCACAATAAGCTTGGGTTTATAAACAAATTGTTGGGAGTCCTTAGACCACAATAAGCGTGGGTTTATAAACGAATTGTTGGGAGTCCTTAGACCACAATAAGCGTGGGTTTATAAACGAATTGTTGGGAGTCCTTAGACCACAATAAGCGTGGGTTTATAAACGAATTGTTGGGAGTCCTTTGACCACAATAAGCGTGGGTTTATAAACGAATTGTTGGGAGTCCTTAGACCACAATAAGCGTGGGTTTATAAAAGAATTGTTGGGAGTCCTTAGACCACAATAAGCGTGGGTTTATAAAAGAATTGTTGGGAGTCCTTAGACCACAATAAGCGTGGGTTTATAAAAGAATTGTTGGGAGTCCTTAGACCACAATAAGCGTGGGTTTATAAACAAATTGTTGGGGGGGGGGGGGGAAAGGTGCTACTCCGTATAAAGAGATAAAAAGGGGGGTAATGAGGGACGGTTCAAATGGAAGAGGAATATCAAAACTTCCAATGCTCTTTAGTTACATAATTATTATAAAATAATAGAATACTTTGGAACAGTCTTATTAAAGTTATAAGTTACCTAGAGAAGTAAGTAAAACAAAAATACAAATAATTTACATTTATTCTCAATAATCCAAGCCAAGTATTATTAATAACTTGTTGCTAACGGAAGCAAAATATTAAGTGTCCGAAACTGAAAGAGAACAAATAATGCATTTTAACAACAATACTCACCCAAAATAACAAACTGAATTCATTTGATTTAATATAAATAAGTGGACATGAATCCAACTGGATCAAATTCAATTCAAACCGCATTGTAACACAATTCAAAACAAAAACACCAACAAAATGTTCAAATTTGTAAGGACATACAGATTTTTTAAAGAAATTAAAAATTTATTGAAATTATTTTTTTTCAGATGATTGCTTTGTCTTTGGTAACAGCTTTCTTAGCTGTAAACTGTGAAGCTGAGGATAACAAGGGTGAATACAATCATGATATTTTCAATAGGGGATTGTACAACCATGGACTCCACAATAAAGGACTTTACAATCATGGCCAATTCAACAAAGGACTTTACAATCATGGATTTTTTAACAAGGGTTTTTATAATCATGAGCTCTATACTAAGGGACTTTACAACCATGATCTCTACAACAAAGGCCTTTACCATGGTGAAAAACAATAGCATAAAATACACTCATGTAATAACAAAGATCTTGTGATAAATATTTGTTTAAAAAAGTTATATCAGGATGTTAATATGTGTCTCAATGCTTTGGAGAGAGATGATTTTAGGACTGGTTGCTTAGTAAAAGGTGGGGGTTCCCATTTTAAAACTTTTTTTATATTTTGATTATCAATGGAAAGATAGTCGATCTTCTCATAGTTTTTTCGTCAGTGGTAAGTAGGTGTCTCAAACTTCCAAACTAAAGGTTCTATGCTCAAATTCCTACAGTAATTCAAACAATTTCTAATAAGACGGAAATGATAATAACTAATAAGAAAGTATCAGTCGGCTTTTGCGACAGAGATATACCCTCAACGCAAACGTATTGAACTTTTGAAGCGTACCTGAAGAAATAGGTCGAAATATTGGAAGAGGTGGTGTGGTGTGTTCAATATTTTTTGTTAGGTAGGATTGTTGCCTTCAAAGCCGTTTTGAATTACAGTAGCGTTTACACGAAGTGAGATACTAAATTTTAGTGAAATTCCAAATTATTATTACTTATAGTTTTTTATACAAATTGAAATTTTTAAATATATTTGTAAGGGGAGAAATATCCAAATATTGGAAAATACTTCCCTTAAGTTTTGGGTTTATTGTTTTTATTAATTTTATTATTTTATACTGGGACATGAATAAGTCGCAATGCAGTATTCGTCCTCAGTTTCTCTATTGCAATGTAGCCTTAAGGCTTCCAAAGTCTAAGAGAATATTATATTTTATATTTTATTGGTTTTTCCAAATAAAACAAGGTTTATTTCAGTTTTACCAACTTTATTCGTCTGCAGCTCGATCACAATAGAAAGAATTTGAATCATTTCTATGACCAGCTGGACACAAGTAAAATCATTACATTTGGTTAGAACTTATCTACTACAAATATTGCAAATATTAGTGTGAAAGTTAAAAACATATTGAGTGATTATTAGTTGCAATCATATCTAATTTGCATAATTATTGAGTATTTGAGTATAATTGAGCAAAAGAGTAAGATATACATAAATCGATTTGTCGTTAAGTTTTATGGTACGAGAGAACACGAAAGTATTGGCGAGAGCAATACAATAACAATTAGAGTTGTGTAGTTCCGGAACGAACTAGTTCCAAGGAACTATTCCGGACAAGGAACTATTGGAACTATATCCGGCTCTTGCATTTATATAGTTCCTTTAGTTCCACAGTTTATACAGTTGGCCATTCAGCCCAAACTAGTTAGCCCTGACTATTTAGTTTGCTGTCAAATACATAAAATACAAAGGAAATCAAATCACAATAATGAACAATCTATTATGTTTGTTGTCAAATGTTGTTAACAGAACTCTGAATGGCCAACTGTATAAACTGTGTTTAGTTCATATAGTTCCTTTCATTTATGTAGTTTATTTTCTTCCTTTAATTCTACACTCTCGCTTGGTTCATTCAGATGCGGTCACATTGTAAAATAAAGGTAAATTACATTCTCGTTAAATCGCTACTTTTTATTTATATGTATGTCAATTCATCCTCCATAAGATGAAAACAAAGAGAAAGATTCGTTAAACTAATTCACTCTCGGAACTATTTGGAACGAAGGAAATGAAAAGAACGACGGAAGAGAAAGATCCATTGAACTATATCGGTCTCGGAACTATTTGGAACGAAGGAAACAGAAAGAACGATGAAAGAGGAAGATTCACTGAACTATATCGCTCTTGGAACTATGGAACTATATTAAGGAACTAGTTCCTTTTGGGAAAAGGAACTAGAAAGATCGAACCGGTTCAGGAACTAGATTGCCCAACTCTAATAACAATGATAATAACTTGTTCGCTAAAAGAAAGAAGAAGCATTTATATTGAGAAATAGAGAAAGTTATAGATGCTCCTTCGAGTGAAATCGTTTTAAATTTCTGTAACCAAAGATACTAATGTAACGTAACATTGGATATTTAACATTAAAATGTAAACTGACGTTAACATATACATGTACAAATGATGTTAACAAAAATTAAATGAAATTATGTTGTCATATAATAAAAATAATAATTATTAATAATGCTGAATAAACGGGCCGCTACATATTAGTTTTTATATGAATTTAAAGAAAACCCAAGAAGATTTTTTTTTAATTTATGAACAAATCTTAAATGTTGTATCTGCATTTATTTTTTAATAGATTGGAACATATGAAAAACTCAAAACCAATCATAATTTGATACAAAATATGAAAAAACTCAAAATTTTCACCTCGAATTCCACGATGGAGATGGGGCGGGTTATTGGGAGAAATTTCCCGGGTTTAATTTAAATTCTTTAAGCCATACATACACCACACCTACCAAAAAATAATGAGCTCACCACGCCCATTTTTTGGTTTCCTTAATTTCAATATTGATTGTTAGGTAGGAAAATCGATTTCTGGTGGGCGCGAAAATTTCAAAATGGACTATGTTGGCCCATACCTTTAGGTACGCCCCAAAAGTTTAATACGTTTGCGTTTCGATCCAAATCGAATTTATTAGTAAAAGATAAGCATTTATTCCGAACGACCACACTATCGATACGATAAATACCCAAAAAGTCTCGATATTTTATCGCCAATTCATACGTCCAAATAAAATCATTATTTTGATGAGGCATAAAATCGGATATTGATTGTGGAACGGGTAATCGATTTGTCCATAGACGTCTAAATTCACTTCAATTCAATACAATTCCTATTACAAATTGTTTTAATTACTGTAGGAATTTGAGCATACAACCTTTAGTTTTGAAGTTTAACACACTTACTTACCACTGACGACAAACTCTATGAGAAGATCGAGTCTATCTTCTCATTGATAGTCAAAATAAAAACATGATTTTCCGAGTTTTAAAATGGGAAACCCCACCTTTTAGTAAGCAACAAATAAAGCCAAAATAATCTCTCTCTAAAACATTAAGGCACAAATTAACATCCTGGCATAACTTTATTAAAAAAATATTTATCACAACATCTTTGTTATTACATGAGTGTATTTTATGCTATTGTTTTTCACCATGGTAAAGGTCTTTGTTGTAGAGATCATGGTTGTAAAGTCCCTTATTATAGAGCTCATGATTATAAAAACCCTTGTTAAAAAGTCCATGATTGTAAAGTCCTTTGTTGAATTGGCCATGATTGTAAAGTCCTTTATTGTGGAGTCCATGGTTGTACAATCCCCTATTGAAAATATCATGATTGTATTCACCCTTGTTATCCTCAGCTTCACAGTTTACAGCTAAGAAAGCTGTTACCAAAGACAAAGCAATCATCTGAAAAAAAAAATAATTTCAATAAATTTGTAATTTCTTAAAAAAATCTGTATGTCCTTACAAATTTGAACATTTTGTTGGTGTTTTTGTTTTGAATTGTGTTACAATGTGGTTTGAATCGAATTTGATCCAGTTGGATTCATGTCCACTTATTTATATTAAATCAAATGAATTCAGTTTGTTATTTTGGGTGAGTATTGTTATTCAAATGCATTATTTGTTCTCTTTCAGTTTCGGACAATTAATATTTTGCTTCCGTTAGCAACAAGTTATTAATAATACTTGGCTCGGATTATTGAGAATAAATGTAAATTATTTGTATTTTTGTTTTACTTACTTCTCTAGGTAACTTATGACTTTAATAAGACTGTTACAATGTATTTTATTATTTTATAATAATTAGGTAACTATAGTTTCAAACTGCAGTGGCTATAACAAAGTTTTTCGGGTTTCGGTATCCCTCTTCCATTTGAACCGTCCCTCATTACTCTCATTTTTATCTCTTTATACGGAGTAGCACCTTCTGCCCAAAAAATTTGTTTATAAATCCATGCTCATTGTGGTCTAACGATCCCCCAAAAATTTGTCTATAAATCCACGTTTGTTGTGGTCTAAGGATCCCCCAAAAATTTGTCTATAAATCCACGCTTATTGTAGTCCAAAGATCCCCCACAAATGTGTCTAAAAATCCACGCTTATTGTAGTCCAAAGATCCCCCACAAATGTGTCTATAAATCCACGCTTATTGTAGTCCAAGGATCCCCCAAAAATGTGTCTATAAATCCACGCTTATTGTGGTCTAAGGATCCCCCAAAAATGTGTCTATAAATCCACGCTTATTGTGGTCTAAGGATCCCCCAAAATGTGTCTATAAATCCACGCTTATTGTGGTCTAAGGATCCCCAAAAAATTAGTTTAAAAATCCACGTTTATTGTGGTCTAAGGATCCCCCAATAATTTTCCTATAAACCCACGCTTATTGTGGTCTAAGGATCCCCAAAAAATTAGTTTAAAAATCCACGCTTATTGTGGTCTAAGGGTCCCAAAAATTAGTTTAAAAATCCACGCTTATTGTGGTCTAAGGATCCCCCAAAAATGTGTTTATAAATCCACGCTTATTGTAGTCCAAAGATCCCCCAAAAATGTGTCTATAAATCAGCGCTTATTGTGGTCTAAGCATCACCCAAAACTTTGTTTATAAAAACCACGCTTATTGTGGTCTAAGGAACCCCCCCCCCCCAAAATTTGTTTATAAATCCTCGCTTATTGTTGTCCAAGGATCCCCCAACAACTTGCTTATAAATACACGCCTATTGTGGTCCAAGTATGCCAAAAACATTTTTTTTATAAATCCACGATTATTGTGTTCGAAGGATCCCAAAAAAATTTGTTTATAAATCCACGCTTGTTGTGGTCGAATGATCTCTCAAAAATGTGTTTTTAAATCCACGCTTATTGTGGTCCAAGGATCTCCCAAAAATTTGTTTATAAATCCACGCTTATTGTGGTCCAAGGATCCCCCAAAAAATTGTTTATAAATCCACGCTTATTGTGGTCCAAGGATCCCCCAAAAATTTGTTTATAAATCCACGCTTATTGTGGTCCAAGGATCCCCCAAAAATTTGTTTATAAATCCACGCTTATTGTGGCCCAAGGATCCCCCAAAAATTTGTTTATAAATCCACGCTTATTGTGGTCCAAGGATTCCCCAAAAATTTGTTTATAAATCCACGCTTATTGTGGTCCAAGGATTCCCCAAAAATTTGTTTATAAATCCACGCTTATTGTGGTCGAAGGATCTCCCAAAAAATTGTTTATAAATCCACGCTTATTGTGGTCCAAGGATCTCCCAAAAATGTGTTTATAAATCCACGCTTATTGTGGTCCAAGGATCTCCCAAAAATTTGTTTATAAATTGCTTTTTGTGGTCCAAGGATCTCCCAAAAATTTGTTTATAAATCCACGTTTATTGTGGTCCAAGGATCTCCCAAAAAATTGTTTATAAATCCACGCTTTTTGTGGTCCAAGAATCCCAAAAACATTTGTTTATAAATCCACGTTTATTGTGGTCCAAGGATCTCCCAAAAAATTGTTTATAAATCCACGCTTTTTGTGGTCCAAGAATCCCAAAAACATTTGTTTATAAATCCACGCTTATTGTGTTCGAAGGATCCCAAAAACATTTGTTTATAAATCCACGCTTATTGTGTTCGAAGGATCCCAAAAAAAATTGTTTATAAATCCACGCTTATTGTGGTCCAAGGATCTCCCAAAAATGTGTTTATAAATCCACGCTTATTGTGGTCCAAGGATCGCCCAAAAATTTGTTTATAAAACCACGCTTATTGTGGTCCAAGGATCTCCCAACAATTTGTTTATAAATCCACGTTTATTGTGGTCCAAGGATCTCCCAAAAATGTGTTTATAAATCCACGCTTATTGTGGTCCAAGGATCCTCCAATAATTTGTTTTTAAATCCACGCTTATTGTGATCCAAGGATCCCCAAAAAATTTTTTATAAATGCACTCTTATTGAGGTCCAAGGATATCCCCAATTTTTTTTATAAATCCACGCTTATTGAGTTCGAAGGCTGCCCAAAAAATTTGTTTATATTCCACGCTTATTGAGTTCGAAGGCTGCCCAAAAAATTTGTTTATATTCCACGCTTATTGAGTTCGAAGGCTGCCCAAAAAAATTCTTTATAAATCCACGCTTATTGTGGTCCAAGGATCCGCCAAAAATTTGTTTATAAATCCACGCCTATTGTGGTCCAAATATCCCCTAAAGAATTGTTTATAAATCCACGCTTATTGTGGTCCAAGGATCCCCCAAAAATTTGTTTATAAATCCAGGCTTATTGTGGTTTAAGGATCCCCCAAAAATCTGTTTACAAATCTACGCTTATTGTCGTCTAAGGATCTCCCAATAATTTGTTTATAAATCTACGCTTATTGTGGTCCAAGGATCCCCCAAAAACTTGTTTACAAATCTACGCTTATTGTGGTCAAAGGATCCCCCAAAAAATTGTTTATAAATTCACGCTTATTGTGATCGAAGGATACCCCAAAAATTGATTCATATATTGTGAGAAGGATTTCCCACACAGGAGGTTTTTAATACCTTGGTCCTGTTTTGGAGTTTTGAGATCATTGCTGTGGCATATTTCTTATAAGGTTTTCAAAGATGACTCCAAGATTTCTTGGAGCGTTGCGAATGATATTGCCTGAGATCGCTTTATAGAGTGAACACCAAAGCGTCGAACTGGTCTCTAATAGAGTTGCAACGTGGGTTTTAGGTTGCGGCGAGAAACACATTTTTTGTGTGCATTGAAATAGCTAAGTATAATACGATTATATCCCTCGATAAGATGTGAAATGAAAGTTTGATTTTTTACTGCTTTTACAGTGCAGGGAAATGACTATGCGGAAATAATTCAGGGCGCGTACGGGAAACTTATTTTTCTTATACTTCTAAGATACACCTTCTCTATTCACATATACATATTTCCAATTGATATCTTATTTATATTCAGGATAAACCTGATAGGACACTGAGTGAAGCAAAAGTGGCTATTATTACATATTAATATCCTTCAATCTAATATATTATCTCCTTCCGGCATCAAACAGATGAAAGAAATGTTTAAAGTACAGAAATGTTTCCACAATATGTGTGCCCAAATTAAATGAAACATTTCACCCAAATTCACTTAAATTATTCATAATTGCAACATTGAACTAATTATAAAAACAAACGTTATTCAAGTAAAAATAAAAAAGTACCGTATGTTTACTTACGGAACCAAGTTTTTATGGAGTCGAGACAAAAAGAGGTAGCCTTAACGGAAGCTATCTTTACACTTAGAATTCATTAGATTTAATATAAATAAGGGCGAACGGTTTTAACAGGTTATCAATTCAAGTTGAATCTTCATTACAACACCAAGCACGCCAAACAAGAACAACAACAAGAAAATGTTTAAATTTGTAAGAAATTCGCTGAGTTTTTAAAGAATCTTTTCAACTTTACATTTGTATTATCTTTTCAGATGTTTGCCTTGTGTTTAATGGCTGCTTTCTTAGCTGTCAGCTCGAGTGCTGAGGATGAAAAGGGTCAATACAATCATGGTCTTTTTAATGAGGGCCTCTATAATCATGGACTCGATAATAAGGGCCTGTATAATCATGGTCTGTTTAACAAGGGCCAGTACAATGATGGCCTTTTTAACAAGGGTCTGTACAATCATGGGCTCGACAACAAAGGACTTTATAACAAGGGTGTCTTTAATGAAGGTCTCCCCAACAAAGGACTTTCTACCCAGGGTATCCTCAATCAAGGGCTCGACAACCAAGGATTCTATGATGGAGAACAAAAATAATGGAAAATATTATTAAGTATATAAGTATAAATGTAAGGTGTATATATTTATTTATAAGAGTAAAATTATAGTAAATGAACCTTGTACCTGAGAAATTAAATAAATATAATGTATGGAAATTATTTTAAATGAGGTTCTCATATTGTTTTTTTTTTTACTGAGAGCAGTCTTTCAGGAACTTCTTTCTGTAAAAGTAAACTATTTGATAAAAATATTCCACAAATGATATGAGGAAACTGCTTTCCTATGATTTTGGACCAACACAGGCAAAGTTCGCATGATGAGTGTAACATCCCAGCAAAAAATGGAAATAGTTCTATGTGAAATTCACAGCCAGTTTTATCCAGTACAAAGGTTCCCTAGGTTCGTTACATTTTAGCAGAGCAGTTGTTGATACCTATTTGGAATTCCTTACTTAAATCCATAGATTATAAATCCATACATGCAACGGAAACTATGAGCGTTCAAATTTCTTTATTTTTGTTATGAATTAATGTTAAAATTAAATTTGTGAACATTTTTCTGCGAGAAGGACACGTCTTGCATGAAGTTGAAATTTTTTTTTTAATTTTTGCGATGTATTAGAGAATTTTCAACTACTGTCTTGGCTACAATTTTTGTCTTTGTGTTGGATCGAAAATCTCAATAGTTTGGCGGTTATATGCCAAATTATCCAAAAAACGTCAATAAAAAACTTAAAGTTAAAATCGGGATGCTCGATTTTCACGGTAGATATATGGTCCAGAGGACTTTTTTGCTCAGTTCAATCCCAGGAATCAGAAACGCGAAGGGCTCATTAAGGTTTTCAAATCGCCCCGGCCTAGTATATACACATTGATACTACCAAAAATGTGTGTGGTATGTTTGGACGAAATTCATTTCAGGCAGTCTGTCTGTCTGTCCGTCCGTCTGTCTGGCTGGCGCACGATAACTCTCGAACTGAACAAACGAATTCGAACCAAATTTAGGGTATGGTAATATTTTGTCCAAACTTAATTTAAGTTCGAATATGGGCCTTGTCGGCCCACTCCTTCCGGTACCTCAGCCACAAAAGTTCAACATTTTCCTGTAAAATGGTGTGAACAATAACTCTGGAAGGGAGCAATTGATTTGGTCTAAACTTCGCACATCGTATTATATCTTCCAAATATGGACTATACCGGTCCACTCCATCGGGTACCTCCCATACAAAATTCAGATAAAGTGAAATTTAGGAGCGTCTCTCGGATCGTTCCGAATTTTTTTTTTCAGTAGGTTGCCCTTGCGGCTCCCTTTACGAAGGTACAATTTTGTTCTTGCGCAAGCTCATACTTCCTGAGATATATACCTAAAAGCTGCAAGAAACTCTGATGGCATCAACGAAAGTGGCAAATCCGTAAGACAAGTCTCGCTGGGAGACTTCGGGTACCTCCCCAGGAAAAAGTGAAGTTTAAGATCTCCTCTCGCATCGTGTTGAATCTTTTTTCAGTAGATTGTTCTAACGGCCTCATTTACAACGGTAAAATTTTTTGTGGAGTAAGTCAATGCTTCCAGGTATAATGACCCAAAAGCTCCAAAAACTTGCTGGCACATCCTAAAATAACAATTGTGCAAGATCACTCTAAGGGCATGTTTACACGCAGAGAAAAAATATGATTCATGCCAACATATTTTGAAAGAAAAATATATATTATATATATGGTAACCTCTATCATATTCTAATAATACAATTTTTGAAATATTTTAAAATATCGTAGTAGCAGCAGAAACATGTTGTGGTTGCATCTAATAAGTAGTATTTTTATTGGAATTATACTGTAATTTTGTGCTCAATCGGAGAGTAAATTTGGTACTCTTACCACTACAGTCATATATATTGTTTTGTGCATACCTAACTTAAATCGATCACATCAGAGCTGAGCAAAATCGAGAGAGAGACAAATTTAAGGGAGAATTAATATTTAATTGTTCTTGAAGAAAAGTAAAAAAATCATGATATAGCTTTTTTAGATTGCATGATTTCTGCCCATAAATCAATTTCCACGATTTTATTGTTTCCCAGGGCTGCAGCCAGGGACAGAACCCAATGGGAACCATTCCAATTAATCCTAAATTGCATGTTTCTTTATTGTACTTAATCCTAAATAAAATTTATGTCAATAATTTTGTTTAGGTCCTTTGTAGTGAAATTATAACTATTAAATTTTTCCCTGTACCATATAATTATTTCCAAAGAAAAATTAATTTGAATAATATTACGGATATGTATATAAGACACACAAGGTTGGCAGTCATAGGTATGAACAAGCACACTAACCACTACCATCGTAAATAAATAACATCTGGATAATAGTCCTTAACTATAAGTTTAAAGGTAATCATGGCTGTACCATATAATTATTTCTAGGGCTGTATATTCTATCCTTCCGGGAACAAACTGTTAAATGAAATGTTTATAGAACAGAAATGTTTCCAAAACCCGGCTGCCTGAATTAAGTGAAACATTTCACCCAAATTTACTTAAATTATTCATAATTGCAACATTCAACTAATTATAAAAACAAACATGATTTAAGCAAAAATCCCGTATCTTTACTTACGGAACCAAGTTTTTATGGAGTCGAGCCGAAATGACGTAGCCTGAACGGAAGCTATCTTTAGATATAGAATTCATTAGATTTAATATAAATAAGGGCGAACGGTTTTAACACGTTATCAATTCTAGTTGAAACTTCAACATCAAGCATACAAAAACAACAGCAAGAATATGTTTAAATTTGTAAGAAATTCACTGAGTTTTTAAAGAATCTTTTCACTTTTCATTTGTATTATTTTTTAGATGTTTGCCTTGTGTTTAATTGCTGCTTTCCTGGCTGTAAACTCGAGTGCTGAGGATGAAAAGGGTCAATACAATCATGGTCTTTTTAATGAGGGCCTCTATAATCATGGATTCGATAATAAGGGAATGTATAATCATGGTCTATTTAACAAGGGCCAGTACAATGATGGCCTTTTTAACAAGGGTCTGTACAATCATGGTCTCGACAACAAGGGACTTTATAACAAGGGTATCTTTAATGAAGGTCTCACCAACAAAGGACTATCAAACCAGGGTATTCTCAATCAAGGCCTCGACAACCAAGGTCTTTATAATATAGAACAAAAATAATGGAAAATATTATTTAGTATATGGCGAAAAACAAAAATTTTTTACAATCGATGAATCCGAGTTTCACCCTTTCAGAATTCGCGAACTGTTAACATATTCTATATAGTATGATATACATTCTTTAAACTGAAGTGTTTTAGGAGGAATCCCATAAGGTCGACCATTAAAATTAATTTACGTGGAAGCTGTGTTGGCATCAATGTAGAAAAATAAGTAAAAATGGGTTGAAGCCAACAAGTTTTTTATGCTCCCTTCCGATTTTAGGCTTAACCTTACATTTTATAGACATATGCCCAAAGAAAGACTCAAAGAATACTTCATGGGCAATATGATCCTAGTGTATCATTTTTCGATATATCCACTGCATCCACCTAAAATTGATGCTGACATTTTGAAGCCGGAATTTCGGGGTTTTTTGAATTGTTTTAATAATTCGGACGCGCAACAAGATAATATTCAAAACTCACATTAGGATTATATAACTCGTGATTCTACGTCGTTTAATGCATATCTCATGAGTAATTGGAGTCTAAAGGCCAATATTTGATGCGTGATTTTTTTTAAAAAACCTATTTTTTGCGTTTAAAATTTACAAGTGCCATTCAATTTCCTTTGTACCCCGCGTGAATTTAGTTTTTTTACGCGACGGATCTAATGAGACCTTCCGCGATCGAATCCATCCACTAAAACCGCGGATATAGATACCCTGAAAATAGGAAAAGCAGCAAAAAATTATTTCGACAAATTCGCGTACTAAACCGCGATTTTCTTGAAATTTTTTTACGTAAATGGAATCCTTTATACGCGATTATAATATTAGCGAAAACGCGTGTCATAAATTACAGAGATTCGCGTGTAATATGGGTTTTTCACCAAAAATAGAATGTGGAGGCACATCCGCGGTTCTTGAAGAATCTAATTAAAATTGGTATATTTGGACGTATTTTTGATAGCCGCTGATGAAACCGGATGCGCATCAAAATCGTATGCACATTGCGCGACTTTTACCAACTTTAAGGTTTTTTGCAGTGTATGATGCAACTGGTGGCACACAATGGCCCCTGAGTGAAACATCGAAATATGCATAAATTTTGACAGAGATTGATTCGCTGTATCCAAAAACGGATGCGCATCAACCGACTTTAACTAATTCGCGAATAACAGGCTTTTTAATTATAATATTAATTGAATGATTGTAATTTCAATATTACTCTTAATTTCCTACCCTTATATGTTATCACAGTAATCAGTTAAACTCTCGCGATGGTAAACCATATGTTTTGATGAAGTTTTAACTGTATACATTCATTATTCTATGGGATTTTAGCAAAATAGTTGGAGAACTCCCAAATATTTTTTTCTAATTTTTAGAATCAAACCAAAAAATATTAGCAACAATATTTTCCAACAATAAGTTTTTCTCTTTTGTTGTTGCTATAATATGCAATTTAGGTACCCAATCTCTATATATTTGGTATCATATTTTTCTACGCATTGTCTAGATTCCGCATATATTCTTTAATTTATTTTTTGAGGGTTTGTACGGATTCTGGGACAGGATAATTTGGATTTACTTCAAAATTTTTTTATTATTTGTTGACTTTCCGCGAAAATAATAATAAATTTAATAACTATTTAAACATCTACGAATAGATATGGACTGCTTTTAACGATTTATGCATACATTTTCTCATAACAACAAAAAAAATATTTTTAAATATTTTTTCTTTATATGAGAATAAAAACCGCTATAACTTTTGCGCGCATTGGCCAATTTCATGAACGCGAGCAGATTTGAAACCGGATTTTTTTCCTTTACCTCTGCACCAAAAATCGTAGATGTGCTCGTAAAAAAAAAATTTTTAATTTTTTTCAAATGGAATTGTAAAGGAATTTCGCCATATAAGTATAAATGTAAGGTGTATATATTTATTTAAGTATTTATAAGAGTAAACTTATAGTAAATGAACCTTGTACCTGAGAAATTTAATATAATGTATGGAAATTATTTTAAATGAAATTTTCATATTGTTTTTTTTCCTGAGAGCAGTCTTTCAGCAACTTCTTTCTGTAAAAGTAAACTATTTGACATAAATATTTTGGACCAAAACACGCAAAGTTTGCAGGTTGAGTCTTAAATACCAGCAACAAATGGAAGTAGTTAAAT
This sequence comes from Musca autumnalis, assembly GCF_047663935.1. Taxonomy (NCBI): domain Eukaryota; kingdom Metazoa; phylum Arthropoda; class Insecta; order Diptera; family Muscidae; genus Musca; species Musca autumnalis. Next base: position 50,752,817 of record NW_027412088.1, read on the forward strand.
GTGGAGTTCACTGCCAGTTTGATGCAGTACAAAGGGTACCTAGGTTCGTTACATTTTATCAGAGCAGTTTTTGATACCTATTAGGACTTTCCCTACTCAAATCCAAGTTAGTTTATAGATCCGTATAAGCAACAGAATCTATGAGCGTATACATTTCTTCGTTTTTGGGGCACCTCTTGTATGAAGTTGAAATTTTTACCATAGCTAGTCCTTGGTAGTCTGATCACAACAATAGTTTTTCGGGGGAAGTCCATAATTTTCGAGATACGGGTCTTGATATTTCTGACATGTTTATTTTTATCACATTGTTGAGGAAGCCCTCAGTTTGTTTTGAGTTTTTTACTACAGGTAATCCTTGTTATCATCACGGTCACAGCTATATATATTTTTTTAACTTTCCGAGATATGGGCCTTGATTTGTTTACTTTTGTATGCACTCGGTTACGGTTTTGTACATTGTAAGTTGTCTTTACGATGGGGGCCTTCGACCGGAATTTAAGACTTCCTCCTATGGACAGGTACAAAAGTCAGATACGCCAGTTTCAGTTGGGAAATTGCACTGACTGTATTCATTTAAAACGTTATACAAATATGTGATTGTGTACATTTTTATTGCATCTTATAATTGATTCAGAACACATTCCAATGCGTGCCTTGTAATTAATTCCGATGCATTCAAGCAAAAGACATGCTAAGGAAGCAAAACAGATCCTAACAGGACACATTTTTGTTAAATGCATGAGTCGATTCATGTAAAACTGCAGTGCAGTGGCATTTGTGCTTTATTTTGTTGGCAAACTTTTTGCTGGGATGGAATGCATCGCATCTAAGTAATTTTGACAAACCGAAAAAAACCACAGGATTTGGAACGTTTTGTCGACGGAAATTCGAAAAGAACATTCGAGTTTCCATACGAATTGTTATAGAATTCGAAAGTAATTTTGATTTTCGTAACAATATCGGACAAAACTCTGAAGAAATATTCGAAAACAAAAAAAAAAACATATATTATATCCGAATATCGGAAACTATTCTGATATTTGATTAGATATTCTGAATAGTTTCTCCCAAAATTCTCATAGTTTAGGCGGATATGATTCGAATTTATTATTATTAATTATTATATTAATTAAATCGTAACTTTATTTAAAATGTTTGTTGAACCTTGTATTATTGCAATCTGAATTAATAGTATTCGTCGCCACTGGTTTGGGCATTTATAAAATTATAAAACACAGCCCTTCCCACAGTCTATACAGTCGGACAATAAGCCCAGCTGATTGTTATGTTTGTTGTCAAAAAAGAAACTTAAAGCACAATAATGTAAAATCTATTATGTTTGTTGTCAAAAGTTGTTAACAGAACTCTGAATGGCCGACCTTCTGTAGGCTTTGGCCCTTCCTAACAAATTTTCCATATGTTATTATTAGATTTATCTAAAATTGAAATAACAATTTTATAAACAACGTTTTAGAAAATGGGTATACAAACTTATGCTTGGTTTACATTTACGAAATCCACTCGACTTCAGCTGTCAATTCCATTGCTTAAACGTCAAATGAAATCCAATGGATTTCAATTGAGATTTCATTTGACGTATCACAAAATAACTTGTTCCGTTACGTCTTTCGCTGCAAAATAACTAAAAATAAAAGAAGCAACAGAGTGGAGACACAACAAAAACTCTCCTTTGCCTTTAAGTCAACTCTCAACGAAAGTTCGCAAAGTTGTTCGCGAGAAATATAAACTAATCAAAATTTCCCATTAGAATATGTGCAGATTACTCGGAACATTTTTGAAAAAAGCATAGGAAAGTGTGCAGAAATTCTTGCTGAAAATCTGTTAAATTTCTAAGGGAAGTTTTGAGAAATCCGTAAAAGAATCTAATATCAGAGCCCTCGGCAAAAATTGTTTAGTGGGAAGGCATGCTAACCGTTGAATCACGTTGATCGCCTAAAGATCACTTCCTCTACTCAATCTCTTATTCTATCAATGGGTTAGACACCCCGTCGGACAAGTACAATGACAACAAAAACACAAATTAAATATGTTCATACATTTCCAATCACTGCAGAATCTTAGAAACAAATATGGTAAAAATTAATTTAAATTCTTAGACAAGAACACACACATGTAAATATGTATGTTTGGTACATTTAAATCATTCAAAATAGATATGATAGATATTCAGAAAACCAATTGCATTTTATATCAGATTATTGGTAATGAAATTGAAATCGTCTGCAAATATAATATTCATTAATTGAATAATTATGTGAGAGAAAACATACTGTCTGCGGATTGCTACTGTTTTTCTGAACAATATCCTACACATTTCCCCTAATGGTTCACATATGTACATACACATATGAGTATAACCTCGTTCTGTATATGACCTCGTTTATTTGGTCAATGCGATTCATTGGTGGCGTTTGAGTCGGATGATTCAAATATGTTGAAATTTTTTGGGGTATTTTGGTTTTATTTCCGCAATTTTATTTGTGTTGTTTGATAGATAGTTTTAGTCATCTTTGCCTTTCTAGTCCTCGCCTTCATTTGCCTTTAAGTAAGACATCATCCGTGACATAGTATACCTTGTCCTTTCTTTGACAATCCGTGGAGAGATCATCTATAGATGGCCTATAGGTCGACAACGAGAAAAGTGTCATCTTTTTTTCCCTGAGGTTTAGTCAGACGAGGAATATAGTTACGTCCTTTACCAGCATATACATTAGGGTGATCCAAAAAAAAATATTTTTTTTTTTTTGGATTTTCTACACCCTAATTTGATCCAAAAACCTTATGTATAAAATTTTGTGGCGATCGGTTAACGTTAACCCGTGCTTACCTAGGCTCATTTTCACCAAAATTCTCGGAATGCCACAATTATGGTTCGATCGATGAAAGAACTTTACCAGTTCATTATTGTGGCGGATTTTGTATATACAGTGGTGTGAAAAATAATAAGGACACTTCAATCCATAACCAAGATTACATTGAAAACTGACTAAAAAAGTGAAAATTACATTAGTTTATAAAATTTATTGTTTTCTTAAAATGTTAAGAAAAGTATTATAAAAATATTTTGATTGCTTGCAACCATATTTTATTTATCTTTTATATTTTATGCGAATTGTCGTAGTTTGGTGTGTGAAAAATAATAAGGACACTTCATGAAATCTTTTAATAAGGACCAAACTTGAAAGAAATTAATGCAGGTTTTTACTAAATAATGGTAGATAAAGTGTTTCAGTGTCATTAATACTTTGTAGACGATCCTTTGTTTTCTAAAACGGAAGCGCATCGTCTGGGCATCGAGTCGACCAAATTTTGGCACTTCTCTACTGGTATCGCGTCCTACGCAACCTGTATAAGTTGCCAAAGGTCGCCATAATTTGATGGACACTTTCCCCTGCTTGATTTGTTAACTTTATTCCACAACATTTTTCAATCGGGTTCAAATCAAGGGATTGTATGGGCCATTCTAACAACTTAACTTAATTATCCTGGAACACCTTTTTTTATTTTGCCGTCATTTTTGGGTCATTAACCTTGCTGAAGACTCATTTGAGAGGCACACCCCCTACAGCATACGGAAGAATTATATTTTCCAAAATTTCAATCTAATCTGGTGATTTCAAAAACACTTTGAATACTGTATAGAGACCCCACAGCATAGTAAGAAAATGAGCCCCACACCTTGCTGTTACCTCTGCCATATTTAGCCGCCTTCAGAGTATATTTTGGGTTATATTATTGATTTTTAGGTCTTCAACCATGATAAACTCCTCTATCGGAACAAAAAAATATATTTGGTTTCATCAGACCAAAGAATGGTACGCAATTTTTCTGAGGCCAAGCGATGTGTTTTCTAGCAAACTGTATTATTTGCTGAATATTTTTATACCCTACACCACTACGTGGGAAGTGTATAATTTTTCGATTAAAATGATACTTTTCTGACACTGTGAGCTCTAATGTGGCCACCCTAGAGGGTTTTAGGAGTTGTTGATGCGTCAAAATTAATATTTAATTAGTTTTTTCTTTGTAAAGATGTGGTAAAAGGATCTTTTTTAATCATCGAATAACGCATTTATTATTACAGGTACACTTTTTGGATTTCTGCTACGACTTTTACCTTTGAAGTTCACTTAGCTGCATCCTCCACCATTGTTTTTAAAGATTCTAAGCTTTTTCTGTATGAATTTCCTTCTTTATGTAAACATTTAATGATTTCTCGAGTAGCGTGGTAACAATGTGTATTTTTACCCATATTTGCAAAGAAAAACTAAAAAATACCGGTGGATTTAACATTTAATGAATAGAAATTAATTCATTTTAAACTTTTACTTACAGGAAAGAATCACAAAAAAATAATATCAATTTATTTTTACTAAAAGGAAAAACTGTCCTTATTATTTTTCACAGCAGAAATCACGGATTTTACGAAAAATATTTGTTTTGTATAAAAACTAAACAGAAAGAAAACAAAATCGTAACGGGATTTATTATTGCAATACATGTACATTTTCAAAAACAAATTTCCATCGCAAATTCTTCCATTTTACACATTTTAGGAGCGACCAAAAGTTGTGGATGTCACTGTCCTTATTATTTTTCACACCACTGTAGCTATATAGAGCCTAAAAACCGAAAATCGGCCAAATATGCATATTGTAGCTTTATCAAAATCCGATCCGATTTTCAAATTTTTTTGTAGAAATCGTTTTTAAGCCGCAATAATGAAGTTTTTTCAACGATAGGACCCTAATTGTGGCATTTAGATAATTTTGATGAAAATGGGCCTTTGGCCCCACACAAATTACTTTTGGATCAAGTGGAAAAAATATAGGGGTTTGGAAATCCAAAAAAAAAAAAGAAATGTTGTTTTTTTTTGGGTCACCCTAATATACATACAAAGCCACGGTTTGAGGTATTATTTGAGCCCGGCACGAACCAAAAGATCTAAAAAAGCAATACGACTATTAGATTAGATATTTGACTGTTTTTTCGCATTAGGTTATTCTACATCGCTTTTACAGTGCGTGGAAATGGCTCTGGGGAAATATAGGAATCTTTTAACAGCCATAATGATTTATATGAACAAAATCTAAATATGCTCCCTTCTATATATCCTATATTTCTTATGTTATTTAAATTTAGGGCGAACAATATGCATCACAGTTTTGGAGTGAAGCAACAGTGGCAGCTGAATAGCCATTAACATCAACCTTCACTCTAACAAACAGTTGGAAAAATGTTTATAGAACATAAACTTTTCCACGTTTTCCAACATTTCACCCAAATTCGCTTAAATTGTTCATAATTGCAACATCCAACTAATTATAAAAACAAACATAATTCAAGTAATAAAAATACCGTATGTTTACTTGCGGAACCAAGTTTTATGGAGTCCATCCCAAATGACGTAGCCTGAACGGGAGCTATCTTTAGCCTTAGAATTCATTACACTTAATATAAATAACGGAGAACCTTTTAAAACGAGTTATCAGTTCAAGTTGAATCTTCATTACAACATCAAGCCTACAAAAACAAGAACAACAACAAGAAAATGTTTAAAGTTGTAAGAAATTCCCTGAGTTTTTAAAGAATTTATTCAACGTCTCATTTGTATTATTTTTTTAGATGTTTGCCTTGTGTTTAACTGCTGCTTTCTCAGTTGTCAACTCGAGTGATGAGGATGACAAGGGTCAATATAATGCAGGTCTTTTCAACAAGGGCCTCTATAACCATGGACTCGATAATAAGGATCTCTATAATCATGGACTCGATAATAAGGGCATGTTTAATCATGGTCTGTTTAACAAGGGCCTCTTCAATGAGGGTCTCCACAACAAAGGACTTTATAACAAGGGTGTCTTTAATGAAGGCCTCCCCATTGACGTACTTTATAACAAGGGTCCCTTCAGTCAAGGGCTCAACAACAAAGGACTTTATAATGGAGAACAAAAATAATGGAAACTATTATTAAGTATATAAAAATAAATGTAAGGTGTATATATTTATTTATGTATTTATAAGAGTAAAATTATAGTAAATGAACCTTGTACCTGAGAAATTAAATATAATGTATGGACATTATTTTAATAAGCTATTTTTGTGAATATTCCAGAAGCGATATAAGAAGACTGCTCGCCTATGATTTTAGACCAACATACGCCAAGTTCGCATGGCAAGTCTAACATCGCAGCAAAAAATGAAAGTAGTGTAGTCTGGAGTCGTGACTTCACTGCCAGTTTGATGCAGTAAAAATTGGGCCGTGAAAAGAGGTTTCTAGGTACGTTACATTTTAACTACAGTTGTTGACACCTATTAGGAATTCCTTGCTTAAATTCAATTTAGTTTATAGATCCGTATAAGCAACGGAATCTATTGAAAAACAAGTAAAAAAGTATCAGTCGGCTTTGCCGACAGAGATATATCCTCAGCCTGTGCAAATTGAAACACTTTTTTCACAAAAAACATATGTATTTAGGGGGTTTCAAAATTTTGGTCGTATGAACCGACAAAAATATTGGAATTGTAGTATGGAATTGCCCCTGAAACAACTTTTACCATCGTAATTAAGGCAGCGAATGTAAGTTTCTTCAACAAAAATCAAAGTGATTCAATATCAGGTCTTAAAGTGAACTTATCCAACATTGTGTGTGGGAGGTACGGGATGGAGTGGACAAATATAGTCCATATTTGAACCTGATACGAACTTAAACTACGCATGGAAACAATATTACGAAGGCCAAATTTTGGCCGGAATCGGCATATCCGTTCGAGAATTATCTTGCGCTTCCACCCATAAACAAACCCTATATTTTTAAACTTTCAGGCTATTTTTTCAGGAAGTATGGACTTGCCCCTGAGGAAACTTGTACCATCGTATGGGGGACAGTGAATACAAGATGTTACAGCAAAAACCAAGGCGATTCGAGAGCAGTTCCTAAGCTGAACTTTTCCGAAATTTTGTGCGGCAGGTACTCGACGGAGTTTACCGATTGAGTCCATATTGGAACCTCATCTAAGTCTGGTAGAAATTTCATAATGTGCAAAGTATGGACCAAATCGGTTACTCCCTTCAAGAGTTATCGTACGCACAAGTTTTCCGAACATTTTCGAATTTTTGTGGGGGAGGTAACGGAAGCAGTGGACCGATATCATCCATCTTTGAACTTGAACTAAGTTTGGACAAAATATTACGATAGCCAAATTTTGGACCGAATCGGCAGATCCGTTCGAGAGTTATCTTGCGCTCCAACCACAACACAAGGTGTGATAGGGTTTTTTGTAACTTTCAGGCTATTTTCTCAGGAAGTATGGACTTGCCCCTAATGAAACTTACAGCGTCGTATAGAGGACAGCGAATACAACTTGCGTAAACAAAAATCAAAGCGATTCGAGACCAGGTCCTAAATTGAACTTTTCCGAAATATTGTGTGGGAGGTACCCGAAATAGTGGACCGATTGAGTCCATATTGGAACCTCATCTAAGTTTGGTAGAAATTACACGATGTGCAAAGTATGGACCAAATCGGTTATTCCCTACAAGACTTATCGTGCGCACAAGTTTTGCGACAATTTTTTAACATTTGTGGGGGAGGTACCTGAAGGAGTGGACCTATATGGCCCATTTTCGAACTTAAATCGAATCTGGACAAAATATTTCGATACCCAAAATTTAAACCGAATCGATTGATCCGTTCGAGAGTTAGCGTGCGCACCAGCCAGACAGACAGACGGACGGACATTGCTAGATCTACTCAAAATTGTCCGAAACGGATATCGTACAAACATACTTGGGGTCTAAAACCATTATTTCGATGAGGCACATTTTTGGTCGTATCAAAGTGTAAATACCCTCTTTAGCCTAAAGGCTGAGGGTATAATGAGCGTATAATTCTCAAAAATTGCTTCTTGTTATTTTTTTCCGGAACTTTACGAGAAGGTTAAGTGTCTTTTAGGGCAGCTCTTAGATGAAGTTGATGTTTTTTACTATGGACATTTGAACTTGCCGACAAAAATGTGAATTAGGATTTATTAATTTTTTTTTAAATATTGGGGGGAAGTACCGGAGGTTATAGTTGTAGCTTTTTACAGTGTTTTATTTAACTTGCTTTGGTCCGTTTAGTTCAAATCTGGTAACTCATTTTTAACACAGTTGCAGTTGACGAATCGAACTGAAACTTTGCACACTTTTCAGATTTAGATGACAATACATGAGTATGGAATCAAAACCGATATTAGTCCATTTTATAGTGTTTTAACGGTGTTTTCAGGTGTGTTCAGTTTCCACACAGTTGCAGTTGACCAATCGGACTACAACTTTGCACACTTTTCAGATTTAGATGACAATACATGAATATGGGCCCAATTTTTCATACATCCCCCATATAGCGGCACCACCCGATTTCAGGTATTTTGACGATTTTTGCCCGAATTAGCTGTCATTTGGCATTTCCTATGATACAGACATTTCCCCACCAAAAATTGTGAATATAGGTTCAGGTTTTGGTATAGCCCCTTTATAGCGGTACGGCCCGATTTTAAGAGTTTTGAGGATTTTATCTTCATTTTTAGACAGAATTGGCTGTAACTAGGCATTTTGAGTTCCCAATGGTACAGAAACTTCCCCAACAAAAATTATGGACATTAAGTCCTGGTTTTGGTATAGCCTTTATATAACGGTACTACACGATTTCAGGCATTTTAAAGTTTTTATCTAAATTTTCGGCCTAAATTGACTATAATTTTGTACTCAGTGGTCAAAAAAATGTATTTACTAAAAAGTTAATAATAAAATATAATTTAAAAAAATTAAGTTCCAGTGTTTTATTTAGTAAATGTACTTAAAACTAGACAATAATTTGTCGCTTAGTCTCAATAAATATATTCTTTCTCATGATGGAATCTCTCAAATAAAACGCTTGTATTTAAATTATAAATGGTGGCTAAATTAAACGGCAAGCGTTTTATTTAAGAGATTCCATCATGAGAAAGAATATATTTATTGAGGCTAAGCGACAAATTATTTTCTAGTTTTAAGTGCATTTCTAAATAAAATACTGAAATTTAATTTTTTAAATTATATTTTATTTGGTACTAGCAAACCCCGGTCCGCGTTGCTGGCCCGCCATAATGAGTTTTACTGACAACTTTTTATCGACTTTATGCTTGACAATTCAAAAATAGGTATTTTCTACCTCACTTCTTCGGTCCATTGTCAAACCGAGAAGGATTTTAAATTTATCAACAGATTTTGTCTGTAAACTTTCTTTTCTCTTACGGACTTTGTCGGATTTTTTCGCCAATTTGTGAATTTTAGGATTTATTATCGTCCATGTCCCTGTCTTTATCCTAAAGCGATCTAATTATAAAAGTTAAAAAAACGGTTAAATCGAATTCTCCCGCTTATTGAGACTTATATGTTTTAGCTTTTCGTCGCTGATGGGCTGTTGAACCTCACCATTTAAGTACATTTGTAAATATATAGCTTTTCTTGATCGGGGGCGCAACCACCGTTGTCTCGAAAGCTAATTTGCAACCCGACGCACTCATAAGTTTAGCAAATATAGCGATAATAAAATTATATGCCCCGAAATTCGTCTACAAATATATATAGCATTTTGGACCACGGAACATTCCTAAAAATTTTCTGAAAATTAGGTTCAGTAGTTTTGGAAAAATAATGTTTTGAAAAGAGTGGGCGTGGTCATCAGATATAACATATTAAAAGAGTAGGCCTGGGCCGGTATTTTGGCTCCAAATATGCACCTAGGGGGCACACAACTTCATTGCCTACCAAAATGTATGCTGAAACCGATATAATCATAAGTTTGGCTTATACATATAGCGTTTAACAGAAATTCATAAAATATACATAACAACGGCAAACATTGAGCTTTTGCTGCAAATTTTATGAAAATCCCTTCAGTAGTATTGGAGTTGTGATATATTAAAATAAAATAAAAACATGCGTGGTCGGGACTATAGGGCCTAAAGAAGTACCAAGATTGTAGATTAATCATTAAATTTTTAAACCGATACATGCCTAATTTGTTGCATATATAACGTTTTTTTTAAAAATATCGCATAGGGGAGTTATCCCGCCCCCTCTGGAATTCAATAAAATATGTAACCTGTTTTCTGGGGCGTGGTAAACTTTTCTTTCCAAAAAACTTAAGTTGGGTTATGACAGCATTTGATATTTATTCATAAAGGTAAGGCGTTTTTTTAAATATGTCCCCTTCAAAATTCAAGAAAATATGCCCGTACATTCCCTGACATTTTCAGTAGTTTTGTAGATGTAACATATTTTAAAAAGTGGGTGTGGTTAAGTCTTTGGATCCTAAAGAAAGTGGGTAAGGTCGGAGACACAACCACAATTGTCTCGCAAATTAACTTCCAAATAGATACATTCGTACTTATTGTAAATATAAAATTTGTAAAAAAGTAGGTTATATGAGAAGTACCCTGCCCCTTCCGAAATTCAACTGAATTTGTAGCCTATTTTAAGCGGGGGCCATCCCTGTACATTCTCTGACAATTTCAGGAAAATGGGTTCAGTAGTTTTTGTAGAAAAGATAAAAATTGAAAATTGAAAAAATTTGGGGTAAAAATGGCCGTGGTCAAATTTTCTTTGCATAAAAACCCAAGTCGGGTTATGGCACACATTTTACAGAAAATTATCGAAATCGGTCCAGCCGTTCTCAACTGATGTCATTACCAACGAACGACATTGGATTTTTATTTATAAAGATTTAAAAGTTTAGACAAATCGCGATTTTCTTGAAAATCCCTTCAGTAGTTTTGTAGATATAACCTAATCAGAAAGTGAGCGTGGTCGGATCTTAAGTCCCAAATTAAGTACGTAAGGTTGGAGACACAATCGCCATTAACTCGCAAATAAATTCCGAAACCGATACATTCGTATTGGTTGCAAATATTGCATTTTTACAAAAATAGGGCATAGGGGAGGTACCCGCACGACCCGAAAGTCGAAAGATATGTAGGACCAACCCTGTACATTCGCTGAAAATTTCAGGAAAATCGATTCAGTAGTTTTGTAGATATAACATATTTAAAAAGTGGGCGTTGTCCAGCCTTTATGCCCCAAATAAGCACGCAAGGTCGGAGACACAATCGCCATTGACTCGGAAATTAATTTTCAAAGCGATACATTTGTAATTGTTGCAAATATTGAATTTTTACAAAAATAGGGCATAGGGGAGGTACCCCGCCCGATCCGAAATTCAACCAAATATATAGCCTATTTCAACCGGGGGCCATCACTCTACGTTCCCTGAAAATTGCAGGAAAATCTATTGAGTAGTTTCGTAGATATAACATATTTATAAAAGTGGGCGGAAAAGTGGGCGTGGCCAATTTTTCTTTGCATAAAAACCTAAACTGGACTATGACTAACATTTCCACCAAAAATTATCCAAATCGCTCCAGCCGTTTTCAACTGATTCAATTACCAACAAACGACAATTGAGTTTTATATATAAAGATTTTTTATACCCTCAGCTTTTATGCTAGGGGGTATATACACTTTCGTACGGCAAAATGTGCCTCATCGAAATAATGGTTTTAGACCCCAAGTATGTTTGGACGAAATGTGTTTCAGACAATTTGTAGTTGATTTAGCCATGTCCGTCCGTCTGTCTGTCTGGATGGAGGGCACGATAACTCTGGAAAGGATAAACCGATTCGGTCCAAAATATAGTTTTCGTAAGTAATATTTTGTTAAAACTTAGTTTAAATTCGAAGATGGGTTATATCGGTCCCCTCCTTCCGGTACCTCCCCCACAAAACTTCGAAAATGTTCGGAATATTTGTGCACAGGATAACTCTTAAAGGAGTAACCGATTTGGTCCATACTTTGCACATCGTGAAATTTCACCAGACTAAGATGAGGTTCCAATATGGATTCAATCGCTCCATTTCTCAAAAATGGGAAAAATGTTCGTCTTTAAGGACACCCCACGCCCGCACCTTCCAATATTTTGACCTAATATTTGGTTTCCTTAGTTTAGTATCGAATTCCATATAAGAATTAAATATCTGTGACAAAATAAAATTTGTATACCCTACACCACTATGTGGGGAGCGTATTATAAGTTGGTTTTGGCCAAAAAGGTTGTAACGCATCGAAATAATGGCCGTAGACCCATACTTATATATACCAAAATGAATGTCTCGACGAGCTGAGTCGATCTGACTATGTGTGTCCGTCCGTCTGTCCATCTAAACCTTGTAATGACGATACAGGTCGCAATTTTGATCGGATCGTCACCAAATTTTGGGTGTGGATGAGGGTCCCGGAGGGGAAGAAACCTATTGATTTTGGTGATGGTCGGAAAATATTCAGGGGTCGGAATGGGCAAAAAACTTATTTGGAGAAAAAGTCAACGTTTTATTTCGAAGCGAATATCTCCGCATCTATAAGAGGTATATCAAAAGCAAAACCTGTTAATGAAAGTAGAAAATATCACCTTTACAACGACGTAGATGGTCAAACATCGAAGATATCGCAATAGTCGCTAATACAACCCAAACTTTCATTTTTGCGATTTTAATAATAATGACGAATATTTGGTTGGTGAGCTTCCAAAAGCAAAGCATGACTATGAAAGTAGAAAATACCACCTTTACAATGACGCAAAGTAGGTTGGCGTAGGTGGCCAAATAACGTAGATATAGTAATATTCGGTAATACATCCCATTTTTCAGTTTTTTCGAAATTGCGCTACAGGTCGCAATTTTGATCGGGTCGTCACGAAATTTTGGGAGTTAATGGGGGTCACACAGAGGAAGGAGCCTACTGATTTTGATGGTGGTCGGATAATATTCAAGAGTCGGAATAAGCAAAAAGCTTATGTGGAGAAAAGTCAACGTTTTTTCTTATGCGAATATCTCCGCTTCTGGTAGGAGTATTCCAAAAGGAAAGCCCGCCAATGCACACTGGTCCGAAATCCAATTTTTCTGGCCAAAACTATTTGTACTTCCTTTTTGTATTGATATTTAGTTTTAGTTATAACTACTGTCACAAAATATTAATTCAGAATTATTTTCACCCCGAATTTCCAAAAAACCGTTAACATATATTAAACAGGGTGATCCCATTGTATGGGGTCTAAACTAAAACGTCGAACTATGTTTATAATTTTTGGTGCGAAGGGTTCATATCTTCTAAGAAATCAAAATGCAAAATTACAGCTAAATCGGCTTAAGAATATGGCTAAAATTGTCAAATTATCTTAAATTATGGGTACCCTTATATGGGGGCTATACCCCAACGTGGACCTATGTCGACAATTTTTGGTTGACATATTCTCTGGTCTCTCAAAATAAAAATACCAGTTTTCAGGAAAATCGGTTGAGAACAGTGTTTCTTAGAATTAAATTTGTACCAGCCGAATATTAAAAATTTCGGAATTTGATGTAGAATGAAAAAATTGTGCATCATTTATCGCAACGAATCGCACCTTGAAATGATTTTTTATTAAAGTATACACATCAAAGTAATTTTGATTTTTTTTCTAACATCGACCACTAGCGATCAAAATTATTATTATGAAACAAAATGTAAGAATTTAAGAGTGTTCCAGAAATATGTTGATAACTTTGTTCTTAGACCGAATTTTTCTTCTGTTCTTTTTGGAAAATGAATCTATTTACATTCGTCTTTCTTCTCCATATTCGAGTTTTACCTTTACATTTTTACTTATTGCGATTTTATAACCCACAAATTATCACAAAATAGTGCGCACTCAACTCGATCAATAACACATGCTCTGTTCCTTTACGTGCCTGAGGTTACCATTTCTTACCATTTTTAACCTGTAAAGTGTTCCCTTACTTTTAATAGCATACAATTTATATGATGGCAGTTTACCACTTTTACCATTTTCTGCCACTGTTACCATTTTTAAAAGTAAAGGAACAGACCAACAGTAAACAAATCTCTACATTGACTTCTTCTCGTCTAACGGTAAATGCAAATTTGGAATAAACAATCTTTGTTTTTGTTGTTTTGGAGTGTTTACTTCCATATTGCTAAGAAAAACACTCAAAAGAAGAATGACTTTTGGCCATAGAATTCACATTTGCGACCAATGTGCAATGGAAGAAGAAATAATCTCCTTTATATTGATGCACAGTATGTTGGCGTAAGTGGGCAAATAACCGATATATCGCAAAAGTCAGTAATATATCCAATTTTTTTATTTTTTGTAATCACGCTGCAGGTTGGAGTTTTGATCGGATAGTCACGAAATTTTGGAGGAAGAAGCCTATTGATTTTGGTGATAGTCGGATAATATTTAGGGGAAAATCATTTCTTGCACCATTGTGAGTCGCTGGTAAACAGAGTTGTTTATTTCTCCCGTCAGCGTAGTTGATATAATAATTAAGTGGCATTTTCGGCAATTTCACTGTCCATGAGTAAAGGAAAAGGGTAACATAGTACCGAAAATTTCGAATTTTGTTAACCTTCCGGGGCAAGGAGATAGCCACTACAAGAGGAAGTAGGGCCTGTGTGGGGGTTCGTTACAACGACTCTCATTTCAAATATCAAATATGTACATACATATTATTTACAAATTATAACGAAATTTATTTATTGTATGATCGCTTAAAATTCAGATAACAATGGATATGAAAATAAAGAAGAAACAGAAATCCCCAATGGCATCAAACTTACATATTATTTTAAATATAGCAGAATGAATCTGTATGGAAATTCATTTGTCATAATGTATGAATTAAAAAGCAGATACAATTAAATTTAGTATTCAAAAATCTCCAAACGTCATTATACAATTTTATATCGCTCATTTACTCAAAGAGTGTGACATCTCAAAGAAAAAGATGCCGATTGAAATTTGACTTCCCAAAAAAGATTATTATACAAAAAATAAAACAACTACTTGAATCATATTTTGTAAAGAGCTAGCCAGTTATCAGTTCTAAATTTTAGTGCAAAATCAAGAATAATTTGAAGTGTTTTAGTGCTTCATAAATTCAAAAGAACGTTGTTGATGATTTATGACAAACTCGTAGTAATACGACGTAACTCGTTGAGTTTTAGACATATCAACATAAACATTTGACACAATATAAAGAAGAAGTCGCAGAAATTTTTTTTGAGTTATGCCACTCTTGAATTGATTGAGCGCGGTAAGTACATGATAACAACACCAAATTAATACTGCCGTTATTCGTTAAAAATCCAAGCATTTTGTCCTTTAAAAAATCTATAAAAATCCACGCCTTATGGTCTGAGTATGGCCTGTAAAAAATTTTATTAATTCTAAAAAATTCTATAAAAATCCACACTTTTTAGCCTGAGTTTGGCCTTTAAAATTTTTTTTAAAAAATCCACACCTTTTGACCTGAGTATCTTTAGAAACCGACGCCTTTTGGCCTGAATATGGCCTTTAAAAATTCTTTAAAAATCGAAGCCTGAATATGGCCTTTAATTTTTTTTTAAATCCAAGCCTTTCGACCTGAATATGGCCTTTAAATTTTTTTTAAAAATCCAATACTTTCGGCCTAAATATGGCCTTTAAAATTTTTTAAAAATCCAAGCCTTTCGGCCTTAATACAGCCTTTAAAAATCCAAGAATTCCGGCCAAACTATGGCCTTTAAAATTTTTTAAAAATCCAAGCCTTTCGGCCTGAATATGGAGTTTAAAAATTCTTTAAAAATCCAAGCCTTTCAGCCTAAATATGGCCTTTAAAAATTCTTTAAAAATTCACGCCTTCCGGTCTGAGTGTGGCCTTTAAAAAATTCTTTAAAAATCAACACCTTTTGGCCTGAGTATGGCCTTTAAAAATTCGATTTTAGTGCTTCATAAATTCAAAAAACGTTGTTTTTGATTTATGACAAACTCGTAGTAATACGACGTAACTCATTGAGTTTTAGACATATCAACATGAAAAATAGACATAAAATAAAGTAGAAGTCGTGGAAAAAATAGAAATTTATAAATAAAAAAATAACATTTTTGAGTTATGCCACTTTTTAAGTAAATAAGCGCTGTAAGTACATGATAACAACACCAAATGAATAATTCCGTTATTCGTTAAAAAAATTCTTTAAAAATCCACGCCTTTTGTCCTGAGTATGGCCTTTAAAAAATTCTTTCAAAATTCACGCCTTTGGGCCTGAGTGTGGCCTTTAAAAAATTCTTTCAAAATTCACGCCTTTGGGCCTGAGTGTGGCCTTTAAAAAATTCTTTAAAAATCCACGCCTTTCGGCCTGAGTGTGGCCTTTAAAAATTCTTTAAAAATCCACGCCTTTCGGCCTGAGTGTGGCCTTTACAAAATTCTTTAAAAATCCACGCCTTTAGGCCTGAGTGTGGCCTTTAAAAAATTCTTTAAAAATCCACGCCTTTAGGCCTGAGTGTGGCCTTTAAAAAATTCTTTAAAAATCCACGCCTTTCGGCCTGAGTGTGGCCTTTAAAATATTCTTTAAAAATCCACGCCTTTAGGCCTGAGTGTGGCCTTTAAAAAATTCTTTAAAAATCCACGCCTTTCGGCCTGAGTGTGGCCTTTAAAATATTCTTTAAAAATCCACGCCTTTCGGCCTGAGTGTGGCCTTTAAAAAATTCTTTAAAAATCCACGCCTTTCGGCCTGAGTGTGGCCTTTAAAAAATTCTTTAAAAATCCACGCATTTCGGCCTGAGTGTGGCCTTTAAAAAATTCTTTAAAAATCCACGCCTTTCGGCCTGAGTGTGGCCTTTAAAAAATTCTTTAAAAATCCACGCCTTTCGGCCTGAGTGTGGCCTTTAAAAAATGTTTTAAAAATCCACGCCTTTCGGCCTGAGTGTGGCCTTTAAAAAATTCTTTAAAAATCCACGCCTTTCGGCCTGAGTGTGGCCTTTAAAAAATGTTTTAAAAATCCACGCCTTTGGGCCTGAGTGTTACCTTTAAAAAATTCTTTCAAAATTCACGCCTTTGGGTCTGAGTGTTAGCTTTAAAAAATTCTTTCAAAATTCACGCCTTTGGGCCTGAGTGTTAGCTTTAAAAAATTCTTTCAAAATTCACGCCTTTGGGCCTGAGTGTGGCCTTTAAAAAATTCTTTAAAAATCCACGCCTTTCGGCCTGAGTGTGGCCTTTAAAAAATTCTTTAAAAATCCACGCCTTTCGGCCTGAGTGTGCCCTTTAAAAAATTCTTTAAAAATCCACGCCTTTAGGCCTGAGTATGACCTTTAAAAAATTCGTTAAAAATCCATGCCTTTTGGTCTGAGAGTGACCTCTAAAAAATTCTTAAAAAATTCAAGCCTTTTTTGGTCTAAGAATGACCTTTAATTTTTTTTATTTTAAATCTACGCCTTTTGGCCTGAATACGTCCAACGAAATACTTCGCGGGATTTACATACATTATTTGTATCCATAATTCATTGAAAAACACAATTTCATGCTGCAACTTTAAATTTATTTTATTAATATGAACAAAAAAATGACGAATCGACAAATGTAATTTGATTTTATGTTAGGAATATAGGTAAGCAGCTTTTCATTTCAAAACATGTTTGTTTATGAAAATTGTTAACACGACTCTTGTGTTACTTCTGACCTTTTCCCTTCTTCTCTTTACCATGAGCCTTCTGCTTTTCCTGACCATGTCCTTCTTGTTCAGCTGGTTCCTGTTCAGCTGCTTCTTGTTCAGCTGCTTCTTGTTCAACTGGTTCTTGCTCAGCCTGTTCTTGTTCAACTGGTTCTTGTTCAGCCTGTTCCACTTCAGCCTGTTCTTGTTCAGCCTGTTCTTGCTCAACTTGTTCTTGCTCTCCCTTCTTTTGGGGATAGGCTGCCACAAGGGCAATAACGAGACACAAAACAAAGGTCTGAAAATACAACAACAACAAATTATTTATTATTACATTTCTCCACACAAACTCAAACAACAATAT
The DNA here is from genome assembly GCF_047663935.1 of Musca autumnalis. Classification (NCBI taxonomy): domain Eukaryota; kingdom Metazoa; phylum Arthropoda; class Insecta; order Diptera; family Muscidae; genus Musca; species Musca autumnalis. Next base: position 50,770,747 of record NW_027412088.1, read on the forward strand.
CGAATACTTACGTATTTAAACATTTCTACAAAATTTTATAATCGATATTAAGCTGTGATGAGAATTCGAAACGAATTGATTTGAAATTGAAACGCATTCAGATATTTATACCAGGTTGTGAAAAATCAAAAAATTTAAGAAGTTGGAAAAATTTCGAAATTCCTTAACAAAAATAGTCTTGTAATCCTGTAAATTGTTTTGACCGGTGTTTACATTTCACCATGTCGAAACCGGTTGTGGGGGGTTCAATGCTTTCGTAATGTTTTCGTAATTGCCAATTATTTTTGTTTTATGTGCTGAAATTATAATTACAAAAATCAATTTTGCATTCAAGAGTTTATTTTTGATTTGGATTGTTGTTGTAGTAAAATTTTAACGGTTCAAATGTCAGATACCTCTTAAATTGAATACACAGTATTTAGAGTAGCGATTCGATCAACTCACCTTCCTTGTTTTGCATAGTCATTTAATTACAACTTTTTTACTTACCAGGCGTTTACACCAGACCGTTTCTGAAAGAAAGGGTGCTTCTATAGACCGGTTTTGAATGATAGAGTGCTTCTATAGACACTGTCTGAAAGAAAGTGTGCTTCTACAGACCCTTTCGGAAAAAAAGGGTGCTTCCATAGACCCTTTCTGAAACAAAGGTGCTTCTATATACCCTTTCTGAAACAAAGGGTGCTTCTATAGATCATTTCTGAAACAAAGGGTGCTTCTATAGACCCTTTCTGAAACAATTCAATTCAATTTTCAATTCAATAAACTTTATTTTTTCGAAATCGTTATAATACATAAAATATTTTATATGAATATATGAATTTTCGGATAGACATAAAGTTTTACAGCATGGTTTATATATAAACCGTCTGCCGGTGTATTGAGTATTAGAAAAATATTAATATATTAATAATTGTATTCATTTGTTAGGAACTGTCTGTATTTCAGCGCTTCTTTCACATAGTTATACAAGTGCAACCAATTGTTATCTCCACAACCGTTTAAAACATTGAAGACTTCACTGTCACATAATGAGGTTTTGTTGAAATAATGTTTTCTAATGTTATTAAAAATAGGACATTTTCCTATGAAGTGTTGCGTATTTTCTGGCTCCCTGAGATTACATATTGAGCACAGATTATATGGTGCTGATCTATAACTATTACAGTTTAATCCGAGCATTCCTGCTCTTGCTCTAATTATGTAGGATATTTTCTGAAACAAAGGGTGCTTCTATAGACCCTTTCTGAAACAAAGGGTCCTTCTACAGATCCTTTCTGAAACAAAGGGTGCTTCTATAGACCTTTTCTGTAACAAAAGGTGTTTCTATAGACCTTTCTGAAACAAAGGGTGCTTCTATTGACCCCTTCTGGAATAAAGGTTGCTTCTATAGACCTTTTCTGAAGCAAAGGGTGCTTCTATACACCCTTTCTAAAACGAAGGGTGCTTTTATTGACCCGTTCTGAAACAAAGTGTGCTTTTATTGACCCGTTCTGAAACAAAGGGTGCTTTTATTGACCCGTTCTGAAACAAAGGGTGCTCCTATTGACCCCTTCTGGAATAAAGGGTGCTTCTATAGACCCTTTCTGAAACAAAGGGTGCTTCTATAGACCCTTTCTGAAACAAAGGGTGCTTCTATTGACCCTTTCTGAAACAAAGGGTGCTTCTATAGACCCTTTCTGAAACAAAGGGTGCTTCTATAGACCCTTTCTGAAACAAAGGGTGCTTCTATAGACCCTTTCTGAAACAAAGGGTGCTTCTATTGACCCTTTCTGAAACAAAGGGTGCTTCTATTGACCCTTTCAGAAACAAAGGGTGCTTCTATAGGTTCTTTCTGAAACAAAGGGTGCTTCTATTGGTTCTTTCTGAAACAAAAGGTGCTTCTATAGGTTCTTTCTGAAACAAAGGGTGCTTCTATTGGTTCTTTCTGAAACAAAGGGTGCTTCTATAGGTTCTTTCTGAAACAAAGGGTGCTTCTATAGGTTCTTTCTTAAACAAAGGGTGCTTCTATAGGTTCTTTCTGAAACAAAGGGTGCTTCTACAGGTTCTTTCTGAAACAAAGGGTGTTTCTATAGGTTCTTTCTGAAACAAAGGGTGCTTCTATAGGTTCTTTCTGAAACAAAGGGTGCTTCTATAGGTTCTTTCTGAAACAAAGGGTGCTTCTATAGGTTCTTTCTGAAACGAAGGGTGCTTCTATAGGTTCTTTCTGAAACGAAGGGTGCTTCTATAGCTTCTTTCTGAAACAAAGGTTGCTTCTATAGCTTCTTTCTGAAACAAAGGGTGCTTCTATAGGTTCTTTCTGAAACAAAGGGTGCTTTTATAGGTTCTTTCTGAAACAAAGCTTGCTTCTATAGGTTCTTTCTGAAACAAAGGGTGCTTCTATAGGTTCTTTCTGAAACAAAGGGTGCTTCTATAGGTTCTTTCTGAAACAAAGGGTGCTTCTATAGGTTCTTTCTGAAACAAAGAGTGCTTCTATAGGTTCTTTCTGAAACAAAGGGTGTTTCTATAGGTTCTTTCTGAAACAAAGGGTGCTTCTATAGGTTCTTTCTGAAACAAAGGGTGCTTCTATAGGTTCTTTCTGAAACAAAGAGTGCTTCTATTGGTTCTTTCTGAAACAAAGGGTGCTTCTATAGGTTCTTTCTGAAACAAAGGGTGCTTCTATAGGTTCTTTCTGAAACAAAGGGTGCTTCTATAGGTTCTTTCTGAAACAAAGGGTGCTTCTATAGGTTCTTTCTGAAACAAAGGGTGCTTTTATAGGTTCTTTCTGAAACAAAGGGTGCTTCTATAGGTTCTTTCTGAAACAAAGGGTGCTTCTATAGGTTCTTTCTGAAACAAAGAGTGCTTCTATAGGTTCTTTCTGAAACAAAGGGTGCTTCTATAGGTTCTTTCTGAAACAAAGAGTGCTTCTATAGGTTCTTTCTGAAACAAAGGGTGCTTCTACAGGTTCTTTCTGAAACAAAGGGTGTTTCTATAGGTTCTTTCTTAAACAAAGGGTGCTTCTATAGGTTCTTTCTAAAACAAAGGGTGCTTCTATAGGTTCTTTCTGAAACAAAGGGTGCTTCTATAGGTTCTTTCTGAAACGAAGGGTGCTTCTATAGGTTCTTTCTGAAACGAAGGGTGCTTCTATAGCTTCTTTCTGAAACAAAGGTTGCTTCTATAGCTTCTTTCAGAAACAAAGGGTGCTTCTATAGGTTCTTTCTGAAACAAAGGGTGCTTTTATAGGTTCTTTCTGAAACAAAGGGTGCTTCTATAGGTTCTTTCTGAAACAAAGGGTGCTTCTATAGGTTCTTTCTGAAACAAAGGGTGCTTCTATAGACCCTTTCTGAAACAAAGGGTGCTTCTATAGGTTCTTTCTGAAACAAAGGGTGCTTCTATAGGTTCTTTCTGAAACAAAGGGTGCTTCTATAGGTTCTTTCTGAAACAAAGGGTGCTTCTATAGTTTCTTTCTGAAACAAAGGGTGCTTCTATAGGTTCTTTCTGAAGCAAAGGGTGCTTCTATAGGTTCTTTCTGAAGCAAAGGGTGCTTCTATAGGTTCTTTCTGAAACAAAGAGTGCTTCTATAGGTTCTTTCTGAAACAAAGGGCGCTTCTATAGGTTCTTTCTGAAACAAAGGGTGCTTCTATAGGTTCTTTCTGAAACAAAGGGTGCTTCTATAGGTTCTTTCTGAAACAAAGGGTGCTTCTATAGGTTCTTTCTGAAACAAAGGGTGCTTCTATAGGTTCTTTCTGAAACAAAGGGTGCTTCTATAGGTTCTTTCTGAAGCAAAGGGTGCTTCTATAGGTTCTTTCTGAAGCAAAGGGTGCTTCTATAGGTTCTTTCTGAAGCAAAGGGTGCTTCTATAGGTTCTTTCTGAAACAAAGGGTGCTTCTATAGGTTCTTTCTGAAACAAAGGGTGCTTCTATAGGTTCTTTCTGAAACAAAGGGTGCTTCTATAGGTTCTTTCTGAAACAAAGGGCGCTTCTATAGGTTCTTTCTGAAACAAAGGGTGCTTCTATAGGTTCTTTCTGAAACAAAGGGTGCTTCTATAGGTTCTTTCTGAAACAAAGGGTGCTTCTATAGGTTCTTTCTGAAACAAAGGGTGCTTCTATAGGTTCTTTCTGAAACAAAGGGTGCTTCTATAGGTTCTTTCTGAAACAAAGGGTGCTTCTATAGGTTCTTTCTGAAACAAAGGGTTCTTCTATAGGTTCTTTCTGAAACAAAGGGTGCTTCTATAGGTTCTTTCTGAAACAAAGGGTGCTTCTATAGGTTCTTTCTGAAACAAAGGGTGCTTCTATAGGTTCTTTCTGAAACAAAGGGTGCTTCTATAGGTTCTTTCTGAAACAAAGGGTGCTTCTATAGGTTCTTTCTGAAACAAAGGGTGCTTCTATAGGTTCTTTCCGAAACAAAGGGTGCTTCTATAGGTTCATTCTGAAACAAAGGGTGCTTCTATATGTTCTTTCTGAAACAAAGGGTGCTTCTATAGGTTCTTTCTGAAACAAAGGGCGCTTCTATAGGTTCTTTCTGAAACAAAGGGTGCTTCTATAGGTTTTTTTCTGAAACAAAGGGTGCTTCTATATGTTCTTTCTGAAACAAAGGGTGCTTCTATATGTTCTTTCTGAAACAAAGGGTGCTTCTATAGGTTCTTTCTGAAACAAAGGGCGCTTCTATAGGTTCTTTCTGAAATAAAGGGCGCTTCTATAGGTTCTTTCTGAAACAAAGGGTGCTTCAATAGGTTCTTTCTGAAACAAAGGGTGCTTCAATAGGTTCTTTCTGAAACAAAGGGTGCTTCTATAGGTTCTTTCTGAAACAAAGGGTGCTTCTATAGGTTCTTTCTGAAACAAAGGCTGCTTCTATAGGTTCTTTCTGAAACAAAGGGTGCTTCTATAGGTTCATTCTGAAACAAAGGGTGCTTCTATAGGTTCTTTCTGAAACAAAGGGTGCTTCTATAGGTTCTTTCTGAAACAAAGGGTGCTTCTATAAGTTCTTTCTGAAACAAAGGGTGCTTCTATAGGTTCTTTCTGAAACAAAGGGTGCTTCTATAGGTTCCTTCTGAAACAAAGTGTGCTTCTATAGGTTCTTTCTGAAACAAAGGGTGCTTCTATAGGTTCATTCTGAAACAAAGGGTGCTTCTATAGGTTCTTTCTGAAACAAAGGGTGCTTCTATAGGTTCATTCTGAAACAAAGGGTGCTTCTATAGGTTCTTTCTGAAACAAAGGGTGCTTCTATAGGTTCTTTCTGAAACAAAGGGTGCTTCTATAGGTTCATTCTGAAACAAAGGGTGCTTCTATAGGTTCATTCTGTAACAAAGGGTGCTTCTGTAGGTTCTTTCTGTAACAAAGGGTGCTTCTATAGGTTCTTTCTGAAACAAAGGGTGCTTCTATAGGTTCTTTCTGAAACAAAGGGTGCTTCTATAGGTTCTTTCTGAAACAAAGGGTGCTTCTATAGGTTCTTTCTGAAACAAAGGGTGCTTCTATAGGTTCTTTCTGAAACAAAGGGTGCTTCTATAGGTTCTTTCTGAAACAAAGGGTGCTTCTATAGGTTCTTTCTGAAACAAAGGGTGCTTCTATAGGTTCTTTCTGAAACAAAGGGTGCTTCTATAGGTTCTTTCTGAAACAAAGGGTGCTTCTATAGGTTCTTTCTGAAACAAAGGGTGCTTCTAAAGGTTCTTTCTGAAACAAAGGGTGCTTCTATAGGTTCTTTCTGAAACAAAGGGTGCTTCTATAGGTTCTTTCTGAAACAAAGGGTGCTTCTATAGGTTCTTTCTGAAACAAAGGGTGCTTCTATAGGTTCTTTCTGAAACAAAGGGTGCTTCTATAGGTTCTTTCTGAAACAAAGGGTGCTTCTATAGGTTCTTTCTGAAACAAAGGGTGCTTCTATAGGTTCTTTCTGAAACAAAGGGTGCTTCTATAGGTTCTTTCTGAAACAAAGGGTGCTTCTATAGGTTCTTTCTGAAACAAAGGGTGCTTCTATAGGTTCTTTCTGAAACAAAGGGTGCTTCTATAAGTTCTTTCTGAAACAAAGGGTGCTTCTATAGGTTCTTTCTGAAACAAAGGGTGCTTCTATAGGTTCCTTCTGAAACAAAGTGTGCTTCTATAGGTTCTTTCTGAAACAAAGGGTGCTTTTATAGGTTCATTCTGAAACAAAGTGTGCTTCTATAGGTTCTTTCTGAAACAAAGGGTGCTTCTATAGGTTCTTTCTGAAACAAAGGGTGCTTCTATAGGTTCTTTCTGAAACAAAGGGTGCTTCTATAGGTTCTTTCTGAAACAAAGGGTGCTTCTATAGGTTCTTTCTGAAACAAAGGGTGCTTCTATAAGTTCTTTCTGAAACAAAGGGTGCTGCTATAGGTTCTTTCTGAAACAAAGGGTGCTTCTATAGGTTCCTTCTGAAACAAAGTGTGCTTCTATAGGTTCTTTCTGAAACAAAGGGTGCTTTTATAGGTTCATTCTGAAACAAAGGGTGCTTCTATAGGTTCTTTCTGAAACAAAGGTTGCTTCTATAGGTTCTTTCTGAAACAAAGGTTGCTTCTATAGGTTCCTTCTGAAACAAAGTGTGCTTCTATAGGCTCTTTCTGAAACAAAGGGTGCTTCTATAGGTTCTTTCTGAAACAAAGGATGCTTCTATAGGTTCTTTCTGAAACAAAGGGTGCTTCTATAGGTTCTTTCTGAAACAAAGGGTGCTTCTATAAGTTCTTTCTGAAACAAAGGGTGCTTCTATAGGTTCTTTCTGAAACAAAGGGTGCTTCTATAGGTTCCTTCTGAAACAAAGTGTGCTTCTATAGGTTCTTTCTGAAACAAAGGGTGCTTTTATAGGTTCATTCTGAAACAAAGGGTGCTTCTATAGGTTCTTTCTGAAACAAAGGTTGCTTCTATAGGTTCTTTCTGAAACAAAGGGTGCTTCTATAGGTTCCTTCTGAAACAAAGTGTGCTTCTATAGGTTCTTTCTGAAACAAAGGGTGCTTCTATAGGTTCTTTCTGAAACAAAGGATGCTTCTATAGGTTCTTTCTGAAACAAAGGGTGCTTCTATAGGTTTTTTCTGAAACAAAGGGTGCTTCTATAGGTTCCTTCTTAAACAAAGTGTGCTTCTATAGGTTCTTTCTGAAACAAAGGGTGCTTCTATAGGTTCATTCTGAAACAAAGGGTGCTTCTATAGGTTCTTTCTGAAACAAAGGTTGCTTCTATAGGTTCTTTCTGAAACAAAGGGTGCTTCTATAGGTTCCTTCTGAAACAAAGTGTGCTTCTATAGATTCTTTCTGAAACAAAGGGTGCTTCTATAGGTTCTTTCTGAAACAAAGGGTGCTTCTATAGGTTCTTTCTGAAACAAAGGGTGCTTCTATAGGTTCTTTCTGAAACAAAGGGTGCTTCTATAGGTTCTTTCTGAAACAAAGGGTGCTTCTATAGGTTCCTTCTGAAACAAAGTGTGCTTCTATAGGTTCTTTCTGAAACAAAGGGTGCTTCTATAGGTTCATTCTGAAACAAAGGGTGCTTCTATAGGTTCTTTCTGAAACAAAGGGTGCTTCTATAGGTTCTTTCTGAAACAAAGGGTGCTTCTATAGGTTCTTTCTGAAACAAAGGTTGCTTCTATAGGTTCTTTCTGAAACAAAGGGTGCTTCTATAGGTTCTTTCTGAAACAAAGGGTGCTTCTATAGGTTCTTTCTGAAACAAAGGGTGCTTCTATAGGTTCTTTCTGAAACAAAGGGTGCTTCTATAGGTTCTTTCTGTAACAAAGGGTGCTTCTATAGGTTCTTTCTGTAACAAAGGGTGCTTCTATAGGTTCTTTCTGAAACAAAGGGTGCTTCTATAGGTTCTTTCTGTAACAAAGGGTGCTTCTATAGGTTCTTTCTGAAACAAAGGGTGCTTCTATAGGTTCTTTCTGAAACAAAGGGTGCTTCTATAGGTTCTTTCTGAAACAAAGGGTGCTTCTATAGGTTCTTTCTGAAACAAAGGGTGCTTCTATAGGTTCTTTCTGAAACAAAGGGTGCTTCTAAAGGTTCTTTCTGAAACAAAGGGTGCTTCTATAGGTTCTTTCTGAAACAAAGGGTGCTTCCATAGGTTCTTTCTGAAACAAAGGGTGCATCTATAGGTTCTTTGTGAAACAAAGGGTGCTTCTATAGGTTCTTTCTGAAACAAAGGGTGCTTCTATAGGTTCTTTCTGAAACAAAGGGTGCTTCTATAGGTTCTTTCTGAAACAAAGGGTGCTTCTAAAGGTTCTTTCTGAAACAAAGGGTGCTTCTATAGGTTCTTTCTGAAACAAAGGGTGCTTCTATTAGTTCTTTCTGAAACAAAGGGTGCTTCTATAGGTTCTTTCTGAAACAAAGGGTGCTTCTATAGGTTCTTTCTGAAACAAAGGGTGCTTCTATAGGTTCTTTGTGAAACAATGGGTGCTTCTATAGGTTCTTTCTGAAACAAAGGGTGCTTCTATAGGTTCTTTCTGAAACAAAGGGTGCTTCTATAGGTTCTTTCTGAAACAAAGGCTGCTTCTATAGGTTCTTTCTGAAACAAAGGCTGCTTCTATAGGTTCTTTCTGAAACAAAGGGTGCTTCTATAGGTTCTTTCTGAAACAAAGGGTGCTTCTATAGGTTCTTTCTGAAACAAAGGGTGCTTCTATAGGTTCTTTCTGAAACAAAGGGTGCTTCTATAGGTTCTTTCTGAAACAAAGGGTGCTTCTATAGGTTCTTTCTGAAAAATAGGGTGGGAAATTTTTTTCGGGAAGTATGCACTCGTGTAAAGGGCCGCAAGCACAATCTGCTGCAAAAAATTTCATGCCGATCCGACAAAATTCCCTAAACTGCACTTGTGCCAAAATTTTTGAGTATTTTTGTGGGAGGTTCTCGATAGAGTGGACCGAGGACTATCTTCGAAGCTGATCTATGTATATCTTGAGGAAATATTAAGACGTGCCAAGTGTGCACCAGCGAAAAATTAGCTCTTGTGTACCCGAAGAAGTGAACCGATATGGTTCATCTTCGAACTTCATCTAAATTTGGACAAGAGATCCAAATTATGGATTAAATCATTTAATCCTTTCGAGAGTTACTATGGGCCGGACAGACAAACGGGCGGACATGGCTAAATCGACTCCATATTGTCCGAAATTGATTTCTTCAAAATATACTTGGGTTCTAAAACGATTATTTCGATGAGGCATATTTTTATCGTATGAAATTGTATATACCGTATTTAGCCTTTAGGCTCAGGGTATAAAAACATCAGGAGAAAGGAGATGGCAAATGAAATAAGCAAAAATATGAAAAACGTGATCCTGAGTAATTCGAGACGCAGTAATGAGATCCGAACGTTTTACGACAGAGTTAACATCATCTTCCTTTGGGAAGATAATTTTCGGATAGTGAAAAATTATAAAAACATTTTTGAATGTGTGTTGCAAATATATAGTGATTTTTTTTTAATTTTTACAAATATTAATGAATTTTTGTTCGTTTTACGATGTCACAAAACCGATTTCCATTTACAATGTCGCCTTCAGTTAATGCTTCTTATGATCGTCCCTTATGGTCATCATGTCCTTTATGACCATCATGTCCTTGCGTATGATGGTCATCATGTCCATGCTTATGATGGTCATTATGACCATGATCCTTTTGATTATCATGACCCTTGTGATCCTCATGACCGTGTCCTTTATGTTCATTATGACCATGCCCTTTGCGATCTTCATGACCATGTCCTTTATGCTCTTCATGGCCATGCCCTTTGCGATCTTCATGACCATGCCCTTTGCGATCTTCATGACCATGTGCTTTATGTTCATCATGACCATGTCCTTCGTGCTCTTCATGGCCATGTCCCTTGCGATCTACATGACCATGTTCTTTGTGATCTTCACGACCACGTTCCTCCTTCTTATACGGGTGGGCTGCCACCAAGGCAACTACCAAGCACAAAACAAACAACTACAAAACAAATAAGATAAATTATTAAATTGCCTTCATCCAATTTATGCGTACTCATATTTCATTACTTACGTATTTGAACATTTTGCCTCTACGAAAATTTGATACAGTAAATTATTATTCTGGATGTTTCAAAGTGAACTGATCTAATTTGAATATCGCAACACATCAATTTATATCAAAACTGAATTTCGCTCAAAAATGGGCGTTACATTTTTGGCCCACTTTAGAAGCTCCTCTCTCAAAAAACCTTTTCTTTGTATTTTTGTTTGTTTTAAGTTTTTTTTTTTTTTTTTTTGAAACCTGTTTGACTTTATTGCATTCAGTTGCAGGTAATTGAAAGATAATTGGTAATTCTTATTTGGAGCAATTATTATTTTGATTAAAAACAATTGAAGAAAACAAACATATGACAAAATTGAGTAATAATGGATTTTATTAAGAAGTAAACATTTATGATAACACAAAACATGACACGATTTTTTCCTTTTGTTATACTAAGTGTGTGTTCCGGTACTTAAAAATTGTAAAAGCTTTCAAATTTATGAAGTAGTAGATTCTTGCAGGTTCTGGAACAGACCATAAATTCGCTACATATGGGCTCCTCCGTTTCAAATAGCATATACATTAGGTTTATGACCTTTCGATTTTTTTTTTCAAAAATGATTTCCTTTAGCCCGGATGAATGAACTTTTCCCTATTAATCACTAAAATAACGTATATTCCATTGAAATATAAAAAAGTCTATGCACAAATCGATTTAAAAAAAAAAATATATATTTTTGAAAAAATGTATGAAATGTTTACAAAATTCTCAAAAATTATTTCCTGTTCCACGAGAATAAACTTAAGCCTACTAATAACTAAAATAACGTTTATCCCATTGAAATGGCTCAAGCCCAAACCACTTTGAACATTGTTTGAATTTAAAAAACACTTAGCTTTAAAACTTGCCCATAATTCTGATCAATTCAAAATTTAAAATCATTTTGTGCTTGAGGTTTTTCACTGAATCTCACTTTAATTACGTTTTTATGCAATCAAGGATATAAGAGTGTAAAAAGTTATAATCCTAATATACATATGTATGTACAATACATATTATAATATATTCAAGCTTTTTAAAACATGTCCATGGGTTGAAAATACTCATTTGAATATTTGATAAGTTATGGTAATAGAAGACCTCTTGAAGTCTTCTATAGACAACAGAAGACATCTTGAAGTATTCTATAGATAACAGAACACTTATTGAGGTCTTCTATAGACAACGGAATACCAATTGAGGATTTTTAACAGCGACGGAAAGCTTCTTGAGTTTTTCTATATTTAACATAAAACCTCGCGATGTCTTCTATAGACAACAGAATACCTCCTAGTGTCCTCTAGAGACAACATATGCCCTCTCGGGGAGACCTCTTGAAGGCTTTTATAGATAACAGAAGACCTCCTGGGGTCTTCTATGAGCAACAGAAGACCTTCTAGTGTCCTCTAGAGACAACATAAATCGTCTCGGAGTTTTACGTAGACAAAAAATTTCGTAAAGTCTTCTATAGACAACAGAAGACCTCTTGAGGTCTTCTAAAGACAACAGATGATTTCTTGAGGTCTTCTATAGGCAACGGAAAGCCTCTTGAGGTTTTCCAGAGACAACATAATACCTTTCGAGGACTTCTATAGACAACAGAAGATCTATTGAGGTTTTCTATAGACTACATAAGACCTATTGAACTCTTCTATGCTGAGGACTTCTATAGCCAACGGACCTGTTGCGGCCTTTACTGACAACAGAAGACCTTTCGAGGTCTTCTACAAACTAGAAAAGACCTGTGGAGGTCTTCTATAGACAACCGAAGACTTCATGAGGTCTTCTAAAGACAACAGAAGACCTCTTGAGGTATTCTTTACACAACGGTCTTCTGTACACAACGGAAGACCTGTTGAAGTCTTTTATAGACAAGAGGATACTGCTTGAGGTCTTCTATAGACAAAAGAAGATCTGTTGAGGTCTTCTACAGACAACCAAAGACCTCTAGACAACAGAATAACTCTTGAAGTCTTTAATAGACAACAGAAGACCTCCTAGTGTCCTCTAAAGACAACATAAGTCTCAGGGGTTTACGTAGAAAAGAAATCTCGTAAAGTCGTCCATAGACAACAGAAGACCTCTAGAAGTTTTTTATAGGCAAGAGAAGACCTTTTGAGGTCCTCTATAGACAACAGTAGACATATTCTATAGACAACAAAAACCTGTTGAGGGATTCTTTAGACAACCGAAGACCTGTTGCGGCCTTTATAGACAACGGAAGACTTATTGAGGTCTTCTGTAGACTACAGAATACCTATTGTGGTCTTCTATAAGCAACGGAAGACCTCATGGGATCTCTTATGACAACGAAGACCACCTGAAAACTTGTGTAGACAACAGAAGACCTCTGTAGGCCTTCTATAGACATTTTCCTATAGAAAAAATGCTCAGGTCCTTGACGACACTTTTTTCTACAAAAAAAAACCTCAAGTACCTGAGGACATTTTTTCTAAAGATTACGCTTTCTTCTATAGATAAAAACATTCCTCAGGTCCCTGAGGACACTTTATTTCTATAGAAAACATACCTCAGGACCCCGAGGACACTTTCTTCTATAGAAAAAACTTCCTCAGGTCTCTGAGGACCTTTTTTCTATAGAAAAATACAATCCTTAGGTCCTTGAGGACACTTTTTCTATAGAAAAAATTCCTGAGGTTTCTGAGGACACTTTTTTCTATAGTAAAGAAAAAATCCACAGGTCCCTAAGGACACTTTTTCTACAAAGAAAAAAGCAGTTCCCTGAGAATACATTTTTCTATAAGAAAATGCTCAGGTCCCTGAACATACTTTTTTCTATAGAAAAAAAAACTCAGGTCCCTGAAAACACTTTTTTCTGTAGACAAAAATTCCTCAGGTCCCTGAGGAAACTTTTTTCTATAGAAAAAATCTTCAGGTCCCAGAGGACACTTTTCTCTATAGAAAAAAATTCCTCAGGTCCCAGAGGACACTTTTTTCTATAGAAAAAAATCCTCAGCTCCCTGAGGACACTTTTTTCGATAGAAAACAATTCCTCAGGTCCCTGAGGACACTTTTCTATAGAAAAAAATTCATCAGGTCTTTGAGGACACTTTTTCTATAGATAAAAACATTCCTCAGGTCCTTGAGGACACATTTTTCTATAGAAAAAATGCTCAGGTCCCTGAAGACACTTTTTTTTGTTGACAAAAATTCCTCAGGTCCCTGAGGAAACTTTTTTCTGTAGAAGAAACTTCCTCAGGTCCCTGAGGACACTTTTTTTTATAGAAAAAAATCCTCAGGTCCCTGGGGACACTTTTTTCTATAGAAAAAATTCCTCAGGTCCATGAGGACAATTTTTCTATAGAAAAAAAAAATTCCTCAGGTCCCTGAGGACACTTTTTCCATAGAAAAAAATTCCTATGGTCCCCGAGGACACTTTTTTCTATAGAAAAAATTCCTGAGGTTTCTGAGGACACTTTTTTCTATAGAAAAAAAATTCCTCAGGTCCCTGAGGACACTTTTTTCTATAGAAAAAAATTCCTCAGGTCCCTGAGGACACTTTTTTCTATAGAAAAAAATTCCTCAGGTCCCTGAGGACACTTTTTTCTATAGAAAAAAATTCCTCAGGTCCCTGAGGACACTTTTTTCTATAGAAAAAAATTCCTCAGGTCCCTGAGGACACTTTTTTCTATAGAAAAAAATTCCTCAGGTCCCTGAGGACACTTTTTTCTATAGAAAAAAATTCCTCAGGTCCCTGAGGTTACTTTTTTCTATAGAAAAAAATTCCTCAGGTCGCTGAGGACACTTTTTTCTATAGAAAAAAATGCCTCAGGTCCCTGAGGACACTTTTTTCTATAGAAAAAAATGCCTCAGGTCCCTGAGGACACTTTTTTCTATAGAAAAAAATGCCTCAGGTCCCTGAGGACACTTTTTTCTATAGAAAAAATTCCTCAGGTCCCTGAGGACACTTTTTTCTACAGAACAAAATCCTCAGGTCCCTGAGGACACTTTTTTCCACAGAAAAAAATTCCTTAGGTCCCTGAGGACACTTTTTCTACAGAAAAAATTCCTCAGCTCCCTGAGTACACTTTTTTCTGTAGAAAAAATTCCTCAGGTCCCTCAGGACACTTTTTTTTAGAAAAAATTCGTCAGGGACCTAAGTATTTTTTTCTATAGAAAAGTTTCCTCAGGGACCAAATTAAAAGAGTGAAAATTCCTCAGTTCCCTGAGGACAATTTTTTTCTATAGAAGAAAATTCTTCAGGTCCACGAAGACACTTTTTTCTATAAAAACATTTTCTATAGAAAACGTTTTTCTATAGAAGAAAATTCCTCAGGTCCCTGAGGACACATTTTTCTATAGAAAAAAATTCCTCAGGTCCCTGAGGACACTTTTTTCTATAGAAAAAAATTTCTCAGGACTCTGAGGACATTTTTTCCATAGAAAAAAGGACACTTTTTCTATATAAAAAATTCCTCAGTTCTCTGAGGACACTTTTTTCTATAGAAAAAAATCCTCAGGTCCCTGAAGACACCTTTTTCTATAGAAAAAAATCCTTAGGTCCCTGAAGACACTTTTTTCTATAGAAAAAAAATCCTCAAGTCCTTGAGAACATTTTTTTTCTATAGACAAAAATTCCTCAGGTCACAGAGGACACTTTTTTCTATAGAAAAAAATTCCTCAGGTCCCTGAGGACACTTTTTTCTATAGAAAAAAAATTCCTCAGGTCCCTGAGGACACTTTTTTCTATAGAAAAAAATTCCTCAGGTCCCTGAGGACACTTTTTTCTATAGAAAAAAATTCCTCAGGTCCCAGAGGACACTTTTTTTCTATAGAAAAAAATTCCTCAGGTCCCTGAGGACACTTTTTTCTGGAGAAAAAAATTCCTCAGGTCCCTGAGGACACTTTTTCTACAGAAAAAATTCCTCAGCTCCCTGAGGACACTTTTTTCTATAGAAAAAATTCATCAGCTCCCTGAGGACACTTTTTTCTATAGAAAAAAATCCTCAGGTCCCTGAGGAAACTTTTGTCTGGAGAAAAAAATTCCTCAGATCCCTGAGGACACTTTTTCTACAGAAAAAATTCCTCAGCTCCCTGAGGACACTTTTTTTCTATAGAAAAAAATTCCTCAAGTCCCGGAGGACACTTTTTTCTATAGAGAAAAATTCTTCAGGTCCCTGAGGACACTTTTTTCTATAGAAAAAAATTCCTCAGGTACCTGTGGACACTTTTTTCTATAGAAAAAAATTCCTCAGGTCCCTGAGGACACTTTTTTCTATAGAAAAAAATTCCTCAGGTCCCTGAGGACACTTTTTTCTATAGAAAAAAATTCCTCAGGTCCCTGAGGACACTTTTTTCTATAGAAAAAAATTCCTCAGGTCCCTGAGGACACTTTTTTCTATAGAAAAAATTTCTCAGGTCACTGAGGACACTTTTTTCTATAGAAAAAAAATCCTCATGTCCTTGAGGACACTTTTTTCTATAGAAAAAATTCCTCAGGTCCCTGAGGACACTTTTTTCTGTAGAAAAAAATTCCTTAGTTCCCTGAGGACACTTTTTTCTAGAGAAAAAAATTCCTCAGGTCCCTGAGGACACTTTTTTCTATCTCTGATATAGAAAAAAATCCTCAGGTAACTAACACTTTTTTCTATAGAAAAATTTCCTCAGGTTCCTGAGGACACTCTTTTCTATAGTTAAGAAAAAATCCCCAGGACACTTTTTTACCGAAAAAAGTCCTCAGATCACTGAGGACACTTTTTTCTATAGAAAAAATTCCTCTGATCCCTGAGGAAATTTTTTTCTTCTGATATCGTACTTAACATATTTTGAAAAATATATATATGCAGGTATTTATTTATCTTTTTCAAAAATTTCTCTTTATAGTCTTGTCATTCTCTTTTTTCTTTAAATTTCGATAAAGATCAATCTCTTAAAATGCATACAGCTGCTACAGCTAATGCATATTTAAAATATTATAAACATTTTATGAAAAACTTAAGCCCCTTAAAACATTCCTGGGGTCTTCGTGTGTTCTCGCCGTCCGTTTGTTTTCTTTGGGGGGAAAATAAACAAAAAATGTCTGCTCTCCCTCTCAGCAATGAGAAAACCAGAAAACCTATTACGGAAATTTCGAAATTCAATATTCAAAGAGATTATTTCAATATTTAGCCACAGAATTTTCTTCGAAAATCATATTCAGTCTTCTTGAGATTTTCCTGCGGTTCGGTATGAAAAACGAAAATTCTCGGTGTCTAACTGTGACTGTCGGTCGGAGTACTACGCATTCATCAAGAGTGCCTGAAATTGCATTTTAAAAATAGCCCATTTCTACGTTAACGGAATTTCTAGTTCGTGTTCGATTAACGGTACCACTAAGGAAGACCAAAAAGCCTGTAATAAAAATGTGAAAACTAATAAAGTTTTTAAACAAAGAGGAAATAATTAAAGTTTTGTTGCAAAATACCACCACAATTTAATACGCCATAAATTTTGTGTCCAACCAACAACAGTTTTTGAAAATCATTCATAATTTCGATTTTCCTAAATTTTATATAAGAATTTTGTATCCCAAGAAAGCGAAAAAATAGAAAAAAAGAAGAAAATATACAAAAAGAGGCAAATAACAAAATATGTACATGTTTTTGTGGTATCCAAGTGAACAAAAGTGGACACCAGACAACTGAATTTTTTTTGTTGGTGTATTTATTTTCGCATTCTGTGTGGATGATGATGAGGTTCGCGAGCGATTGTCTTGATCATCATCAAAATAATAATGATAGAGAATTAAAATGTTAAAATAACAACAATAATGAAATACTAAATATACTATGACAAAATACAAACATATGTACAATACATACATATAAACATAATAATTTGTTAAAGTGGCCACAAATTCATTGCGATTTTTGTATAGCCACCGTTTTCTGCTTGCTGCCTTTTGTGCCGACAAATGTTGTTGTTTTGGTTTAGCATCCTGTGTTTGTTGTTGTTGTCGGTGATTTATTTCGAAATAATAGAATAAACAAAGTGTCATTTAAATGTTTTTTTTATTTTGATACCACTGTGCTACAACGAATCTGTGTCACAAAAAATTATTTTTGCGGCGATTTTAGGGTCTCCGTGCCAAAAAAGAAGTGCTAATTACATCCGAGTCATGAACGAGTAAAGTTATTTTTGTATTTCCTAAAGCGAAAAGTAATTAGGTGAGATTTTTTGTCGGAGACCATTGAGGAAAAAAGCCACAACGAGGTCTGGTAGACGAAAAAAAATTAAAGGGTCACCTAATTGACTAAATTTAAAAGTTGTACAAGCCGTTTAATACATTCATACATACATAAAAAATATGCAAAAGAAGGACAATTTGGTGTACCAAGTATGACCCGGACCCAGATAGTTTTTTTATGTTGTTATTACTGGTACTAGGTCCTGAGTACAAGGATATATGTACATTTTTTATACCCTCAGCCTTTAGTCTAAAGAGTATATACCACTTTCATACGACCAAAATGTGCTTCATCGAAATAGTGGTTTTAGACCCCAGGGATGCTTGGACGAAATCCGTTTCAGACAATTTGGAGCCGATTTAACCATGTCGTCCGCCTGTCTGGCTGGAGCGTACTATAACTTCCGAACGTATCAATCGATTGGGTGCAAATTTTGGCCTTTGTAATATTTCGTCCAAACTTAGTTTATGTTCGAAGATGGGCCATATCGGTTCACTCCAAATGTTATGCCCACGATAACTTTGGAAAGGGCTTATCGTTTTTGTTCATAATTTGCGCATCGTAAGATTTCTACCAGACATCGACACAAAATTTCGGAAAAGTGAAGTTTCAGACTTACTCCAATCGTTTTGATTTTTGTTGTAACAACTTGTATTCGCTGCCCCCATTACGACGGTACATGTTGTTTCAGGGGCAAGTCCACACTTGCTAAGAAAATGACGCGAAAACTATAAAAAACCGATATGGCACCATTAATACTGGATGGAGCGCACGATAACTCTCGAACGCAGTAACCAATTGGATCACACTTCATTAAAAAAAGTAAGGTTAAGGGTCTGTTCGAGGATCCTTTGGAAAATTTTACAGAAGGTACTCCCAGTGACCCTGTTTACAGCGATGTTATGTTTTTCTTAGACATATACATGATATAATGGTCCAAAAGTTCTAAATAATATAGTGACCAACTGAAATGACAGGAATGAAACCCCAAATAAGACCTACTTCCCAAATGGACTATGTCGATCCATTCCTTTAGGTATATCCCCCGCAAAACTTTTGAGATTTAATATTTTATATTTTTGTCGGTTCATGCGCCCAAAATTCTGAAAACCGCCTAAATATATACATTTTTTTTGGGAAAAAAGAGTTTCAATTCACACAGGCTGAGGGTATATCTCTGTCGGCAAAGCCGACTGATACTGCTTGCAATTCCACGGCAGCGGGTTCTTTCGTAAAGTCTATAGAAACAACCTTTCTTCCAAAAAGGATCTATAAAAGTAGAAACACCATTTCTTTCAGAAAGGGTCTATAGGAGCACCCTTTTTCAGAAAGGGTCTATAGAACCACACTTTCTTCCAAACGGGATCTAAAGAAGTACCCTTTCTTCCAAAAAGGGTCTATAGAAGCACCCTTTCTTCCTGAAAGGGTCTATAGAAACACTCTTTCTTTCAGAAAGAGTCTATGGAAAAACCATTTTTTTCAGGAAGGGTCTATAGAAGCACCCTTTCTTTCAGAAAGAGTCTATAGAAGCACCCTTTCTTTCAGTAAGGGTCTATAGAAGCACCCTTTCTTTCAGAAAGAGTCTATAGAAAAACTCTTTCATTGCAGAAATGTTCTATAGAAGCACCCTTTATTTTAGAAAGGATCTATAGAAGCACCTTTTTTCAGAAAGGGTCTATAGAAACACCCTTTCTTTCAGAAATGGTCTATAGAAGCACCCTTTCCTTCAGAAAGGGTCTATAGAAACACCCTTTCTTTCAGAAATGGTCTATAGAGGCACCCTTTATTTTAGAAGGGATCTATAGAAGCACCTTTTATCAGAAATGGTCTATAGAGGCACCCTTTATTTTTGAAGGGATCTATAGAAGCACCTTTTATCAGAAAGGGTCTATAGAAGCACCCTTTCTTTAAGAAAGGGTCTATAGAAACACCCTTTCTTTCAGAAATGGTCCGTAGAAGCAACCTTTTCTTCAGAAAGGGTCTATAGAAGCACTCTTTCATAGCAGAAATGGTCTATTGAAGCACCTTTATTTTAGAAAGGGTCTGTTGCACCTTTTTTCAGAAAGGGTCTATAAAGACACCCTTTCTTTCAGAAATGGCCTATAGAAACACCCTTTGTTTCAGAAAGGGTCTATAGAAACACCCGTTTTTCAGATAGGGTCTACAGAAGCATCCTTTCCTCCAGAAAATGTTTATAGAACAAGTAAAAAAGTGTCAGACGGCTTTACCTACAGATATATACCCTCAGCCAAGGTGAAGTGAAATTTCACCTACGGACAGATCGAATGTATTTAAGGTCTCTTCAGACTTTTGTGGCTCTTTTTGGACATTTGAACTTGCCGACAAAAATGTGGATTAGGAATTAACTGCACTAAGACACAAATGTTGAACTTCTGTGGGGGAGGTATCTTAGGGAGGACCGATATGGGCCATTTTAGAAGTTAAACTAAATTTTGACAAAATATTAGGAGATCCAAAGTTTGGACCAAATTGGTTGCCCCATTCAAGTCCTAGCATTTTAGTGACATTTTTAAATATTGGGGAGAAGTACCGGAAGTTGTGGACCGTTTGGATATAATATGACGAAGACCAAATGTTGGACCAAGTCGGTTGAACAGTTCGAGGGTTATCGTGATCTACGACCGCCACATATGGTGACGTAGACGGTTTTTACACCTTCCGGTTTGTTTTCCCATGAAATATGGAGGTAGCGAATGCAAATCGCTTCAACAAAAATCAAAGTGATTTGAGAGCAGGTCTTAAAGAGAACTTATCGAACATTTTGTGTGAGAGGTACCAGATGGAGCAGACAAACATAGTCTATATTCGAACCTGATCTATATCTGGTAGATATATTAGAATGTGCAAAGTATGGATTACATCGGTCACTCCCTTCAAGAGTTATCGTGCGTACAATTTTTCCGAACATTTTTGAACTTTTGTGGGGGAGGTACCTGAAGGAGTGGACCGATATGGCTTATCTTCGAAAATAAACTATGTTTGGACAAAATATTACGAATGCCAAATTTTGGACCGAATCGGCAGACCCGTTCGAGGGTTATCTTGCGCTCCAACCACTACACACGGTGTCAAAGGGGCTTTTTGCAACTTTCAATCTATTTTCTCAGGAAGTATGGATTTGCCGCTGATGAAACTTGAACCGTACAAGTACAAGTTGTTACAACAAAAACCAAAGCGATTCGAGAGCTGCTCCTAAACTGAACTTCTCCGAAATTTAGTGTGGGAGGTACCCGAAGGAGTGGAGCGATTGAGTCCATATTGGAACCTCATCTAAGTCTGGTAGAAATTTCACGATGTGCAAAGATTGGATCAAATCGGTTCCTCCCTTCAAGAGTTATCGTGCGCACAAGTTTTGCGACAATTTTTGAACATTTGTGGGGGAGGTACCTGAAGGAGTGGACCTATATGGCCCATCTTCGAACTTAAAACGAATATGGACAAAATATTTCGATACCCAAAATTTGAACCGAATCGATTGATCCGTTCGAGAGTTATCGTGCGCACCAGCCAGCCAGACAGACAGACGGACGGACATTGCTATATCTACTCAAAATTGTCTGAAATGGATATCGTACAAACATACTTGGGGTCTAAAACCATTATTTCGATGAGGCACATTTTTGGTCGTATCAAAGTGTAAATACCCTCTTTAGCCTAAAGGCTGATGGTATAAAAAAGAAGATTTGTCCGTTTAAATTTGAATATGTAAGAAACCCAGATTTTCACTACTTTTAACGTTATAAAAAAATAAAACGAAGTGACACAAACGAACTAAAGGCATTGTCGTTTATCGACATTTTCCGAAAAGTTTGCACCTTCTCAAGGCCAAAACTGCCTGAAGGAGCGTTCTAATGCTTTTGCGATGTATTAGAGAGTTCTTAATCACTGTCTGGGCTAAAATTTTTGTCTTTGTATTGGATCGAAAATCTCAATGGTTTGGCCGTTATATGCTAAAATATCCAAAAAACGTGGATAAAAAACTTAAAGTCAAAATCGGGAGGCTCGATTTTCGCGGTAGACCTATGGTCTAGTGGACTTTTTTGCTCAGTTCAATCCCAGGAATCATAAACGCGGAGGGCTCATTAAGGTTTTCAAATCGCCCCGGCATAATCTCCAGCCACTACATATGATACCATAGGGGGTTTTTACAACCTTCGGGCTGTTTGCTCAAGAAGAATGGACTTGCCCCTGAAGCAATTTTACCATCGTTATTGAGGCATTGAATGCAAGTTGCTACAACAAAAATCAAAATGATGCCATTGCAGGTCTTAAAGTGAACTTATCCGAAATTTTGTGTGGGAGGTACCTGAAGGAGTGGACCGATATAACTTATCTTCGAAAAAATATTACGAAGGTCAAATTTTGGACCGAATCGACAGATCCGTTCGAGAGTTATCTTGCGCTCCGCCACGGTGTCAAAGGGATTTTTTGCAACTTTCAGGTTATTTTCTCAGGAAGTATGGACTTGCCCCTGATGAAACTTGTACCGTCGTATGGGGGGGCAGTGAATACAAGTTGTTACAACAACAGGCCTTAAACTGAACTTATCCGAAATTTTGTGTGGGAGGTACCCGAAGGAGTGGAACGATTGTGTCCATATTGGAACCTTATCTAAGTCTGGTAGACGTTTCACGATTTGCAAAGTATGGACCAAATCGGTTATTCCCTTCAAGAGTTATCGTACGCACAAATTTTCCGAACATTTTCGAACTTTTGTGGGGGAGGTACCGGAAGGAGTGGACCGATATAACCCATCTTCGAACTTAAACTAAGTTTGGACAAAATATTACGAAAGCCAAATTTTGGACCGAATCGGCAGATCCGTTCGAGAGTTATCTTGCGCTCTAACCACTACACACGGTGTCATAAGGTTTTTTGTAACTTTCAGGCTATTTTCTCAGGAAGTATGGACTTGCCCCTAATGAAACTTACAGCGTCGTATAGAGGACAGCGAATACAATTTGCGTAAACAAAAATCAAAGCGATTCGTGACCAGGTCCTAAACTGAACTTTTCCGAAATTTTGTGTGGGAGGTACCCGAAGGAGTAGACCGATTGAGTCCATATTGGGACCTCATCCAAGTTTGGTAAAAATTACACGATGTGCAAAGTATGGACCAAATCGGTTATTCCCTACAAGAGTTATTGTGCGCACAAGTTTTGCGACCATTTTTGAACATTTGTGGGGGAGGTACCTGAGGGAGTGGACCTATATGGCCCATCTTCGAACTTAGATCGAATATGGACAAAATATTTCGGTACCCAAAATTTGAACCGAATCGATTGATCCGTTCGAGAGTTATCGTGCGCACCAGCCTGCCAGACAGACAGACCGACAGACAGACCGACAGACAGACAGACCGACAGACAGACAGACAGACAGACAGACGGACGGACATTGCTAGATCTACTCAAAATTGTCTGAAACGGATATCGTACAAACATACTTGGGGTCTAAAACCATTATTTCGATGAGGCACATTTTTGGTCGTATCAAAGTGTAAATACCCTTTTTAGCCTAAGGGCTGAGGGTATAAAAACTCTTTCATTGCAGAAATGGTCTATAGAAGCACCCTTTATTTTAGAAAGGATCTATAGAAGCACCTTTTTTAAGAAAGGGTCTATAGAAACAATCTTTCTATCAGATATGGTCTATAGAAGCACCCTTTTTTCAGAAAGGGTCTACAAAAGCACCCTTTCCTCCAGAAAATGTCTATAGAAGCACTCTTTCATCGCAGAAATTTTCTATAGAAACACCCTTTCTTTCAGAAATGGTCTATAGAAGCAAACTTTCCTTCAGAAAGAGTCTATAGAAGCACTCTTTCATAGCAGAAATGGTCTATTGAAGCACTCTTTATTTAAGAATGGGTCTATTGAAGCACCCTTTATTTAAGAAAGGGTCTATTGAAGCACCCTTTATTTAAGAAAGGGTCTATTGAAGCACCCTTTATTTAAGAAAGGGTCTGTTGAAGCACCCTTTATTTAAGAAAGAGTCTATTGAAGCACCCTTTATTTAAGAAAGGGTCTATAGAAGCACCCTTTCTTTCAGATAGGGTATATAGAAGTACCTTTTCCTTCAGAAAGGGTCTATAGAAGCACCCTTTCTTTCAGATAGGGTCTATAGAAGTACCCTTTCCTTCAGAAAGGGTCTATAGAAGCACCCTTTATTTAAGAAAGGGTCTATAGAAGCACCCTTTCTTTCAGATAGGGTATATAGAAGTACCTTTTCCTTCAGAAAGGGTCTATAGAAGCACCCTTTCTTTCAGATAGGGTCTATAGAAGTACCCTTTCCTTCAGAAAGGGTCTATAGAAGCACCCTTTATTTAAGAAGGGGTCTATTGAAGCACCCTTTATTTAAGAAAGGGTCTATGAAGAACCTTTTATTTAAGAAAGGGTCTATTGAAGCACCCTTTATTTAAGAAAGGGTCTATGAAGAACCCTTTATTTAAGAAAGGGTCTATGAAGAACCCTTTATTTAAGAAAGGGTCTATTGAAGCACCCTTTATTTAAGAAAGGGTCTATGAAGCACCCTTTATTTAAGAAAGGGTCTATAGAGCCAACCTTTCTTTCAGATAGGATCTATAGAAGTAGCCTTTCTTTCAGAAAGGGTCTACAGAAGCACCCTTTCATTGCAGAAATGATCTATTGAAGCTCCTTTTATTTAAGAAAGGGACTATAGATGCACCCTTTATTTCAGTAGGGTCTATAAAAGCACCTTTGCCTTTAGAAAGGGTTTATAAAATCACCCTTGCCTTTAGAAAGGGTTTATAAAAGCACCCTTTCCTTCAGAAAGGGTCTTTTAAAGCACCCTTTCCTTCAGAACAGGTCGGTAGAAGAAATCTTTCTTTCAGAAGGGTGTATAGAGGCACACTTTCTTTCAGAAAGGGTCTACAGAGGCACCCTTTCTTTCAGAAGGGTCTACAGAGGCACCCTTTCTTTCAGAAGGGTCTATAGAGGCACCCTTTCTTTCAGAAGGGTCTATAGCGGCACCCTTTCTTTCAGGAAGGGTCTACAAAGGCACCCTTTCTTTCAGAAGGTTCTTTAAAACACCCTTTCTTTCAGAAGGTTCTTTAAAACACCCTTTCCTTCAGAAAGTGTCTATAAAAGCACCCTTGATACTTATGTGGACCTATATGGCCCATTTTGTAACATAGACTAAGCTTAGACAAAATATTACTAAGCGCAATCGGTTGATCCGTTTGAGTGTTATCGTGCGTTTCAGCTAGCCATCGGTCCAAAATTTGTCCTTCACCATTTCTTTCAGAAAGGGTCTATAGAAGCACAATTTCTTTCAGAAAGGGTCTATAGAAGCACCATTTCCTTCAGAAAGGATCTATAGAAGCATCCTTTCTATCAGAAAGGGTCTATAGAAGCACCCTTTCTTTCAGAAAGAGTCTATAGAAATACCATTACTTTCAGAAAGGGTCCATAGAAGCACCATTTCCTTCAGAAAGGATCTATAGAAGCACCCTTTGTTTGAGAAAGCGCCTATAGAAGCACTCTTTCTTTCAGAAAGAGTCTATAGACACACCAGTTCTTTCAAAAAGGGTCTATAGAAGCACCATTTCTTTCAGAATGGATCTATAGAAGCACTCTTTCTTCCAAACGGGATCTAAAGAAGTACCCTTTCTTCCAAAAAGGGTCTATAGAAGCACCCTTTCTTCCTGAAAGGATCTATAGAAGCACTCTTTCTTTCAGAAAGAGTCTATGGAAAAACCATTTCTTTTAGGAAGGGCCTATAGAAGCACCCTTTCTTTCAGGAAGGGCCTATAGAAGCACCCTTTCTTTCAGGAAGGGCCTATAGAAGCACCATTTCTTTCAGAAAGGGTCTATAGGAGCACCCTTTTTTTCAGAAAGGATCTATAGAAAGCACCCTTTCTTCCAAAAAGGATCTATAAAAGTACCCTTTCTTTCAGAAAGGGTCTATAAAACCACACTTTCTTCCAAACGGGATCTAAAGAAGTACCCTTTCTTCCAAAACGGGTCTATAGAAGCACCCTTTCTTCCTGAAAGGATCTATAGAAGCACTCTTTCTTTCAGAATGAGTCTATGGAAAAACCATTTCTTTCAGGAAGGGCCTATAGAAGCACCCTTTCTTTCAGGAAGGGCCTATAGAAGCACCCTTTCTTTCAGGAAGGGCCTATAGAAGCACCCTTTCTTTCAGGAAGGGCCTATAGAAGCACCCTTTCTTTCAGAAATTGTCTATAGAAGCACCCTTTCTTTCAGAAATTGTCTATAGAAGCACCCTTTCTTTCAGAAAGAAGCACCCTTTCTTTCAGTAAGGGTCTATAGAAGCACCCTTTCTTTCAGAAAAGTTCTATAGAAGCACCCTTTCTTTCAGAAATTGTCTATAGAAGCACCCTTTCTTTCAGAAATTGTCTATAGAAGCACCCTTTCTTTCAGAAAGAGTCTATAGAAGCACCCTTTCTTTCAGTAAGGGTCTATAGAAGCACCCTTTCTTTCAGAAAAGTTCTATAGAAGCACCCTTTCTTTCAGAAATTGTCTATAGAAGCACCCTTTCTTTCAGAAGTTGTCTATAGAAGCACCCTTTCTTTCAGTAAGGGTCTATAGGAGCACCCTTTCTTTCAGAAAAGTTCTATAGAAGCACCCTTTCTTTCAGAAATTGTCTATAGAAGCACCCTTTCTTTCAGAAATTGTCTATAGAAGCACCCTTTCTTTCAGAAATTGTCTATAGAAGCACCCTTTCTTTCAGTAAGGGTCTATAGAAGCACCCTTTCTTTCAGAAAAGTTCTATAGAAGCACCCTTTCTTTCAGAAATTGTCTATAGAAGCACCCTTTCTTTCAGAAATTGTCTATAGAAGCACCCTTTCTTTCAGTAAGGGTCTATAGAAGCACCCTTTCTTCCAGAAAAGTTCTATAGAAGCACCCTTTCTTTCAGTAAGGGTCTATAGAAGCACCCTTTCTTTCAGTAAGGGTCTATAGAAGCACCCTTTCTTTCAGAAAAGTTCTATAGAAGCACCCTTTCTTTCAGAAATTGTCTATAGAAGCACCCTTTCTTTCAGTAAGGGTCTATAGAAGCACCCTTTCTTTCAGAAAAGTTCTATAGAAGCACCCTTTCTTTCAGAAATTGTCTATAGAAGCACCCTTTCTTTCAGAAATTGTCTATAGAAGCACCCTTTCTTTCAGAAATTGTCTATAGAAGCACCCTTTCTTTCAGAAAGAGTCTATAGAAGCACCCTTTCTTTCAGTAAGGGTCTATAGAAGCACCCTTTCTTTCAGAAAAGTTCTATAGAAGCACCCTTTATTTCAGAAATTGTCTATAGAAGCACCCTTTCTTTCAGAAAGAGTCTATAGAAGCACCCTTTCTTTCAGTAAGGGTCTATAGAAGCACCCTTTCTTTCAGAAAAGTTATATAGAAGCACCCTTTCTTTCAGAAATTGTCTATAGAAGCACCCTTTCTTTCAGAAATTGTCTATAGAAGCACCCTTTCTTTCAGAAATTGTCTATAGAAGCACCCTTTCTTTCAGAAATTGTCTATAGAAGCACCCTTTCTTTCAGAAAGAGTCTATAGAAGCACCCTTTCTTTCAGTAAGGGTCTATAGAAGCACCCTTTCTTCCAGAAAAGTTCTATAGAAGCACCCTTTCTTTCAGTAAGGGTCTATAGAAGCACCCTTTCTTTCAGAAAAGTTGTATAGAAGCACCCTTTCTTTCAGAAATTGTCTATAGAAGCACCCTTTCTTTCAGAAAGAAGCACCCTTTCTTTCAGTAAGGGTCTATAGAAGCACCCTTTCTTTCAGAAAAGTTCTATAGAAGCACCCTTTCTTTCAGAAATTGTCTATAGAAGCACCCTTTCTTTCAGAAAGAGTCTATAGAAGCACCCTTTCTTTCAGTAAGGGTCTATAGAAGCACCCTTTCTTTCAGAAAAGTTCTATAGAAGCACCCTTTCTTTCAGAAATTGTCTATAGAAGCACCCTTTCTTTCAGAAATTGTCTATAGAAGCACCCTTTCTTTCAGAAATTGTCTATAGAAGCACCCTTTCTTTCAGAAAGAGTCTATAGAAGCACCCTTTCTTTCAGTAAGGGTCTATAGAAGCACCCTTTCTTTCAGAAAAGTTCTATAGAAGCACCCTTTCTTTCAGAAATTGTCTATAGAAGCAACCTTTCTTTCAGAAAGAGTCTATAGAAGCACCCTTTCTTTCAGTAAGGGTCTATAGAAGCACCCTTTCTTTCAGAAAAGTTATATAGAAGCACCCTTTCTTTCAGAAATTGTCTATAGAAGCACCCTTTCTTTCAGAAATTGTCTATAGAAGCACCCTTTCTTTCAGAAATTGTCTATAGAAGCACCCTTTCTTTCAGAAATTGTCTATAGAAGCACCCTTTCTTTCAGAAATTGTCTATAGAAGCACCCTTTCTTTCAGAAATTGTCTATAGAAGCACCCTTTCTTTCAGAAATTGTCTATAGAAGCACCCTTTCTTTCAGAAAGAGTCTATAGAAGCACCCTTTCTTTCAGTAAGGGTCTATAGAAGCACCCTTTCTTCCAGAAAAGTTCTATAGAAGCACCCTTTCTTTCAGAAATTGTCTATAGAAGCACCCTTTCTTTCAGAAAGGGTCTATAGAAGCAACCTTTCTTTCAGAAAGAGTCTATAGAAAAACTCTTTCATTGCAGAAATGTTCTATAGAAGCACCCTTTATTTTAGAAAGGATCTAGAGAAGCACCTTTTTTTCAGAAAGGGTCTATAGAAACACCCTTTCTTTTTAGAAATGGTCTATAGAAGCACCCTTTCCTTCAGAAAGGGTCTATAGAAAAAACCCTTTCTTTCAGAAATGGTCTATAGAAGCACCCTTTATTTTAGAAAAGTTCTATAGAAGCACCCTTTCTTTCAGAAATTGTCTATAGAAGCACCCTTTCTTTCAGAAAGGGTCTATAGAAGCACCCTTTCTTTCAGAAAGAGTCTATAGAAAAACTCTTTCATTGCAGAAATGTTCTATAGAAGCACCCTTTATTTTAGAAAGGATCTATACAAGCACCTTTTTTTCAGAAAGGGTCTATAGAAACACCCTTTCTTTTTAGAAATGGTCTATAGAAGCACCCTTTCCTTCAGAAATGGTCCGTAGAAGCAACCTTTCCTTCAGAAAGGGTCTATAGAAGCACTGGTTCATAGCAGAAATGGTCTATTGAAGCACCTTTATTTAAGAAAGGGTCTATTGCACCTTTTTTCAGAAAGGGTCTATAAAAATACCCTTTCTTTCAGAAATGGCCTATAGAAACACCCTTTGTTTCAGAAAGGGTCTATAGAAACACCCGTTAGTTTAGAAAAGTTCTAGAGAAGCACCCTTTCTTCCAGAAATTGTCTATAGAAGCACCCTTTCTTTCAGAAAGAGTCTATAGAAAAATTCTCTCATTGCAGAAATGTTCTATAGAAGCACCCTTTATTTTAGAAAATATCTATAGAAGCACCTTTTATCAGAAAGGGTCTATAGAAGCACCCTTTCTTTCAGGAAGGGCCTATAGAAGCACCCTTTCTTTCAGAAATTGTCTATAGAAGCACCCTTTCTTTCAGAAAGAAGCACCCTTTCTTTCAGTAAGGGTCTATAGAAGCACCCTTTCTTTCAGAAAAGTTCTATAGAAGCACCCTTTCTTTCAGAAAAGTTCTATAGAAGCACCCTTTCTTTCAGAAAAGTTCTATAGAAGCACCCTTTCTTTCAGAAATTGTCTATAGAAGCACCCTTTCTTTCAGAAAGAGTCTATAGAAGCACCCTTTCTTTCAGTAAGGGTCTATAGAAGCACCCTTTCTTTCAGAAAAGTTCTATAGAAGCACCCTTTCTTTCAGAAATTGTCTATAGAAGCACCCTTTCTTTCAGAAAAGTTATATAGAAGCACCCTTTCTTTCAGAAATTGTCTATAGAAGCACCCTTTCTTTCAGAAATTGTCTATAGAAGCACCCTTTCTTTCAGAAATTGTCTATAGAAGCACCCTTTCTTCCAGAAAAGTTCTATAGAAGCACCCTTTCTTTCAGTAAGGGTCTATAGAAGCACCCTTTCTTCCAGAAAAGTTCTATAGAAGCACCCTTTCTTTCAGAAAAGTTCTATAGAAGCACCCTTTCTTTCAGTAAGGGTCTATAGAAGCACCCTTTCTTTCAGAAAAGTTCTATAGAAGCACCCTTTCTTTCAGTAAGGGTCTATAGAAGCACCCTTTCTTTCAGAAAAGTTCTATAGAAGCACCCTTTCTTTCAGAAATTGTCTATAGAAGCACCCTTTCTTTCAGAAAGAGTCTATAGAAGCACCCTTTCTTTCAGTAAGGGTCTATAGAAGCACCCTTTCTTTCAGAAAAGTTCTATAGAAGCACCCTTTCTTTCAGTAAGGGTCTATAGAAGCACCCTTTCTTTCAGTAAGGGTCTATAGAAGCACCCTTTCTATCAGAAAAGTTATATAGAAGCACCCTTTCTTTCAGAAATTGTCTATAGAAGCACCCTTTCTTTCAGAAATTGTCTATAGAAGCACCCTTTCTTTCAGAAATTGTCTATAGAAGCACCCTTTCTTTCAGAAATTGTCTATAGAAGCACCCTTTCTTCCAGAAAAGTTCTATAGAAGCACCCTTTCTTTCAGTAAGGGTCTATAGAAGCACCCTTTCTTCCAGAAAAGTTCTATAGAAGCACCCTTTCTTTCAGTAAGGGTCTATAGAAGCACCCTTTCTTTCAGAAAAGTTCTATAGAAGCACCCTTTCTTTCAGTAAGGGTCTATAGAAGCACCCTTTCTTTCAGAAAAGTTCTATAGAAGCACCCTTTCTTTCAGAAATTGTCTATAGAAGCACCCTTTCTTTCAGAAAGAGTCTATAGAAGCACCCTTTCTTTCAGTAAGGGTCTATAGAAGCACCCTTTCTTTCAGAAAAGTTCTATAGAAGCACCCTTTCTTTCAGAAATTGTCTATAGAAGCACCCTTTCTTTCAGAAATTGTCTATAGAAGCACCCTTTCTCTCAGAAAGAGTCTATAGAAGCACCCTTTCTTTCAGTAAGGGTCTATAGAAGCACCCTTTCTTTCAGAAAAGTTCTATAGAAGCACCCTTTCTTTCAGAAATTGTCTATAGAAGCACCCTTTCTTTCAGAAATTGTCTATAGAAGCACCCTTTCTTTCAGAAATTGTCTATAGAAGCACCCTTTCTTTCAGAAAGAGTCTATAGAAGCACCCTTTCTTTCAGTAAGGGTCTATAGAAGCACCCTTTCTTTCAGAAAAGTTCTATAGAAGCACCCTTTCTTTCAGAAATTGTCTATAGAAGCACCCTTTCTTTCAGAAAGAGTCTATAGAAGCACCCTTTCTTTCAGTAAGAGTCTATAGAAGCACCATTTCTTTCAGAAAAGTTATATAGAAGCACCCTTTCTTTCAGAAATTGTCTATAGAAGCACCCTTTCTTTCAGAAATTGTCTATAGAAGCACCCTTTCTTTCAGAAATTGTCTATAGAAGCACCCTTTCTTTCAGAAATTGTCTATAGAAGCACCCTTTCTTTCAGAAATTGTCTATAGAAGCACCCTTTCTTTCAGTAAGGGTCTATAGAAGCACCCTTTCTTTCAGAAAAGTTCTATAGAAGCACCCTTTCTTTCAGTAAGGGTCTATAGAAGCACCCTTTCTTTCAGAAAAGTTCTATAGAAGCACCCTTTCTTTCAGAAATTGTCTATAGAAGCACCCTTTCTTTCAGAAAGAGTCTATAGAAGCACCCTTTCTTTCAGTAAGGGTCTATAGAAGCACCATTTCTTTCAGAAAAGTTATATAGAAGCACCCTTTCTTTCAGAAATTGTCTATAGAAGCACCCTTTCTTTCAGAAATTGTCTATAGAAGCACCCTTTCTTTCAGAAATTGTCTATAGAAGCACCCTTTCTTTCAGAAATTGTCTATAGAAGCACCCTTTCTTTCAGAAATTGTCTATAGAAGCACCCTTTCTTTCAGAAATTGTCTATAGAAGCACCCTTTCTTTCAGAAATTGTCTATAGAAGCACCCTTTCTTTCAGAAATTGTCTATAGAAGCACCCTTTCTTTCAGAAAGAGTCTATAGAAGCACCCTTTCTTTCAGTAAGGGTCTATAGAAGCACCCTTTCTTCCAGAAAAGTTCTATAGAAGCACCCTTTCTTTCAGAAATTGTCTATAGAAGCACCCTTTCTTTCAGAAAGGGTCTATAGAAGCACCCTTTCTTTCAGAAAGAGTCTATAGAAAAACTCTTTCATTGCAGAAATGTTCTATAGAAGCACCCTTTATTTTAGAAAGGATCTAGAGAAGCACCTTTTTTCAGAAAGGGTCTATAGAAACACCCTTTCTTTTTAGAAATGGTCTATAGAAGCACCCTTTCCTTCAGAAAGGGTCTATAGAAAAACCCTTTCTTTCAGAAATGGTCTATAGATGCACCCTTTATTTTAGAAAAGTTCTATAGAAGCACCCTTTCTTTCAGAAATTGTCTATAGAAGCACCCTTTCTTTCAGAAAGGGTCTATAGAAGCACCTTTTCTTTCAGAAAGAGTCTATACAAAAACTCTTTCATTGCAGAAATGTTCTATAGAAGCACCCTTTATTTTAGAAAGGATCTATAGAAGCACCTTTTTTTCAGAAAGGGTCTATAGAAACACCCTTTCTTTTTAGAAATGGTCTATAGAAACACCCTTTCTTTTTAGAAATGGTCTATAGAAGCACCCTTTCCTTCAGAAATGGTCCGTAGAAGCAACCTTTCCTTCAGAAAGGGTCTATAGAAGCACTATTTCATAGCAGAAATGGTCTATTGAAGCACCTTTATTTAAGAAAGGGTCTATTGCACCTTTTTTCAGAAAGGGTCTATAAAAATACCCTTTCTTTCAGAAATGGCCTATAGAAACACCCTTTGTTTCAGAAAGGGTCTATAGAAACACCCGTTAGTTTAGAAAAGTTCTATAGAAGCACCCTTTCTTCCAGAAATTGTCTATAGAAGCACCCTTTCTTTCAGAAAGAGTCTATAGAAAAATTCTTTCATTGCAGAAATGTTCTATAGAAGCACCCTTTATTTTAGAAAATATCTATAGAAGCACCTTTTATCAGAAAGGGTCTATAGAAGCACCCTTTCTTTCAGAAAGGGCCTATAGAAACACCCTTTCTTTCAGAAATGGTCCGTAGAAGCAACCTTTCCTTCAGAAATGGTCCGTAGAAGCAACCTTTCCTTCAGAAAGGGTCTATAGAAGCACTCTTTCATAGCAGAAATGGTCTATTGAAGCACCTTTATTTAAGAAAGGGTCTATTGCACCTTTTTTCAGAAAGGGTCTATAAAAATACCCTTTCTTTCCGAAATGGCCTATAGAAACACCCTTTTTTCAGAAAGGGTCTATAGAAACACCCGTTTTTCAGAAAGGGTCTACAGAAGCATCCTTTCCTCAAGAAAATGTTTATAGAAAAACTCTTTCATTGCAGAAATGGTCTATAGAAGCACCCTTTATTTTAGAAAGGATCTATAGAAGCACCTTTTTTCAGAAAGGGTCTATAGAAACAATCTTTCTTTCAGAAATGGTCTATTGAAGCACCCTTATTTCAGAAAGGGTCTACAGAGGCTTCCTTTCTTTCAGAAGGGTCTATAGAGGTACCCTTTCTTTCAGAAGGGTCTGTAGGGGCACCCTTTCTTTCAGAAAGGGTCTACAAAGGCTCCCTTTCTTTCAGAAGGTTCTATAAAAGCACCCTTTCCTTCAGAAAGTGTCTATAAAAGCACCCTTGATACTTATGTGGACCGATATGGCCCATTTTGTAACATAGACTAAGCTTAGACAAAATATTACTAAGCGCAATCGGTTGATCCGTTTGAGTGTTATCGTGCGTTTCAGCTAGCCGTCGGTCCAAAATTTGTCCTTCGTAATATGTTGTCCAAACTTTTCGAAGATGGGCACTATCGGTCCACACCTTCCGGTACCTCACCCCAAAAATTAAAAACATGTCTCTAAAATGGTACGCGGTCTTCTGTTTAGGGTACCTCCCCCCATAAAATTCAATATTTTTTGTTTAAGTTCAATTTAGAATCTGATGTTACTCTTTGAGGTCCTGTTTGCAGCGATATCATGTTTACGTAGGCAAATCCACGCTTACTGACATAGTGGTCCATAACGTCTATATTATACGGTTACCAACAGAAATGAATAGAGGCCGCGCTATCTATCGAAAAGAAATGACCCCCAAAATAAGATTCCCTTTTTGCACGTATGAACTTTCCGACCAAAAATATATATTTTCGTTAAAGTTCAAAAGTGTTGCGGAGGAGGTAATTGAAGGAATGCATCGGCATAGTCCATTTTGGAATTGACTATGCCGAAACATTCTTGGAAGTACCTCCTCCGCCTAACTTTAATCACAATAT
Organism: Musca autumnalis; assembly: GCF_047663935.1. NCBI lineage: Eukaryota > Metazoa > Arthropoda > Insecta > Diptera > Muscidae > Musca > Musca autumnalis. The sequence continues at coordinate 50,804,235 of NW_027412088.1, forward strand.
ATATTTTTGGTCGGCAAGTTCATACGTCCAAAAGGGCCACAAAATCTGAAAACCCCCTAATACATAATTATTGGGGAATAGGATTATGGTTGCGTAGCCGGTATTCCATATATGAAAGGTTCCATTCACACAGGCTGGGGCTGTGTCCGACTGATAATTTTTTTACTTGGTATGCGGGGTACACACGATCCGTGTTGACTGTCAGTTTTGGTCAAATAATCGGTTGCTTGCCAGTGTGGCCGTACATTTTTGTCAGTCATCAGACAACCACAAAATATTTTGTGGTTGCTGAACAGTTGGAAATTTATCGATATTTCCGAAAAAGCGACAGTCAAAACTGATCGTGTGTACCCTGGTTTATATCCGAAACGCATGTCTAGGAGTGTATCACACAGTCGATAGGCCTCATCAAAGTAACTGTTTTAAGGCCTAAGTACATAAGCTGCTGGCTTTCTTGCTCCGCGTCACTTCTGATAAAAGAATAAGGAAGGCCGAGCCAATTTTGATATATGTTGCCCTTTTCGTTTTTTATTATTTTATCAGAAAGAGCAAGGGCAACAAAAGCCACCAGCTTATGTACATACCTAAGCCTTTAGACCCCGCACGAATATTCAGACCAAATCCGTTTGAGACCAATTCTGTTATTGTTGATGTGCTATAGTCATCGATTGCATATACATATTAAATATACACATAAACATTTTACTTTTTTTAATATGTTCAAAAAATGTTGCATTTTCTATTGCTGTTCGTCATGACGATGACTCAAATCGCCAGCTTGTTTACTTCCACATACATGCACACAAATTTAGAAATAGGCAATATTCCCATTTAGCTAGAACATATTAACATTTTTGTTTGTATGTATTTTTAGTTTGATTGCACTATTAAACTAAAATGGTCCAAATTCATAAAGTAAACATTTCAAAATAAAGAATGAATATCTTTTAAATATCGTCTAAAACGAAAATAGTTTGCTTGGCTGATATGACAAACTGATGGCGGTGTGGCGTTGTTAACGGTGATCGAAAGCCAAAAATATCAACACACGCTAATATAAATAAATACATATGTATATATGTACATATATCAACAAATATGCAGACAACAATCATATTCATGTGAGGTGACTGACAAAGCCATAAGTTTTTGTTTCAAAAGTTTTTTTGTTTTCTTTTTCAAAGAATTTCTGTGACGTTTCAATGAATATTTGATATATTTTTAATGATTGCGAAAATATGTCTATAAGCCAGACAACTAAAAAAAACTATGAATTTGTTAAAATAATGTGTCGTAAATCATAAACGTGCTATTTATTTTAATTTTACATAGTTTAGGAATCCAGTAACTACATACATAATATATGTATGTACATATATTTTGTTTATCGTTAGTGAGTTGGGGGGTAGGGGGCAAATGAGTTTCCCAAATGATGTCATATGTTGACCTCCACTCGTTTCTTTGACAGATTTAATATTTTAAGTGTGTCACATATGGTCACTTAAGTTATTAACAATGATGCTAGTTCTCAATGACGACAAGCGGAATGGACCTACAACCAAAGAGATATCCCCCATTAATGCAATTTTTTAGACGGACAGACATGGCTAAATCGATTCTAAATTGTCTGAAACTAATTTCGTCCAAACATATGTACTTGGGGTCTAAAACATTTATTTCGATGAGGCAGTGTTTTGTCAGTGGCTGAGGGTATACTTATTTTGTTTTTAATTAAATGTGAAAACTTAGGTCACAAATATCAGTCGACTTTGCACACAGAGATATCTACTCAGCCTGTGACATCATATCTCCAGTTCTAGGAATGTGGCTGTTTCGGTGGGTTGTAATCACAAAACTACTGGAGTTAGTTTAAGGGGTAGTTTACACTATATGTAAATGTCATATGACATGAAATTTTCCATCGTTATATATTCGCTAATATGTGCAATATTGGAGATTTCCCTTACGCCATTTACTCTGTAGACCGACAGCAGCAAAAATGTAAAAAAAACTACTTTCCACATTGCCTCCGTGGGTAGATATGGAATGTTTTTTTTTTCGTGTCATATGACTTTGATAGATAGTGTAAACTACCTCAAAGTAGGTTTTGCGGCGCAGTTGAAAACTTGCAGTCCTGTGCCGAATGGTGGACCGTGCAAAACCGCGTCATCGCTCCTTGACCTATAGGAATTTAGACGGCTGCACGAACCCTAGCGTAGTTGAGCCAAAACTACTATGGTTTGTCGTGGCAGATGGCGCTAATCAGCTGCGATAGATAAGAGAAGGTTTTCCGAGCAGCGCATTCACACAATAGTTGCTTATACCATCCGCGAATACTATTTAGACCAACTTGATAGGCTTGCCGTCTATGGGGTTATCTCTTGTAACGTTGGTCCTCTCTTTCTAGATGATTAGGATGACTCTCACGATAACAACCGAGCAAGTACTACAACGAGGGCGTGCCATTGTACTGCTGTACTGGAAGAATCGTTATCTACTCATGTAGCTGGTCCACTGAAGACATGCGTCATTTAGATGTCAATATTTTTATACCCTCAGCATTTATGCTAACGAGGGTATATACACTTTCATACGGGCAAAATGTGCCTCATCGAAATAATGGTTTTAGACCCCAAGTATGTTTGGACGAAATCCGTTCCAGACAATTAGGAGTTGACTTAGTAATGTCAGTCTGTCTGTCTGTCTGACTGGCTGGAGCGCACGATAACTCTCGAACGTATGAACCGGTTTGGTCCAAAATTTGGATTTCGCAATATTTTGTCCAAACTTAGTTTAAGTTCGAAGATGGGTTATATCGGTACACTCCTTGCGGTACCTCCCCCACAAAAGTTCGAAAATGTTCGGAAATTTTGTGCGCACCATAACTCTTGAAGGGTGTAACCGATTTGGTCCATACTTTGCACATCGTGAATTTTCTACCAAACTTAAACGATGTTCCAATATGGACTCAATCGGTCCACTCCTTCGGGTACCTACCACACAATAAGTCGTAAAAGTTCAGTTTAGGACCTACTCTCGAATCGCTTTGATTTTTGTTGTGACAACTTGTATTCACTGTCCCCTTTACGACGGTACAAGTTTCATAAGGGGCAAGGCCATACTTCCTGAGAAAATCGCCTGAAAGGTGCAAAAAAAAACCCCTATGACACCGTGTGTAGTGGTTGGAGCGCAAGATAACTCTTGAACGGATCTGTCGATACGATTCAAAATTTGGCCTTCATAATATTAAGTACAAACTTAGTTTAAGTTCGAAGACAAGCCATATCGGTCCACTGCTTCAGGTACCACCCCCATAAAAGTTCAAGATAACTCTCGAACCGATCTCCCGATTCGGTCCAAAATGTAGCCTTCTTAATATTAAGTCCAAAATTAGTTTAAGTTCGAAGATAAGCCATATCGGTCCACTCCTTCAGGTACCACCCCCACAAAAGTTCAAGATAACTCTCGAACCGATCTCCCGATTCGGTCCAAAATGTGGCCTTCTTAATATTAAGTCCAAAATTAGTTTAAGTTCGAAGATAAGCCTTATCGGTCCACTTCTTCAGGTACCACCCCCACAAATGTTCAAAAATGTTCGGAAAAATTGTGAGCACGATAACTTTTGATGGGTGTGAACGATTAGGTCCATACTTTACATCTCCTAATATATATCTTAGATATAGATCAGGTTCGAATATGGGCTATATTTGTCCACTCTTTCGGGTAGCTACCACACAAAATTTCGGATAAGTTCACTTTAAAACTTGCTCTCGACCTGCTCTCACTTTGATTTTTGTTGAAGCAACTTTGATTCGCTGCCTCAATTACGACGGTAAAAGTTTTTCCAGTCCATACTTCTTGAGAAAACAACCCGAAAGGTGTAAAAACCCGCTATGGCACTATATGTAGTGGCTGGAGAGCACGATAACTCTTGAACTGATCAACCGATTTGGTCCAAAATTTGGCCTTCGTCATATTTTGTCCAAACTTAGTTTCAGTTCGAAGATAGGCAATATCGGTCCACAACTTCTCCAATATTTAAAAAAATTTCATTAAAATTGTATGTATGATATCTCTTGAACGGGGCAACCAATTTCGTTCAAACTTTGGATCTTCTAATATTTTGTCCAAATTTAGCTTAACTTCTAAAATGGCCCTTATTGGGCCTCTCCTCAGGGTGTCCCCCCCACCAAACTTCAACATTTATGTCTAAGTGCAGTTTAGGGTCTTTTCAAAGATCCTTCGGAATTGTATACCGATGCTGTTCGTCGTGGACCTGTTTACAGCGATATCATGTTTTCCGTGGACAAGTCCATGCTTCCTGGCATACTGGTCCAAAAGTTATACGATGACCCACTGAAATTACTAGTGGGCGCGACATCTATCGAAAAGATATGACTCTCAAATAAGATCCACTTCCATAATGGACTATGTCGGTCCATTCCTTCAAGTACCACCTCCGCAACACTTTTGAACTTTAATCCTAATCCAAAATTTTGTCGGCAAGTTCAAATGTCCAAAAAGAGCCAACAAATTCTTAAAAGATCCTAAACACATTCGATCTGTTTGTCAATGAAAGTTTCAATCCACATACGCTGAGGGCATATCTCTGTCGGCAAAGCCGACTGATATTTTTTACTTGTTGGATCACGTTCCACTTATATTCGCGGACCACATCGGTGCCGCATAGTTCACCACAGACCAACCTATTTTGTTATATATTTGATCAACAAGGTTTATTTATCTTCACCCCAAGTGATGTTAGCTAGGGACTTGAGGACCATGTTCCTACCTAGCAGATCGCTGTGGGATGCGCGGACGACGGGAACATGTTGTCAAATGTGATCCGTACAATCATGCGGTAGTTAGTGGTCGGAATTCTTCTACCATCGACCATGACATTCAACTCAGTGCTCACCTCTGCAGTTCATGTGGTGAACAGAGTGGCCGTAGATTTAGTGGCGGACATTTGCATATTCCTCGAGCGCAAAAGGTGGTAAGATCAGTTATATAGGAGTTCAGCCTTTCATAAATGACATCAGGGAAGGCACGCGACGCATAAGTAACAATCTCAATGCCATCTGGAAGGGAGTGGTAAAGGTTAAACAGTTCCGGAGATATTTTGTTGTTGTGTATTGTTGACCTGTTGTATTGTAATTTTTCTGATGATATTTTTCGGCTTAAGGTCAGTAAAAAGCGTTGTTTATTTTTGATGATTTTCTTTATTTATTCCGATATTTCGATTGACATCGTCAATCATCTTCAGGGAAACTATAAAAATACAAATATTACAATATTTAAAACCCAAAATGAATATTTAAAACACAAAAATTATTACTTTGTTGAGAAAAGCTGTTGGTTTCTTTCACCGTTTGTGCTAAACTAACTTTTTTGACGTGTGTGCTTTTGTACTAAGTTTCTGTACATGTGTGCACAGTGGTCTGTATCGCTTTTATAGTTCATTCTAATGTCATTTGGTAATTTAATTATATGTAGCATTTCTAAAGTAAATCGTCGTTTGTAGTTGTTTTCTTGTGCCAATAATAATTTTTGTGTTTTAAATATTCATTTTGGGTTTTAAATATTGTAATATTTGTATTTTTATAGTTTCCCTGAAGATGATTGACGATGTCAATCGAAATATCGGAATAAATAAAGAAAATCATCAAAAATAAACAACGCTTTTTACTGACCTTAAGCCGAAAAATATCATCAGAAAAGTTCCGGAGATATTTACTATACTGGACTTGGCCTTCTTATTCCTAAACGTTTCACGTTTCAAACTTGGCTCGATGTCTTCAAACAGCGTGGGGTGTTTGACAGTATCGTACGGCTTGCTCTGGTTGAGTCCTCGATTAATATGTGTGGAAATGGCGTGCAGAACTGTTGTCGCTGTGTGCTGTTTAATGAACCCATGCTGATGATCGGCAACTGGATAGCTATTTTTGACGCTGGAGACAACTAAAGCATCAATGGCCGACAAAAGCGAAATCGAAATTGACTGGCTTCAGTAGCGGGACCACCCTGCCCATTTTCCAGACTTCGGTAACAATGTGGGTAGCTATCTCACCATTATCATGGAGATTCCATCAGGGCCCAAAGTTTTGGATGATTTAGCTATCCTAATGACATTCGCAACATCATCCATTATAAATTGTGGTGGTTCATCGTCGGCAGGAAGGGATCTAATGTGACGTAGCACTGTTCTCTTCGCCCCGTTACTACCGGTGCGCTCGACAAATTGTCGAATAAAAAAACTAGCGCACCCTCGCCAAACGTGACTGAGATCATACCTTACTTCTTTCCAGGCTTCTAGAGTGACTTAACCGTTGCCCACAATTCACTTATTCCGGCTCCAATGTTGCAACTATTCAAATGATTTAGTCACTTATTCCGAGTATGCTCACCGGCCAACCTGTTAATTTTTAGTGTCAGCTCCCTGACTCTGGGGTCACGGGGGGTTGGCTCTACGAAGCTCATCGCACTCATTTGCAAATCCCATTACCTCTGCTTGGAAGTTTGGCCTGACTCCTGGTATTCGACCATGGTATATGGCAAGCGGCTGCAGCGGTGATGATATCTTGGAACATCCATTCTGCTACCCGAAGATCAGAAGGGTTGGGTAGATCTCTGAGGGGGGATTAGTGAACTCTCTGATCCTAAGGCAATTAGTTTCCCCATGATTGACGAAAGTGCGGTAAGTTACCCGACGTCGTAATGGTACATGCTGATGATCGATAACTGCATTTCTGACGCTGGGGAGGACTAAAGCCCCAAGGGTCTTTGCTACGGGCAACAAAAGCGAAATCGGTCCTTACGAATCACCTGAGCTGACATCATTGCCTGGCTTCAGTAGCACGACCACACTGCTCATGTTTCAGAATTTAGGAACGATGTGGGTGGCTAGCGCCAGGTTGAGGACATTGGTGAGATACTCGATTTCCGATTCATCCAGCTGTTTCAGCATTACCATGGAGATTACATTAGGGACCAACGCTTTGGATAATTTAGCGTTCCTGGCATTCGCATCATCATACATTGTAAAATGTGCTGGTTCATCCTCGATACGAAGAGATCTAATGCGATGTAGTACCCTTCCCTTCGCCATGTCACTCCCGGGGTGATCGACAAACTGCCCATTAAAATGACTTGCGCACCACGTCGGATCATTCAACGTAACGTCGCCAAATGTGGCTGAGGCCCTATCTATCTTCTTTCCTGGCCTCGGGAGTGATTTAATCGTTGCCCACAATTTAGCCACTTGTTCCGCTTATACTCATCGACCAACCAGTTAACTTCCAATGCCAGCTCCATGACTCTGGGGTCACTGGAGTTTGAACAACGGCGCTCATTACTGAAACCTTGTAAAACGCTATAATATAAACATGGCCTAAATCCAATGAGACTGATGATTCTGAATCACTTGAAAGTGAAGTTTTTAATATCGTTAATTTAATTCATATATAAGTGTAATTATTTGTTAAACATTTTTGGGGATTTTTTTGAGGAAATTCAATAAAATCTGGGGGAAATTTTTGGACAAGTTGGGGAAAAGAGGCTAAAAATACTGGTAACGCTGTGGACAACTATTAATCGGCGGAAGGTATACGTTTAGCAATTCTACCTCGACAGTCAGGTGTGGCTGCTGCATTCCATGTACGGTAGAGCTGGCAAACTATCGATAGCCGCACCATTCGATAGTTTCGATGTTTCTTATAAAAATCTATAGTATCGATACTATCGTTAGTTTTCCATCGCCTGTATTTGAAATCAAAATGATGGATTTTAAATGTCAATTACATAGAGTATATGTCAAATTAAATACAGTGGATTTATTGGCAAATATTCATTTGACATATGTGGAAGTGACAGTTGAAATCCAATGGATTTAATAAATTTAAAACGCCGTAATTATTAGACCTTTTGTCGGGTTAACCTTCTTTATGAATATTAAACTACGTTTATACCACATTTAGAATATACCTGGTTTAGCAAATCCAGTCTATTTAATTTGTAATTATACCATCAGCATTTATGCTAACGAGTGTATTTACACGTTCATACGGGCAAAATGTGCCTCATCGAAATAATGGTTTAAGACCCCATGTATGTTTGGACGAAATGTGTTTCAGACAATTTGCAGTTGATTTAGCCATGTCCGTCTGTCTGTCTGGCTGGAGCGCACGAACGGATCAACCGATTCGTTCTAAATTTTGGCTTTCGTAATATTTTGTCCAAACTTAGTTTAAGTTCGAAGATGGGTTATATCGGTCCACTCCTTCCGGTACCTCCCCCACAAAAGTTCGAAAATGTTCGAAAAATTTGTGCGCACGATAACTCTTGAAGGAAGTAACCGATTTGGTCCATACTTAGCACATCGTGAAATTTCTACTAGACTTAGACGAGGTTTCAATATGGACTCAATCGGTCCACCTCTTCGGGTACCTCCCACACAACATTTTGGATAAATTCACTTTAAGACCTGCTCTCGAATCACTTTGATTTCTGTGGAAGCAACTAGTATTCGCTGCCTCAATTACGACAGTAAAAGTTTTTTTTCAGGTGCAAGTCCATACTTCTTGAGAAAACAACCCGAAAGTTGTAAAAAAAACCCTATGGCACCATATGTAGTGGCTGGAGAGCTCGAATCGAATACTGCGTTCGTCCACACTTTGGAGATCGTAATATTTATTCGATTATTGGATGAAATTCGAAGGTGGTGCCTAAAGTGGACCTATCACTCCCCTCGGTACCTTCCCCACAAAAGTTCGAAAATATTCCCTAAAATGGTACGCGCGATTTCTCATAGACGTAGCAACCAATTTGGTCCACACTTTGGATCTTAAAATATTGTCGAAACTTAGTTTATGTTCAAATGTAGGTCCTATCTGTCCAATCCTTGTGGTACCACCCACACAAATGTTCAACATTTTTGTGTTGTACGTTCGAGGATCCTTTGGACATTTTTACCGAAGGTTTTCCTAGTGGCCCTGTTAGTGCTAGTGTGATAAAAAAGCCCTATCTATCGATATCCCCGTAAATATTACGAATTTTTGTAGAAAATTGTCGTCTACCAAACTCTGTTGTAATTAAGGCGTTTTGCGGTGCCATCTCTAGCTCGAAAACTAACGAACTGATAGTCGTTTTATTTATTTAATTTTTTTTTGTAAGCTTAAAAATCAAATACTTCACCGATTTATTTTTTAAAAAAATATTAGGTTTTACAGAAATGATGGATACAAAAATTCATAATTTTAATTTGTGGCACAAAAACTTAGTCCCAATTTACATTGGGCGAGTTTACTTGCGGCAATTGTCATTTTGTAGGAGAGAGAGGTGAGGCATATGGTAACCCTTTGCCTCTCAGCACCCTCTCTCACCTACAAACTGACAATTGCCTCAAGTAAACTCGCCTAATGTAAATTGGGACTTACGGTTTTGGTCATAAAATGGGTAAACATATTTTGAAAATAAAGTCGATCGGTGAAGGACTAGTTTTTGATGTCCTTGATCAGCCCACAAAATTGTATGACAATAGGTTCATTGGTTTTCGAGCTAGAGTTGGCACCGTAAAACGCCTTAATTACAACAGTGTTTGGTAGAGGGCCATTTTTCACAAAAATGCGTAATTTTTTTCAAAAAAAAAAAATCGGAAAATAGATTTCAAAATGTTATTTCGAGAAAAACACGTTTTAAATTTCTATGCTATATGCAAATTATAACGAATTTATCACTTCCAACACTCATCATCTCAGTCAATTTTGTTCCGATCGTTTAGAAAATGTTATCACATATTCTATTCTACTTATTTTTTGATATTTACAAGTGGGGGTCACCCCTTTGTATGCCCTGTATCCATGGTTTTGGTAGGAACACCGTGGCGGAGGAGCTTAGTACTAATTATTCCATTTTACTTTAATACAACCCGAGGTGGAAGGTATAAAAAGTTCGACCGGGCCGAACACGTTTTAACTTGTTTTTTTTTTTTTTTTTTTTTGTACGCTCATAGGCTGAGAAAATTTAGATGCCGACATAGGCGAATGATTATTTTTTATGTATTTATTATTACTTATACGCCCAATATTGCCTGACAAAAAGTTCGTCATTGCTGTTTTGTTGATGTTTGAGAATAGCACATATGGCCTGTTCCCGTACTTTATAAAGTGGTAAAAGTCGTAAATGTTGTAATAATCGTAAACGATTTTCATATAAATTTTGTGTACGCATCATGTGTAAAAGTGGTAAAAATTTTAAAAACTTGTTAGTTCTGGAACAGAGCTATATTTTTTAATTTGATTTCCATCCATTATATTGATCGAAAGAAAATTGTATTGAAACTACATTTTGGTCATCATTTATCGTCTCTACGTCACCTGTAAACAAACAATTAACTTGTAAATCTGTTAATATATTCTTTGTTATAATCAAAATTAAAGGCAATCTGTTTCCAAGTTAACATCACCTTAATTATCGACAAAATCACAAAAGGCTGAGTCACGCATTGTCCTTAAATAAACAGTAAACGATCACATTATGCCAAATTGAATTATTTATTTCCAACTTCCGTGAAATTTTCACAAAGGAGCGAGCGGACGGAGAATAATGAGCAAATTGTCTCTGTGTTCTGAACAAACAAAGAATGAACTTCTTAATGTTGCTTATAAATGACGAAAACGCACAGACATATGCATATATACTGTCTAGATATATTCTTCTAGACGTGTTGTGTTCACATATGGATTATTTACACATTATAAACATAAATTAAATTAATATTCCAGGAAATTAAGATAAGAAGAAAATGTTAAAGAAGAACATTCATCAAATAACAATTTACAGAATTTGAAGCTGAGGCCGGTCCAATAGCGGCAGTCACTGTAAAAAGAAAAAAAACATTCTAAAAATAAAACGCCATTTTATAGTTGCAACGAATATTATTCTTCAATCAAAACACAAATAAAAGACACGCGTCGTGGCAATCAAAATGAAAGATGACCACGACGTTCATCCCGAACATTTTCTTTTTTTTATAAAATTGATTTTTGCATGCGTGAAAAAATACAGAAATAAACTAAAACAAAACAACAACAACGTCTCGGCATAGACATGAGCAAAACGTGCAAAAACAAACGGTTTTTTCATTTTATAAATATTTTTATTTAGAGCAAATAATACAAGTGAAATTGTTGTTGATACCCATCATGGATGTCTGAGGCCAGAAAAAGATTTATAATTTTATCACACCTTGAAATAATAAAAACACAACATAGCAATTGTTGAAAACAAATTGAAATAATATTTAAACAATTAGTGATTCCAAACAAAACAGTTAAGAATTCATTCAACTCTTGTGTGATTCGTCTAAATATCCAATGTGATTTGAAAGCCGGCGAGGGAAAAAAGAAAAATGTCTAAGAAACCCCGAGGGAGTATCCATAAAATTCGCCAGTTTGAATTGGAAAAGGTAAGTGAAGAAGTGAATTTTGAATAATTAAAATGATTATTGTATATTTCTTATATAAATAAATTAAATTCATATTCGTTTGCGACATTTTCATGCCCATAGGAAAGTTTGTTTGGGACGAATAGGTCCACTAATTAATTTGGAATTTATACATACATTCGGTGTTGGTGACCCTGAAAAGTTTTCCGAATCAATATCTTGGCAAATAAATCATTTACTCTCTTTGGGAATGCTCGTGCCAGCAAGTCAGACTATATGACGGATGTTAGAAGTGTTCTAAGACAGATTTGGCAGGAACTCTCATTTCGAAAAGAAAATTCCAGATCCTAAGCAAAGTGCGCCACCGTCCTACAAACTTACTGCTACAGTTTCTACGTGAATCATTCTTTCAAAACAAATAAAAATTACATTTAATTGGGAATGGCTTATTTTTTATAATTTCTTTCCACGAGACACCCCAATATTCCTTCAATCCAAATCAATCGCAATTGCCCGAAGTGTTAATGGATGAGATTGACATGAATGAACATTGACATAGCTAACAACAAAATTATAAACATTTAATTGTACATTAATTACATGGTCCACATACTAATATGAGTACTAGAATTAAGAACTTTGGTAAGGTTATTAAAGGAAGTGAAGGGAACTTAAATTAAATATATCGACTGACCTATCTTATGGGCTATTTAAAATAACTTCTCGAATTGTAGTGGTTTATTTAGTGAGTAGCATGTAGCGACAGTTCGTCCGTCTGTCTGAAGCGTACGTACACACTAACGGATCAATCGATTTGGCCCAAACTTTGGGTATTTTAATATTTTATCCAAATATAGTTTCAATTCAAAGACATAATCAAAATAAAAGAATAAAGAAGGCAGAGCAAATTTCGAACTGGGTTGCCCTTTTCTTTTTTATTCTTTTATCAGAAGCAAGCAAGGTAAGCAGGCGATGCAGCTTATGTACTCTTTTTTCTTGTAAGCTTATTAATATTAAGTTTGTTTTCATAACAACAAGTAAAAAAGTATCAGTCGGCTTTGCCGACAGAGGTATACCCTCAGGCTCTGTGAATTGGAACTTTCATCTACGAACATACCGAATGTATTTAGGGTCGTTTCAGAATTTTGTGGCACATTTTGGACATATTGAACTTGCCGACAAAAATGTGGATTAGGATTAAAGTTAAAAAGTTTTGCGGAGAAGGGAATGGACCGACATAGTGCATTACGGAAGTGGATCTTATATGGAGATTCATATCTTTTCGATAGATATCACGCCCACTAGTCATTTCAGTGTGTTATCGCATATACGAATATGGCAGTAAGCGTGGACTTGTCCACGGAAAACATATTATGGCTGTAAACAGGACCACAAAGAACATCATCGGTATAACTTTCCATGGGATCTCCGAACAGACCCTAAACTGCACTTGGACACAAATGTTGAACTTTTGTGGGGAAGGCATCCTAAGGAGAGGACCGATATGACGAAAAAATATGACGAAGGCCAAATTTTGGACCAAATCGTCAGTTCGAGAGTTATTGTGCTCTCCAGCTACTACATATGGTGCCATAGGGGTTCTTACAACTTTCTGGCTGTTTTCCCAAGGAGTATGCACCTGCCACTGAAAAAACTTTTAGCGTTGTAATTAAGACAGCGATTGCAAGTTGTTCAACAGAAATCAAAGTTAGTCAAGAGCAGGTCTTAAAGTGAACTTATCCGAAACACGATGTGTAAAGTATGGACCAAATCGGTCGCTCCCATCAAGAATTATCGTGCGTACAAATTTTCCGAACATTTTCGAACTTTTGTGGGGGAGGTCCGGAAGAAGTGGACCGATATAACCCATCTTCGAACTTAAACTTAATTTGGACAAAATATTGCGAAAGCCAAATCGGTTCATCCGTTCGAGAGTTATCGTGCGCACCAGCCAGACAGACAGAAGGACGGACATTGCTAAATCGACTCCAAATTGTCTGAAAGACAAATATACTTGGGATCTTAAACCATTATTTCGATGAGGCACATTTTGCCCTTATGAAAGTGTATACATATACACTCGTTAGCATAAATGCAGAGGGTATAACTAGCCATTAGGTGCTCTTTGAAATAAACGATATTTTGTATATTAATTTCATACTTCGTTAGAAATATTCTTAAGAAATGCACGATTATTGTCCTGATGGTACTTGGGAGAAAAATTCCTAACAAAATTTCGCTATTATTGTTGATTTCGGATTTCTTATGTGCCTTTTCGCCTTGTTTAAAGCTTGAAAAGCAATAGAAAATTTATTCGTAATAAGTTCACAGAAATGTAGCATATCCTTTAGGCAATATGTACTTTTCCGCTTTTTTTACTTTAATTTTGTATATCCTTATTACTTTCATAACATATTTTTAATAATGTTTTATTAATTATTATTTTTGTACACTTTTCTTTGTTTTTTATTTATAAATTTAATTTTGGAAATCCTTTTAATATTTACTTGTATCCTTTTGGTTATCTACGCGAATTTTTATTGCGATTTATACAACCGTCTTGATCTGATGACCACTACGAACTGATTATTTACAAAGTATGGAATTGTTAATATACCTATTTTTTTAAATAATTTCATATGCAGATTTCTCATACATATGTACATCGTGGAATATTTGAATATTTTTCAAGTGGCGTTGTAAAAACCAGGGTGTCGGAGTCTAGAAATGTTGCTGGAGTCAGGGTCTGAGTCGAAACAATAACTACACTCCGACTCCGGGCAATATTGTTCTACATTGTGGAAATATAACATTAAATACGGACGAAGGCATATTGAATAGGTAGTGGTGTCACACCAGCTGTTCGAATGTGAAGTGTCAAATCCCTTTGTAACAAAATTATTTTTGTTGTAATTTCCCCAACAACATAAAGAAAATGACATAACATAATCAACATTTCTCGATACTACTACCTGTTACATTTGCCTTGATACGAACACCACATTTTTTTCAAAAATCATTGTTTATTTTAAAAGAAAGCTATAAGAAAACATATAAGAAACGGTGTTTTATACTAAATGAAGGACGAAGGATATTTACTATCCTCCGAAGTCTAGTCTTTTCATTTCTATTTTTTGGTCCAATATTCTATGACAATCGAATTATGATTGGACCTTTAACGTCTGCAGAAGTCCTACAAGTCTTCTGTCAGAAGACCCACAAGTCTTCTCACAAAGGTCTACTGGTCTTATCATATTGTCTTCTAAGATAAACCATCCTTGCCTTCTATTAAAGGACTTGTTGGATTCCTATGAAAGCCATTGTGGACTTTATGGGAAATTCTACTGATTGCACTGTGACAAAAAATTGTTCTTTATCAGTTTTACCCGTTCCTTTTTCAAAAACACCGTATGTTTATGTATTTCGGAACATTTCGTAAAAGCTGTTAGCTATGTATCATGGTACAATAATACAGGTAGCATTATCAAGCCAGCTGATGGTAACATAATGTGTCAATTGCATTGAATTGATGTCAAATTTTGACATCTTATGTTACCAACAATTGCTGATGCGGCTACCTGTGTATTTGTACCATGCTATGTATGAAATTCGGGTGGTTATAGTACGTTTATATATAACCGGATTTAACAAACCCACTCGGTTTTGAAAGTCAATTCAATTGCATGTTCGTCAAAGAAATCCTCATAAGGAAGGTTAACCCGACAAAAATCAGCCTATTAAAGCCCCGACTGACTACTGGTCATTAATTGCGTATAATTTTTACCGGATGTTGTCCTTATGATTTGTATTGCCCCTTCACATATTTTAAAAGCTTAAAGATTTTCTCACGGGGAAGAGTTCCTTCCAGAATGCACTCGTGCAAAAAACAAAAATAACCGCCCAATCGTTTTAAATTGAATTTTCCTGCTTTTTTCAATGTAAGATTCCACAGATTCGATAACTTCGCATGTAAATAGTATTTGCAAGTTCTTGCAACTATTTGCGTGAACATCTTTGTTATCGAACAGCATTTTGTAAAATTTGTACAAATTTACCATAGCTCAAACGTCAAATGAAATCTCATCTAGATTTCATTTGACGTTTAACCTATGGATTTGACAGTTGAAATCGAGTGGATTTCGTAAATGTAAACCAAGCATAAGCAATGAAATTGACAATTGAAATCGAGTGGATTTCGTAAATGTAAACTTACTATTAAAGAACATTAGGTCTGTCTGGCTACCCAATAGTTAGTAACAATTTGTACAAATTGTTACAGAAAGTTGTCTGTTAACTCACGTTGTTTACAGTTCTTCATTGAGAACAAAAACAAGCTCAGTACTGTGAAATGTCAAAAATGTTTTCCAAAAATAAGGCGATTCACACAATTTTTTCAACAAAATTTTGTTAGGCAGTTATCAAAAAACGCATTATTACAAAACTCCATTAAAAGTTCACAATTTTTCTGTTAAATTTTTGTTTTTTAATTTTGTGTTTGTTTAATTACGAATAGTTTCATTCTCTTTTCAAATTATGATGTTTCATTTCTTCCGTTAGAACTTGACCATTTAGCCGAAGTGCAACTTTGTGTTTTCGCACAAAGTGAAAGATGTCAAATTCTAATGAGAATGTACTAAAAATTGGCGCCATTTTGCAGTGTCCATCGTTTGTTTTTATTCTCTCTTTGGCTAAATAAAGAGTGGTCATTCGATCTTCGTCGATTAAAGAAATAACTTGGATTTTCATCCACCACAAATTTGGATATTCGTCCACAACAACTTTGTAAACAAAAGGTACAGATATTGTTTATACGAACAATATTTCTTAAATAAAGGATTGAATCATTTTTATTATAACGAAATTGATAATGCTGTTGTTTTGTTTTTCTTTTTGGTTTTTTCTTTTATTGCCTCCGCAAACAGTGTTTTTAATTACAACAACTTTTTTGACAGCTCGCAGTACATCAGTAGTGGAATTCTGTAACTCATTTTTTGAGTTGCCGACAAATACCGGTAAAATTAAAACGCAAAATTATGAATGAAAAGTATCAATAAAAGTTGACAACACTGTTGCTATCGGTAGGACTTAGCGACAGCTTTATTTGGGTTGTTAACTTACCGGAATTCGGTAATTACACAAGTTAGGCATTTTAATTTTACCGATTTTTGTCGGTAACTAGAAAAATGAGTTCCAGAATTCCACCACAGCTAGGCTGATGCGGGTACCTGTATGATTGCGCCATGAACCAGACACACATGGTACAATAATACAGGTAGCATTATCAAGCCAGCTGATGGTAACATAATGTGTCAATTGCATTGAATTGATGTCAAATTTTGACATCTTATGTTACCAACAATTGCCGATGCGGCTACCTGTGTAATTGTACCATGCAGACACACATACTTTTGGCACTATAAGCATGGTGGAATAAGAAGGTGTTACGTCAAATCATACAAAACGTCAAATTTGCTCACAATAATGCATTACTGTGAATTCCTTGTTTACATTTTGTATGTGATTTTATTCACAATAATGCATTTTGACAACTGGTATGAAGATCAGCTGTTTTTGCCGCTGTACCTGTATTATTATGCCATGACTATAAAGCGGGGTACACACTATCAGTTTTGACTGTCGATTTTTCTGAATTATCGATAACTGTCCAACCGTTCAGCAACCACAAAATATTTTGTGGTTGCCTGATGACTCAAAAAGTGAACGGCCACACTGGCAAGCAACCGATTATTTGAGCAAAACTGATCGTGTGTACCCCGCTTAAGTAAAACGCATTTTACACTTGCACTTATGATAGGTGTTTTGGGAGTTTACGTCATTTATTTGACAGATATTGTATGGAATTGACAACTTAAATGATTCATGTTTTATAAAACATGTTAAATGTAAAATGCGTTTAATAGCTAATTTAGACTAGCCATAAATCCTCAACTGGATTTAATAAATCCAGTAAAAATCTCATAGCATTTAGATATACCTTTGGAGGATTGAATTGGCAGTCAGCTGATTTTTGTTCATAGCGCAATTACCAAGGTAGATGCGTCAGCCCATCTGATCGAATTTGAAACGTCAAAAGAAGTTGTTGTAAATTGAATTCGCGTCAAAAAAAGCAATTTTTTTGCCTTGTTTACAAATGTTGATATTTTAAATTATTTTTGTTGTAGCAATTCACCGATGGATCTACCTTGTTTCTTGTGCCAGCTTGCAACTTTTTGTATTTTCTAGCAACATGTTGCAAAAAACAGAGTTGTATACGAGGATTTATGCCGGACTTAAAACAAATCCACGCAATACGATAATTTATACCCCGGATACATTTAACCTGATTAACCCAGTGGGTTTGGATTTCAAATGTCAATTCCACAGCGCAAACGTCAAATAAATCCTCTAGAAGTGGGTTAACCCGGCAAAAAAAACTCTAGTGTAACCGTACTATTAATTTTGTATGGGATTTAGCAAATAAATCCTGATAATCTGCTAAATCCGCCTAATTAATTCATACCTAAATGGCATATAAGCATGAAAAGTCCGAGACCTAATTCCAAGGCATATACAATGTCGGCCAATAAGCCCACCTGATTATTATGTTTGTTGTCATAAACCTTATTGTGATTTAAAATACAAATAAACTCAAAACACAATAATATAAAAGCTGTGTTCCAGAACCTAGTACTATTTAGACTATTTTTACAATTTTTTGACAAAATGCGTTCCCGTACTACAAAAATTGGCAAAATTTTCTATTCTCTTTAAACAAAAATGGCTCGGAATGGCTTTCTCTTCTACTATTTTCTACTACACAAATTTGGGTGTGTAGAATGTTGTAAATTCGTCAAACCATATATTTGACATTTGTTGAAAGGAACAAATAATAATTGAAGAAATAATTTGACTACAAAATAATCAAATTCTGTTTTTAACAACGAAATAACACTTCAAGGCAATTAAAGATGCAGTGATAAATACAATCCGCGGTGTTACGTATTAAAATTTGGAGGAATTTGTCATTAATTAACAGTTTTTTTGAAGTTTAGCGAATCAATTCAATCATGTTTTTTCAACTTTAAAAAGTTTGTGGCGAATGCTTTGTAATACGAAATCTTCCACAACTGCAGCATCCACAAGCCGGGTCTAAAACTAGCATACATTAATATCGTTACGTGAAATACAAAAATACGTAATCATTAACGTAAC
Organism: Musca autumnalis; assembly: GCF_047663935.1. Lineage (NCBI taxonomy): Eukaryota > Metazoa > Arthropoda > Insecta > Diptera > Muscidae > Musca > Musca autumnalis. The sequence goes on from NW_027412088.1 coordinate 50,822,890, forward strand.
CCTTCGATGTTTGGGCATTTTAGAAAAATGTGTATCTAAAGTACGACTGTCATTTGCTTTTGCAACATCAAGATCCGCCATGTTGTCCAGATTTATTCTTAACTTTCAGTAGAAATGTCGCTTCTAATAGCCTAGAGAGATGTCCTGGGTAGACGCTTCCTAGAGAGCAATGTTGTAAGAAGTTTTTAAATCTCGTAAGATCTTTGACGTGTGTAAGATGGTGATGTAAATTCAGGATTTGTAGAAGAACCTATCGTTGTTCCATCACGTACCGACTGGAATTTCTGTTTGCATGGAAACGCAAGATGGTGTTCGCTATAGGCCAAATGTATCATTATCAAGTTAAATGCATTTTAAATTTTCTTTAAATACTTTATATTTTGTTTCACAATGTAATTGCATTTAATAAATCATATGAACATCATCATACATTCAGCAAAGAAACGCAGGTTTTCATAAAAATATTGTTTTTTATTTTAAATAAAAAAGGAAAAGCTTGGCCAGCACAATGCCGTTTGCAAACATTGGGTTTTGCTGCAGATTAGTCGTTACTGAGGCCATTGATGATTTAATACTAAATTTCGATCTCTTGCCTGGAGAGATTTTAATCTTAAAATTTCGTACTACATACAGCTGTATAAGAGATCAGAGGAATGCGTAAAATCGGTGTTGTTTCCTGTAGTTAATTTGCAAATGTCCTTTAATGTTACACAAAATAAAACAAATTCTTAAAAATGTTTCTTTGTTGTTATGTTTTTGCATGACGTCTGCAATTTTTTATATGACAAATTTAAATATTTTTCACAGTTTTTTCGTTCCCATACTTTTTGAAAATATATATGCTCTGAGAGCAATTTTGACAGTTTGCTCTTTTACTACTTTTGCCATTAGAAAAGTACTGGAACAAACCTAAAAAATCTATTATGTTTGTTGTCAAAAGTTGTTAACAGAACTCTCAATGGCCGACCTACTGTTGATTTACAAACAATTGGACTGTTCCAGAACTGCAAGAATCTACTAATTTTTACTATTTTTTCCGATAACATAAAGGAAAAAGTGTTATCGTAGTAAAAAATAGTAGCTTCTTGCAGGTTCTGGAACAGAGCAAATATACATCGGGGCGTATAATGGTTGTTGGCAAGTATACGCTCCTCAACATTTATACATAAAATCCTCGATTTGAGAGATATAAGGAGACCCCAACGGGGACGAACATTTGGTCTAGGGTGCAGAAAAATATGACGTTCGGACTCAGTGATAAAAAGTAGGTCACGTAATTATCGAGCTAATATGAATCGGAGTGCACTCACTGATATGAGAGGGGTCTCCCTTGTCTCTTTTGGGACATTTGTGGTAACAGTGATATTATAGTTAAGATATATTCGATATGGACGATATGGACAGAGGCATATCTGTGTGAACAGACAATTGTGACTTGGGTATACAAAGTTTTTTGTCGAAGAAACAAAATAATAGTTAAAATGATTAGAATCTGTGGCGAGATACAACACTATGATATTTCTGTGTCTAATAGTACGTTTATATATAAGCGGATTTAACAAACCGATGGGTTTCAAATGTCATTCTATTGCTTATATTTCAAACGAATCATCGTAAAGAAGGTTAACCCTGCAAAAGGCTATAATATAAACCCCTTGGTAATCAATGTCAAACATTTCGCTAATTAAAAAATTTTCAGAATTCCACTACTGATTTATTTATGTGTTTTTATTAATAATAATATTATTATTATTATTATTAAATTGAATTGATCACGGAAAATGATCTGTAGTGGAATTCTCTAGGGCATTTTTCGGTTACCGACAAAAATCGGTCAAATTAAAACACAAACTTATGAATAGGCTTGTTCGATAACTTCGCAAGTAAAAAGTATTTGCAAGTACTTGCAACTACTTCTCATTTCTCTTTTACTGAACAAGTTTGTTATCGAACGGCATTTTGTAAAAGTTTGTACAAATTTGTACAAACTTTTGAGTTATCGAACAGACCTAATGAAAAGTTCAAATAAAAGTTGACACCACTGTTGCTATCAGTAGAACTTTGTCCCAATTTACATTGGGCGAGTTTACTTGCGGCAATTGTCATTTTGCTGGAGAGAGAGGTGAGGCATATGGTAACCCTTTGCCTCTCAGCACCCTCTCTCACCTACAAACTGACAATTGCCGCAAGTAAACTCGCCTAATGTAAATTGGGACTTTGCGAGTACCTTTTATTGGTCGCTAATTTATCGAATAATATCGTTAATTACCGAATTATAAGCATTTTAATTTTAACGATTTTTGTCGATAACCAAAAAACGAGTTCGAGAATTCCACTACTAAACGAACTAGAAAAAGCAACAAGAACCCACCTCATCCAAAAAGTATTTCGAAAATCGTTAACATGTTTATATGTATGTATGTATGTATGTCAAGAACGACACGCGTCTACACCTCAATCCATATTGATGCTATCATAGCCTACCTATCAACAAATATAAAATTTAAATATTTTTCTTGCAACAGAATTATAAATATGTTTATAATAAACCACCTGTTTTGTCTTTCTCTCTTTCTCTTGATTTGCGTTGTGTAAATAAAATTCGCAAAATCTATTTGACGAGGTGAGAAAACGAACAAACCCCAAATGTGCCGATGAAATATTAAATCCAAATTGTCGAATTATAAAGAAATCACAGTGATTCGTTTGTTCAAATTATTATTTATTATTTCTTGCTAAATTGCAATTATAAAATATTTTATTTTAGAATTGAAGAAAAAGATGATGTAGAAAAAATACGTAACATCTTTACCAGTAAATTTTGCCCAAGCACGAAAATGCATAACAAGAAAAATTGGATATTGTCAATTTTCCATATGTTTGAATTCCTGAATTCGTCTTCTATTCTGATGTTTGGATATGAAGCAGCATTTTTGGCGCAAAGCCAAAATTACGGTTATAGACAAAACATACATTTGTTGTATGTATATAAGCATCATATAAACACATAAAATAGATCAACTAAACACACATGCCGTGCCGCCACCAACCGCAACTGAAGTACCTTTTATGGAGGGTTATTGGGTGGGAACTTTATATTTTAACTCTAGGCAATTGTATTTTACCCCGTTTGATAGCTCATTTACATCAAACAGGTTTAACCCACTTCATGAGGATTTATTTGACATTTTTTGCGCTATGGAATTGACATTTGAAATCCAAACCCACTGGGTTAATCCAGTTAAGTGTAACCGGGGTATTAAGCGGATTTAATAAATCCACTGGGTTTCAAATTTCAATTCCATAGCGCAAACGTCAAATAAATCCTCATAAAGAAAGTTAACCCGGCAAAAAGCTCTAATGCAAACGCCGTTTTATCGCTTCACCTTATGTATAGCATCATGGTGGGGACCATGGTGGAATAAGTAGGTGTTACATCGATAACAATAATCGGTCAATTTACCACACCAAACGTCAAAATATCGCATTACTGTGAATTGCTTGTTTACCTTTTGTATGTGATTTTATTCACAATAATGCATTTTGACAACTAGTGTGATAATCAGCTGTTTTTCCCGTTGTACCTGTATTATTGTACCATGGTTCCAACCATGGCACAATTACCCAGGTAGTGGCATCGTAAAATTTTGAATATGTTATGTCAAAACTTCCTTTATGTTGTTGGAGAAATTACAACAAAAATATTTTTTTTATAAAGGGATTTGACTTTTCATATTCGATCAGCTGGTGTGATACCACTACCTGGTAGTTCTGCCATGGTTCCAACAAATCATACAAAACGTCAAATTTGCTCACAATAATGCATTACTGTGAATTGCTTGTTTACATTTTGTATGTGATTTTATTCACAATAATGCATTTTGACAACTGGTATGAAGATCAGCTGTTTTTGCCGCTGTACCTGTATTATTGTGCCGTGGTGGGGACTATGACTGAAATAACAGGGCCCAGCAAAAACAGCTGATCATAACATTTACATTAGCATTTGTGAACATAGTCAGTAGTCACACGTTCAAATCAAATATATGTATATATTTTTCTCCGGGACCAAATCGGAAATAAACTTCATCTTTCAGAAAAATATATTTTATATATTCACTGATATGATTCCAGATACAAATAGAAATATAAATTCACCTCCTTACAACTTTTCTAAACTAATTATTTTTAAAATTCTCCCTATTTTTTCCAGATACATTTGGTTGATGAATTCGATATTTTACAAATAGTCGGCGAAGGATGGTTTGGCAAAATTCTTCTGGTCGAACATCGAGCATCCCATACGGAAATGGTTCTAAAGGCAGTACCGAAACCCTATGTCTCGCTAAATGATTTCTATCGTGAATTTCATTATGGTCTTCATTTGGGAATACATCGAAATATTGTGACAACCTATGATGTGGCATTCGAGACGGCAGGATTTTATGTTTTTACTCAAGAGTATGCGCCGTTGGGTAAGTTAAAATCTTAATCGTCATTTATATTAAGCTTAAATGCACTGGATTTGCTAAGTCAAGCATACTTTAAACGTACTGTTAGTATTACTAAATGGTTTATGTCGATTTATTTGATGTTAAATGCTTAAAAACAACTGTCAAATAAGATTATAGCCAACATTTCTTTAAATCAGACCAAACTTCAAAAGTAGTTTATGTTTCATTTATGTGATTTCAAACACAATGTTGACATCCAAATCGTTTTTACATATACTATTTCCAGTAGATTTGCATCGTCAGCTTCAATGAGTGTATGTCAAATAAACTAAAATTTATTTCGTAAATGTAAACGTACTCTTAGTATTTAACAGGTCACATAATAGCTCTGTTCCTTTACGTGCAAGAATCTTCAAGTTTTACTACTTTTTACTCGAAAAGCGTTCCTTTACTTCAGACACAATACAATTCATATGGAAGCAGATTACAACTTTTGCTACTTTTGCTGGTTTTACCATTTTCAAAAGTAAAGGAACAGACCAATAGAGTTGTATAGTTCATGAACGAACTAGTTCAATTGAACGATTCATTGAAAAGAGCGTATGAACTAGATCAGTCGATATAGTTCATTATAGTTCAATAGTTCACTGAACTATAATTAGTCGGCGACCGTACGATCAACGAACGAACGATTCACAATCTAGTTCAACATGTGGTTCACATATGCATAAAGTTACGCCGTCGTCAGTGTTAAGTGATGCCCTCGTAATGTGATGAGTTTGTTTACGTTTTGGATCAAGGTACAATGAATAAGTCTGTCTGGTTACTTTCCCAGCAAGAATTGTCCAGCAAGAACTTTCCCAGAGAGTAAGGGGTTTTTATTCTCTTTTGCTAGAAAATTGTAAAAAGTAAACAGACACCTTCCCAGCAAAAACCAGCAAGCAATCAGCTGACTTGCCAAAACAGAACAATTTGTCCGCCAACAAAGGAAGCAAACACGTTGTATTTTATTAAAAATAAAAAAGAAAATGAAACAAAAAAGTATTTTTCCACTTTACAAATTTGTTTTCCATAAAACAATACAATTAGACTATGTTATTTCCACAATAAAATTGTTTTTAATGTTCACAAGCATAAATCAACAAAAAACTAAAAACGGCTGATTGATTGTTTTCAGGAAGAAGAAGAGCTTGCAAGTGCTTGCTAGAAGAAATTTGTCCAGCAAGAATTTGCAAGCTCTCAGTGAAAGAACTGTCAAAATGTCTCTCTCAAATCGCTCTCTTTTGCTGGTTTTTTTTGTGTTAACAGACGACTTCCAGCAACAATTGGTACAAATTGTTACAAATTTTAGGGTAACCAGACACATCTATTGTTTCCCTGCCAGCAATTGGAAGTGAGTTTCGCACTCCCTCGCCTTCCCAAGTCAGGCAACAAAACATCACATTTTTAAAATGACAAAATTAATGTAGGCCGAAATTACAAAGAATAATTTTCTCTAAAAGAAAAGAAGAATAAATAAAAATAAAAAAAATAAATAAAAAATTTTAAATAAAAATAAATAGAAAAAAAATATTTTTTTTTATTTTTAGAACTATCGCGGAAATGATCTTCTAGAAGTGTCGCTGGAGTGAATTCCAAGACGACACGCCGGCGTGGTTCATTTCTTCACATCGGAGGTCACTTTAGGGTGACTTCTGCGATTATCGCGGCGACTGTTTTCATCGCCCTGGGCGACACGCCTAAGTCACTTCCGCGATAGTTTTTGCTTGCAGGGTTGTTTCCATTTGGTGTATGTATGCGTTTGATTGAACGATTATGATCCGAATGAATGAACTGGATAGTGAACTATGAACTAGATTACTGAACTAGTTCAGTTAAAAGAGCTGAACTATTGAACTATATCTTTCAAATGAACTAGATTGTACAACTCTAGTCACATAAAGGGTACAACAACTCTCTTTTGAGAGAAATTATTTCACATTAGGTATGTTCGATAACACAAAAGTTTGTACAAATTTTTACAATATGCTGTTCGATAACAAACTTGTCCAATAAAATAGAAATGAGAAGTAGTTTCAAGTACTTGCAAGAACTTGCAAATACTTTTTCTTGCGAAGTTATCGAACTGACCTAATAACAGCTAATTAGACGGATTGAAATGAATCAGCTGACCGTTTTACGCCACCAATTTAATGTGGGGTAAAAGGCCAGATGAGTTCATCCATGGCACAATAATAAGGTACAGCGCCAAAAACCGCTGATTTTCAGATTAGTTGTCAAATTGCATTATTGTGAATAAAATATCATACAAAATGTAAACAAGCAATTCACAGCAATGCATTATTATGATCAAATTTGGCGTTTGCTATGATTTGATGTAACTCCTTCTTATTCCACCATGAGTTCACCCCAGCTGTCAAATTCATTGTATTTGTGAATAAATCGTATTAAATAGACCTTGGTAAACGTAGTCTTAATAGCACATTTACATTATTGAAGATTAACCTATTGTATTTAATAGAATCAGTGCGTTAATCTTAACATATATTTCTGAATTATTACACACTTCTTTCTTCGTACTAAAACAATTTTCTCTCTTTCGAACAGGTGATTTAACCTCAAATGTTACCGATACTGGTGTCGGTGAGGTCTATAGCAAACGTGTTGCTAAACAAATTGGTTCCGCATTAGATTATATGCATTCAAAGTAGGTATAATTTTTTTTTTCTTATTATTATTGGTCATATTGAATGTTGTTGTTTTTGTTTTAACATTGCAGAGACATTGTACATCGTGATGTAAAACTAGATAATGTGCTAATATACCGTTCCGATTTTACCCGTGTTAAGTTATGTGATTTTGGTGAATCATTTCAAGCAGGCACCCTTGTCGAAAGACGCAACGAATGGCTACCCTACAGTCCACCAGAAGTATTAGAAATTAAACCCGAAGGAACATATAAGTAAGTATTGTAGAGTAAGTTGGATCAAAGATTAATAAGTAAAAACGCGTTAAGTTCACCGAACTTTTAATACGCCACCTCAGCCATGAAATTTTCATTGTTTTTTACATATGGGTTGTCACTTTTTATATACAAAATGTATACGCAAAGTGACAACACATATGTAAAATAACATACCGTGTAAAGTACCCATTATATGGATTAATTAATTTTCTGTCTGTTAAGGCCGCGGCACATTTTCAACGCGCAACGCGTCACACAACAGACCGTATGTGCCGGGGCCTTTAAGGGCTCTGCACATACGATCCGTTGAGCGTCGCGTTACAACAATCACATGAAAACTTCAAGAACAAACTTGGCACCACTTACACATTTTTCATATGGTACATTCGAGCTTCGTTCCAGAACTAAAAAGTTTTTACACATTTAACACATTTTGAACATTTTTCCCCGAAATGCATTCCCGTACACCAAAAAAGTTGCAAAATGTTCACTTCTCTTTGAACAAAAATGGCGCTGAATGGCTTTCCCTTTAGAAACTTTTTACACGACAAATTTGAGCGAGCAAAAATGTGCAACATGTTTGCCGGCTTCCGATTGGCTGACACGCCGACTTTGATATTTGTTCCAGATTTTTTGACGGTTCTGCCATTTTTCCGTTCCCGTACATTTTGAAAAAATGTGTGCGTTGAACTCATTTTTGACAGTTTTCTCTTTTGAACATTTTACCATTAAAAAAGTACTGGAACGAAGCTTCGGTCTGTTGAGCGTCGCTTTAAGGTGGAATTAGACGTAACATAACCATAAAACCATACGGCCATATCAATCAATTCGATTAGTAGTAACATAACATAATGGCATAGCCATAACCATAAGATACCAATTGGGTTTGGTTTTCTATGGTTATGGTGTTATGGCTATGTCACGTCTAATTCTACCTTTACGCGTCAAAAACAACAATCGCATGAAAAATATATAAGTGATGCCAAGTTTGTTCTTGACATTTTCATGTGATTGTTTTAACGCGGCACTTAACGGACCGTAGTTGCCGAGGCCTTTACAAAAGCAATACCCACAATTTTAGGTGAAGAAGTTATTTGACTACTGGGAAACCCAAATACCCAATTTTAGCTAATTCGGTCAGCTAAAAATTTGAAAATACAGTATGTTAACAATTTTTGTTGGAGAAGTTTTGTGACCATTAGGTAGCTACTATTTTCAAAATATATAAAATCGGGACGTACCGTTAAATGAGAGCTATAAAAAGAAGTTTTGTGACCACTAAGGACCTAAAATATCAAATTATAAAATCAAGAGGTACCTTTATGTGGAGACTATACCAAAACATGAACCTATATTGGTTTTTGGTGGAGAAGTTTTGTGACCCAAATATCAAATTATAGGTAGTTCGGTCAAAAAATTTAGATAATATCTTCAAAAAAAAAAAAAAAATAATAAATAAATAAATAAAATCAGGAGGTACCGTCATATGGGGGTTATACCAGAACCTGGAAAAGTTTTTTGACCACTGGGAACCTCAAATGTCAAATTGCAGGTAGTTCGGTAGCCAATATTCGAAACTGATGTGCCCTTCGATATCAGGCTAACCAGGAACCTCACTATATCAGCGTTTGTATGCATCTCATGAGTTGCTCTGGACTGTTCATGTGAAGTACTGCGACTATGTTTCTGCATACTGCGAGAACAAAGCCCCCAGCACTTTACATCAGCCATTGATGTTCCAATCCCTGAAAATGCATCCTTTTTACTAGGGATACGTAAAATCAACTATTGACTGTGCGAAAACCGAAAAATCGATTATTCTTAGTCGACTTTCGGAAGACGGAAACCATTAGTCGTAGTCTATTATTATTCGTAGTCGGCTATTAATCTTGGTCGACTATTAGTTGATTATTGGGTGTTCTAAAACCGCATAATTGACGGTACTTTTTTTATACATATAACCATCACGGATCGCATAAACGAAAATGGTCGATCATAATCGGTTTTCGGCGGTTAACGATTACTCGAAAGTCGACTTTTAGAACACTCTCAAATAATCGTCTAACCCATGGTAGAACAAGAAAAGGTAGCAGCAATACCCAGCTGACTGAACTGGGTTGTAGTGTTAGTGTCAAATTCCATTCGATATTTTATGTATTTATTTCTATTTTCGATGTATATTAGGGATATATATTTTTGAAGAACAAATTTATTCACCAGAAAAAAAACTATTTCCCATAAAGACGGCTTCATATCATTGACATGTAACCTCCTCCAGGTCCGAACGACATGCCGCACACTAAAACACCGCTTATAGAGGCGGTACAATATTTGTTAATATGTGTGGTATTTTGTTTTGAAAAGAATAAAGCCCTAATAAACATGTGCTTTTTTGTTTTCAAAAGCAAATGATTGAAACAGCTTCTCTTTTTTCAATGAATTACCAGCGACCCGAAACATTTTTGCAAGTATTCTACTTTCTGCGAGAAATTATGCATTTAGTGGAATGATATGGAAACATTCAAATTGAAAATCTAACGAGTTTTCATTCATGTTTTCCAAAATATTCAATCAAATGTGAAAAATTATTAGTTTTTTAAATTCCAATAATTTATAGACATTTCCTTGTTTTGTTTACATTTACGTTGACACTAAGGTTTACAAACAAAAACAAATTCCTTTGTGGTTGTTGTTCGAGTTGTATTTGTTGTAGTATTAACTTTACCTTGTATTTGTTCTACCATGCGTCTAACCGAAAATCGAGTTTTAAATTTTTCACGAAAACCGAATAATCGAAAAACCGATTATTGCAATTCACTGCGTATCCCTACTTTTTACAATTTAAATGCATAGGAATCCGAGGTAAGATGGATTTTTTGAAGCGGACAAATATAACGGTCGCGGCGGTGCAGAAAATAAAGCTCTAAAACAAAAGCAGCTTATAGATTTGTGATGGATACAAAGTACTGAAGAAAGATCGAAGCAGAAGTGAAGGTGGGGATTGGCTTTCCTATTTCACCAGTCTGTTCAATACAGACCTATCTCGCTTGAGCATGATTCTAATGAACCGTACATGGAATATATGGGGGTAACAGTTAGGGCTGGAATTGTCGAGGTAGAGTTGCGTAACGTATACTTCCCGCCGATAAATGACTGTACTCCAGATTATGGGACCAAAATTAGCCCGCATTTGGAAGGTCATAATCGTCTTGTCTTGGGGGACCAATCAGGAGTTGTGGCATTCGGTCCTTGGAAATGGTCAGAGGAGTATTGAGCTAGCTGAGCAGATGTATAGCTCTATATTTTACTCGGTCAATAAGGACGCCACTTCCAGAAATAGCAGAGAGTGTCTCAGGTCGCCAGATATAACCACCGTATCGCCTAGTCTGATAAACAACGTCACCTGACAACCCGTCGTTTCTCTTGGGTTAGGCCGTCTCCCCATAATTGTCCCAATCAGGAGCCCGTTCGATATCTTCACATCTAAACGCCGCACTTTCATCAATTGTGGGAACGCTAATTGTGCTGGTTTCAGAGAATTCACTAATCACCGCTTCAGAGATCTGTCCAACTCTTCTGATGTTCGGGTAGCAGAAACGAAAGTTGGAATATTGGAGCCGGAATTTGTGAATTGTGGGCAACGGTTAAGTCATTCTCAAACCCTGGAAAGAAGGAAGTTACGCTACAGTAAGCGAATTCAATCGCCTGTTTATCAAGTATATCGAAGATAAAACTATTACCTCGCATTAACTCTTTTCCTGCTGAGGAGGAGCCACCACAATTTACATATGTATGGATGTTGCGAATGTCATTAGGAACGCTGAATCCCCCAATGAGTTGGGCTCTGATGGAATCTCCAGTTGGATGAGTTCGATGAGGCTTAACTCCTCCTCAGCAACAGAAACGGTTATCCAGTTGCCGATCATCAGCATGAGCGCTGCACGCCATCTCCAAACATATTACTCGAGATCTCAACCAGAGGAAGCCATGTGATAGAACAGTGATGGTGGCTTCGATATTATCAGGCACTCCACGCTGTTTGAGGACATTGATCAGACTTCACTAAGGCGAAGTTTGAAACTTTGGATAATCAACTATATGTATGGACGCCAGTCGCACGTGGAATTCGGGAACAAGAAGTCCAAGCCCCGTAGAGTGAGGCAGGGAAATCTCCAAGGTGGGGGTGACATATCTGTAACTGTTTAACCTCTACCTCTCCTGTATACCACCCCCTCCAGATAGCATTGAGATCGTAACGTATGCGGATAATTGTACAATCTTGGCGTCAGATACCTTCCCTGATATCATTTTTGAAAGGCTGAATGTGTATTTGTCTGGTCTCACCACCTTTTTCCGGCCACCAACTGAGCTGAGATGTAGGGGATGTAGGAGCAAGGTCCTCAAGTCCCTAGCAGGCAGCACTTGGGGTGCAGATAAAAAATCTTGTTGACCACATACATATAACCCGATGGGTCGGTCTGTAGACAAATAGTCAAACCTCCTCCTCCTAATTTCATGAGACTACAAAGATCCTTCCAGTACATAAACACAATGACATTCTCTTGTAGCCTTACTTGTTCGGGTCTTACTGTGAGAGCATCCTAATCACCTTGCGATGGACATGTTAGGATGTATTTCCATGATCTAGCGAGAGGGAGGTGCAACGTTACAAGAGAGAATCCATTGGATCAACAAGCCTATCAAGCAGGTTTAAATAGCATTCACACAGATTAAATCGCAGATGCCATAAACAATTATCACGTGAATGCGGTCCGCGGACAACATCCCTCATCTATCGCAGCTGAGGAGCATCAGCTGGCACAACAAACTAGAGTAGTTTTGGCTTAACTACGCTGGTGAAGGTGTCTAAATTCCTATAGGGCAAGGATCGATGACGCCGTACTAAACATCTGCCCGGTATGCGGCACAGGCCCGCACGACACACTACAACTTTTTAACTGCCCTGCTAAACCTACTCAACTAACTCTATTAACTTTGTGGCTACAACCCATCGAAGCAGTCACATTCCTGTAGTGGAATTCTGTAACACATTTTTTGAGTTACCGACAAATATCGGTAAAATTAAAATGTTTATAATTTAGGTAATTAACGAAATTTTTCGGTAAGTTAACAACCAAAATAAAGCTGTTGCTAAATTCTACCGATAGCAACAGTGCTGTCAACTTTTATTTATACTTTTCGTTCATAATTTTGCGTTTTAATGTTACCGATTTTTGTCGGTAACTCAAAAAATGAGTTACAGAATTCCACTACTGGAACAGAAAAACGAGACGAACAAACACATCATATACAACAACAACTGATACAACCTTTAGGATCAGCCTTGTCTACGATTGCAACCCTCAGATCATCCGGGACCACTAGTCGCACAGATTTGTCAATGTGCTTCAGGTTATACGAGCAAGGTTCCTACGAAGAACTGAGTTTCCCACCAACCTGTTGTAACGTGGCACTCAACGGACCGTATGGGCCGAGGCCTTTTACGTTGTTCGGCTTAGCAGTCATACAGCGTTGCTGCAAATATGTCCTGTATGATCGGAGTTTAGTCTCTTCCGTTGTCATCTTCTCACTCTTTCATTGTCCACTTCTTCGTCTAATGTCTTTTTTAGCTTCTTCGCAGTATTTCTAGAAGACTTTGACACATTGGTCTGTGACTTTACAGGTTGCGAGGTATTGTATTTTTATTCAAAGATATGATAAAATTGAAATGGTCAGAGAGGCCTACAGATTTAAAAAAACGAGATATCTCCTCTTAACTTTTGAGCAAACAAAATTGAGACCTAACCTAAAAACAAAATTTATTTTTTCATATCATTTCCAGAGCTGATCCCAGTCATGATGTTTGGCAATTTGGCATTGTCATATTTGTGTGCCTCACCGGATGTTTGCCATGGCAAAAGGCAGCATCCGATGATCCGCGTTACATGCGATATTTAATATGGCAAAACAGTATGATGCTGGCAATGAGACGAACTCCCAAACTGTTCAAGCTGCTCACATCAAGGGCACAACGTATGTTCAAGAGATTCCTAGAGCCCCGAGCAGATCGTAGGCCGAAAAATCTAACGGACTTAACAAAATTCTTGGATGATCGTTGGTTGGCCAAAACTGCGGAAAAAGAAATGGCTGAATATGAAACGGATGAATTGTGTCCCTCGATGTATTCCTTTCACAGCAGTCCGGATGAAAAGAATCGTTTGCTCTACAATTTGGCCGATTGTGGCATAGAGACCAATGTTGATAGGCACATTAAGAAGATAAGGATAAAGGAATGGATCGAATCATCGGTTATTACCGAAGAAGATGAGGTAAGTGACGATGATAAAGAAGCATGGAAGGGAAAAAGAAAGAAATTTATTTTTTTGTTTTATTTATTTTAGGAGGAACTGGACGAAACGAATTCAGCATCATCACCCTCATCATCGGTTTCCCGCGAACCGGTACGAGGCCACATTTCTTCGTTGCGTTCTTCCTCCACCGAACAATCCAAGGAAATTAAGACAACCCTTAAGGATGCCAATCAAAAGCACTTCGATCCTCGTACAGGTGCTGTCCAGGTGGGACCCAGTGAAATGGGTACGGCCCAGTTTGGCCAACGTGGCAAATCAGATAGTCCCTCATCCATGGCCAGCAATCTATCAACCATGATGAATAATGACAGTTTGGCCGGTAGTTTGGTAACTCTAGGGTCAAGGGCCGATTTAATTTCAAGCAGTTTGGAAATTTATAATTCCACCAATACCGATTTAAGTCGCTTGGCTGATCTTAGCCAGAGTTATGATCAGCTAAGTGATTCGAATGAAAATTATACAACTAATTTTGCACCCACCCCTCCCACAAAGAATTCGATAGGTGTTGGCACAACCAAGCCATTGGGTGGCAATAAAAGTATTTTACAACGTTCGAAATCGGATTCACTGAAAAATGCTCTCTTTGCCAGTACCCCAGCATTGGACAGCAGCAAACAATGGCAAGCGGCACCACCGTTACAGCCATTGCAACCTCAAAATAATATTAACAATAAATCGGTGACATTTTCGGGACTGGCCAATTCTTTGCAAACTATGGCTCCTTTGCTTATGACCGGCATGGCGCCCAATTCAAATGACAGCAACAAACAGACACAGAATACAAATCCAGCACAACAACAGCAGCTGCAGCAACAACAACAGAAAAATCAATCCATATTCTATGAATCCCAAATCAAAGATAGTGCCTATGGCTCAACAGAAATGCATGAATCCCAATGGACCACCAATACAACGACCATGTCAAATGGTAATATGCAGAATATGCAACCCCTGATGAATGGCAACAAATCGCCACAAAATGGTACCACACAAATGGCTAATAGCCCCATAACAACTGTGCGCACACAAAGTTCCCAAGGCCAGAGAACCTATACCGGAGTAAAAACAACGAGCATGAAAGACACCGCATATGATCGCATCAATCCGAACAACTTCAAAAAGAGAAGATGAGTTTTGATTTAGTAATGAGAAGGCGTTTTTCACTTTTCCTTTTAAATTATTTGTACTGCTCTTTTTTCGCTTAAATCAAAACTTATTTGTCGTCTGATATTTATAAACAATTTTAATATTATTATTTGTAATTTTTAAATTATTTTTATTGTTAGTTGTAATAAATAAAAATATATAATAAAATAATTAGATTATAGTTGTTTATATATTTTTTGTTATATGGGCATGTACTGCGGCGTAATTTTTTCTCGATAGCTACCGAAAATACCTAATCCAGACTCTTTTGGTTCGTGCCAAGGCGGAGGCCAAATCCACATCAACACACTCAAACTTCGGTGAGATGCAATAGATGTGGCTAGTGGGAGCATCTCAGGTTTTGCTCTAGGCTCGTCAATGTGTCAATAGCTCTACGTTTTGAATGGTCAATGAGGACGCCTCTACCAAAATTAGCGGAGAGTGTCACATTTCGCCAGATAAAATATCGTGTCACCTGATCTGACAAATAACGTCATCTGGCATAATTGTCTCCATCAGCACACCGCCCGATTTCATTACCTCTGAACGCCATACTTGAATCAATCATGAGAAAGCTAATTGGTCTAGTTTCAAAGAGTTCACTAATCACCGCTTCAGAGATCTGCCCAATCGTTCTGATGTTCTGGTAGCAGAAAGGACGTTACGAGACATCATCTATGCGGCAGCCGCTCTACATATACCTGCTGATCGAATATCCGAAGTGAGATCAAATTTCCCAGCAGAGTCGACGGGACTAGCAAATAAGGTGATGAGCTTCATCTAGCAAACCCTAGTGACCCCAGAGTTAGGGAGCTAACACTGGAAGTTAATAGGTTGGACGGTGATCATAAGCGAAACAAGTGGCTAAATCATCTGAAGAGTTGCAACATTGGAGCTGGAATAAGTGAATTGTGGACAACCCTCGAACCTCGCCCTCGAATCCTGGAAAGAAGGAAGACAAGACATCAGTCACGTTTGGCGACGTTACGCTGGCTGATCCGAAGGGCTGTGCAAGTTTTTTAAAACGGCAGTTTGTCCAGCACCTCGAAAGTGAAAGGGCGAAGAGAAAAGTACAAGATCGCATTACATCTTTTCCTGCCGAGGAGGAACCACCACAATTTATGAATGATGTTGCGAATGTCATCAAGAGCGCTAAATCATGCAAAGCATTGAGCCCAGATGGAAACTACATGGTAATGCTGAACGGCTGGATGAGCGGGGAGTTGAGTATCTCACCCCAATTTTCTCAAGCTGTCGCTAGCCACCCACATCGTTTCCCAAGTCAACAAAGGTGAATCGTACAGACCGATTTCTCTTTTGCCGCCCGTAGCAAAGACTCATCCCCAGTGTTAGAAATAGCTAACCAGTTGCCGATCATCAGCATGGATCCCGCAAGCAGTACAGCACGACAACAGCGCTGCACGCCATCGCCACACACATTTGTCGAGGATTCAATCAGGAAAAGCCGTGTGATAGACCAGGGATGGTGGCGCTTAAAGCTGAAAACACATCCAACGTTTGAGTAATGCTTTGTGTCAGTTCTGGTAGAGGAATAAAGAAAATTTGAAACTTGGCAGCACTTTTTCTTTTATTCTTCTACCAGAAATGACACAAAACATTACTTAAACGTTGGATGTGTTTTCAGTTTAACTTATCAAAAGCCTTTGATACTGTCAGGCACTCCACACTGTTTGAGGACATTGAGCAGACAACCCTCCGACCAAGTCTGAAACGTTGGATAATCAATTATATGTGTGGACACCAGACAAGAAGTCCAAACCAGTACGACCACTCTGTTTACCACATGAACGGCGCAGGTGGGAAGAGAGTTGAATCGTGTGGTCAATGGTAGCAGAATTCGACCACAACCTCCCCCAAATTCGACAGAACATTCACCTCGTCCTAGCATGCCATAGATATGTGCGACAAACTGAAATGCTGAAAAACTTTGGACGCGATAGGTCGGTCTGTGGTGCGCTATTCGGCGCCAGTTTTGTCCGCGAGTTTATGTGACACGCAATGGAATAATATTCAAACTTATCAGAATGCCGCCCTGAGAACACCAACAGGGTGTCTCCTCATGTCTTCAGTGAACCATCTACATGAGGAGGCAAAAATTCTTCCAATAGAGCAATAAAATGTGATGCTTTCGTTGCGGTGCTGGTGGGTAGGCCCGACACAACCAGGCACATCAAGAAGGATCTTTACGTTCTAGAGAGCGAGGTCCAGCGATGCAGTAGAGAACCCCTAGATCAATCAGGTTTGAACAGCATTCACACGGACGAAGTTGCTAAGGCCATAAGCAACTATAGTGTGAATAAAGTCCTCGGAGTACATCTCCCATCTATCGCAGCTGAGAAGCGTCAGCTGTCACAACAAACCAGCACCTTTTCAACTGTCCTGCCAAACCTAATCATCTAACTCCAGTGGATCTGTGGTTACATTCCATCGAAACAGCCACATTCCTAAAACTGGAGATAGACCCAGAGCCAGATTGAGCAGAAGAACGAACAAAAAAGGTACAATATTAAACACTGTTACAACACACTGCACCTCATCAACTGCCCTGTCATACCTACTCAACTAACTCCAGAGATCAGTTGTTACGTCCCATCGGCTTTGCCGACGGAGATATACCCTCAGACTATGTGAATTGAAACTTTCATCTACGGACAGATCGAATGTATTTAGGGTCTTTTCAGAATTTTGTGGCCCTTTCTGGACATTTGAACTTGCCGACAAAAATGTGGATTAGGAATAAACTTCAAAAGTGTTGCGGAGGAGGTACTTGAAGGAATGGACCGACATAGTCCATTATGGAAGTTGATTTTATTTTGAGAGTCATATCTTTTCGTCAGATATCGCGCCCACTAGTCATTTCAGTAGGTCATCGTATAACTTTTGGACCAGTAAGCCAGGAAACATGGACTCGTCCTCGGAAAACATTGTATGGCTGTAAACACGACCACAACAAACAGCATCGGTATACATTTCCAAAGAATCTTCGAACAGATCCTAAACTGCACTTAGACACAAATGACCGATGTTGGCCATTTTAGAAGTTAAACTAAATTTGGGCAAAATATTAGGAGATCTAAAGTTTGGACAACATTCTTTGCCCCGTTCAGGACATATCGTGCATACCATTTTAGTGACATTAAATATTGGGGGGAATTACCAGAAGTTGTGGACCGGTATTGCACGTCTTCGAACTGAAACTAATGCTTGGTTTACATTTACGAAATCCACTCGATTTCAACTGTCAAATCCATAGGTTAAACGTCAAATGAAATCCAGATGAGATTTCGTTTGACGTTTGAGCTATGGAATTGACAGTTGAAATCGAGTGGATTTCGTAAATGTAAACGTAGCATAACTTTAGACAAAATATGACGAAAGCCAAATGTTGGACCAAATCGGTTGATCAGTTCGAGTGTTATCGTGCTCTCCAGCCACTACATATGGTGCAATAGGGGTTTTATACACCTTTCGGACTGTTTTCTTAAGAAGTATGGACTTGACCCTGAAAAAACTTTTACCGTCGGCGAATGCAAGTTGCTTCAACAGAAATCAAAGTTATTCGAGAGCAGGTCTTATCCGAAATTTTTTTGTGGGAGGTACCCGAAGGAGTGTACAAATATAGTCCATATTCTAACCTGATCTATATCTGGTACATATATTAGGATGTGTAAAGTAGGGCCCACATCGGTCATTCCCTTCAGGAGGTATTGTGCACATAATTTTTCCGAACATTTTTTTTAACTTTTGTGGAGGAGGACCTGAAGGAATAGAGCGATATGGCTTATCTTTGAACTTAAATTAAGTTTGAACAAAATATTACGAAAGCCAAATTTTGAACCGAATCGGCAGATCCGTTTGAGAGCTATATCTTGCGCTCCACTACACCCGGTTTCATGGAGTTTTTTTGCGCCTTTCAGGCTATTTTTTCAGGAAGTATTAACTTGCCCCTGATGAAACTTGTACCGCCGTATGGGGGGCCGTAAATACAAGTTGTTACAATAAAAATCAAAGCTATTCGAGAGCAGGTCCTAAACTGAACTTTTCCGAAATTTTGTTTGGAAGTGGAACCGATTGAGGCAATATTGGAACCTCTTCTAAGTTTGGTAGAAATTCCATGTGCAAAGCATGGACGAAATCGGTAACTTCCTTTAAGAGCTATCGTGCGCACAAATTTTCACGAACGTTTGTACCGGTACCAGAGGTACCGGAAGAAGTGGACCGATATACCCATCTTCAAACTTAAATTAAGTTTGGACAAATATTACTAAAGGCAAATTTTGGACCGAATCGGTTGAACCGTTCGAGAGTTATAGCGCGCTCCAACCAGCCAGACAGACGGGCGGACATGGCTAAATCAACTCCAAATTTTCTGAAGCGGATTTGGTCCAAATATACTTAGGGGTCTAAAACCATTATTTCGATGAGGCCCATTTTGCCCGTATGAAGGTGTATATACTCTCTTTAGCATATATGCTGAGGGTACAAAAGTGCGAATATGAAAGGAAGATTTCTTTTCACATTTGCCTAGAAAAAATGGAAAACTTCGTTTCATATAAAACAATTAATTAACATTTGGTTTGTTCCAGAACCTGCGATAAGCTACTATTTTTTACTACGATAGCATTTTTCCCTTTATGTTATCGGAAAAAATAGTAAAAATTAGTAGATTCTTGCAGTTCTGGAACAGACCATTTGTTAAAAAAGCCTCTGTTATTCGTATGCCACACGCAGAAACTTGCACTAAAGATTTTTCCATTTTATAGGGGTTTTTAGATCGAGCAATTTTATAAAATTACTCGAGTGTGGAACTCGATCTAAGAGAGCATAATCACATGAAATATATTTCGCCGTGTGGCAGGGGCATTATAAATAATTTTCATTACAATCAAGGCATATTAAACAAGTGCCCCAACAACATAAAGACAATTTTGACATAACATATTTGGTCTGTTCCAGTACTGCAAGAATCTACTAATTTTTACTATTTTTTCCGATAACATAAAGGGAAAAATGCTATCGTAGTAAAAAATAGTAGCTTCTTGCAGGTTCTGGAACAGAGCAATTGAAAAATTGTCGATACACTACCATTTCAATTGGCCTTGATTACAATACAATTTACTACACAAAATACCAAATGTAATTTAATAAAAGGAGATCATATATAATTATGATACAATATTTTTTAACATTACGGTAGCACAGTAAATATGCTTAATATTTTTGTAATAAATAAACAAAAGTCCATTTTAATGTTTTGATATTTCAAATTAAAGAAATTGTAACGTTCAACAATATAATTGGCAACACTACGTAAGATCAGCTGTGGGATATTCACAATAACCATTGCAGTCAATTGTCATCATTCACAATAATTTGTTTAAGACTATAACAGCGAAATATTGTGATTTATTTAATTTACACAATAGAATGAAGAAAAATAAATAAAACCTTTTTAATAGGTAACATGGTATAAATAATTAATAATTTAACCATGATACATAATTGCTCTTCTCCAGAACCCGCAAGAAGCTCTGTTCCAGAACCTGCAAGAAGCTACTATTTTTTACTACGATAGCATTTTTTCCTTTATGTTATCGGAAAAAATAGTAAAAATTAGTAGATTCTTGCAGTTCTGCAACAGACCAAATATAAACACCCAATTTCCTCAGAAAATTCATGGCAGCATGAACGTAACGTCAAATGGCTCGTATTAATATACCGGTGGCATCTGTATCCATCCTGTTGATATGGCCCAGCCAACCCAATAATTCCAGGTCGATATGTTTGTGTTGGTCGGCTGGTGGAGCTCGTGGTTTATAGACCGGGTCTTTTTATACCCTCAGCATTTATGCTAACGAGGGTATATACACTTTCATACGGGCAAAATGTGCCTCATCGAAATAATGGTTTTAGACCCCAAGTATGTTTGGACGAAATGTGTTTCAGACAATTTGGAGTTGATTTAGCCATGTCCGTCCGTCTGTCTGTCTGTCCGTCTGTCTGGCTGGCTGGTGCGCACGATAACTCTCGAACGGAGCAACCGATTCGGTTCAAAATTTGGCTTTCGTAATATTTTGCCTAAACTTAGTATAAGTTCGAAGATGGGTTATATCGGTCCACTCCTTTCGGTACCTCCCCCACAAAAGTTCGAAAATGTTTGGAAAATTTGTGCGCACGATAACTCTTGAAGGGAGTAACCGATTTGGCCCACACTTTGTACATCGTGAAAGTTCTACCAGACTTAGATGAAGTTTAAATATGGACTCAATCGGTCCACTCCTTCGGGTACCTCTCACACAAAATTTCGGAAAAGTTCAGTTTAGGACCTGCTCTCGAATCGCTTTGATTTTTGTTGTAGCAACTTGTATTCGCTGTCCCCCATACGACGGTACAAGTTTCATAAGGTGCAAGTCCATACTTCCTGAGAAAATAGCCTGAAAGGTGCAAAAAAAACCCCTATGACACCGTGTGTAGTGGTTGGAGCGCAAAATAAATCTCGAACGGATCTGCCGATTGGGTCCAAAATTTGGCCTTCGTAATATTTTGCCCAAACATAGTTTAAGTTCGAAGATAAACCATGTCGGTCCACTCCTTCAGGTACCTCCCTCACAAAAATTCAAAAATGTTCGGAAAATTTGTTCATACGGTTACTCTTGAAGGGAGTGGCCGAATTGGTCCATATTTAAACATCCTAATATATCTACTAGATATAGATCAGGTTCAAATATGGACTATATTTGTCCACTCCATCCGGCACCTCCCACACATTTCGGATAGCTTCACTTTAAGACCTGCTATCGAATCACTTTGTTAAAGCAACTTGCATTCACTGCCTCAATTACGATGGTAAGCGTTTTTTTTTTCAGGGCCAAATCCATCCCGAAGGTGTAAAACCCCCCTATGGCACCATAATGGTCAATGTAGGTCCATTCCTTTTAGTATCTCCTCCGCACAACTTTTGATCTCTAATCCTAATGAACATTTTTGTCGGTTCAAATTCCCAAAATTTTTAAAAACACCCCTAAATACATACGTTTTTTGGGAAAAAATTGTTTTAATGTATACAGGCTGAGGGTATATCTCTGTCGGCAAAGCCGACTGATACTTTTTTACTTGTTATTACAATACAGTTTACTACACAAAATACCAAATAATATAATAAAAATACCAATTTAATAAAAGGAGTATTGTGTTTAAAGTTTTTATTGAGACTGAAAAAATGTATACAAGTTTTGGAAAAAAAACTTATACAATTAAAGGCATGACATGCTATGTCGAATATAGTATTTTAACAGCAAAGTAAACATACAAATGAGTAAAACATTCTAATTACAACACTCTCCCTGAATGTATAAACATTTGTTTTAAAATTATCAATTAACGTATTATGGATTTATACATGGTAGAACAAGAAAAGGTAGCAGCAATACCCAGCTGACTGAACTGGGTTGTAGTGTTAGTGTCAAATTCCATTCGACATTTTATGTATTTATTTCTATGTTCGATGTATATTAGGGATATATATTTTTGAAGAACAAATTTATTCATCGGAAAAAAAACTATTTCCCATTTCATATCATTGACATGTAACCTCCTCCAGGTCCGAACGACATGCCGCACACTAAAACACCGCTTATAGAGGCGGTACAATATTTGTTAATATGTGTGGTATTTTGTTAAACTTGAAAATAATAAAGCCCTAATAAACATGTGCTTTTTTGTTCTCAAAAGCAAATGATTGAAACATCTTCTCTTTTTTCAATGAATTACCAGCGACCCGAAACATTTTTGCAAGTATTCTACTTTCTGCGAGAAATTATGCATTTAGTGGAATGATATGGAAACATTCAAATTGAAAATCTAACGAGTTTTCATTCATGTTTTCCAAAATATTCAATGAAATGTGAAAAATTATTAGTTTTTTAAATTCCAATAATTTATAGACATTTCCTTGTTTTGTTTACATTTACGTTGACACTAAGGTTTACAAACAAAAACAAATTCCTTTGTGGTTGTTGTTTGAGTTGTATTTGTTGTAGTATTAACTTTACCTTGTATTTGTTCTACCATGGGATTTATAAAAGACCAAAGTAATTCATTAACTTCCCAGCGAAAAGTTTGCCTCCAAAGAGGCAGTTAAATGATATGTACAAGTGATTTGGAAGTGCATCAAATTATGCATTTTCACTCATGATTTTTACAAGGGAGTGACCCCGGAAAGAGGCACTCCATTGCACCGCATTTTAACTGACCCTTTGGCAGTGCATTTTAACTGAACCTTTGGCACTGCATTTTAACTGACCCTTTGGAATTGCATTTTAACTGACCTTTTGGGGTAGAATAGGAGGCAGTCCAGAGCACGTGTTTTGAATAACAAAATAAAATGCATTTATTATTTGTGTAAAACAAAAATATTAATAACTTTATTAAATTAACACAAATTATGAAAATTCTCTATTGAATTCAATCGCAAACATGTGTGTTTCCTCCGCTCTTCATATAATCCAAGCTTAAGTGCTTTTGCTTCATCTGCTAAATGGGTTTGATATTGTCTTCCCATCACCAGTTAAGATTTCGACATGTACTCCAACAGCACTCCATTGGGAAATTTTCTTCTCGTGAGTTACCGGAAAAATGTTCACAAAATAAATATTATTTCGTTTGTATTAACAAATGTTTGGAAATGTTAACACGATTATCTCTTTTTGGACTGCTGACTGTAGAGATGTACAAACTGATTTATGTACATGTAGGGATCTCTAACAACTGCTAATAAAATGTAGTGAACGGAGTGCCTTTTTCACGACTCCGTTTGAACTGCATCCGGATGCTGTTAAATTGTGAGGAATTGGAGTGCCTTTTTCACGACTCCGTTGAACTGCCTCCGGATGTTATTAAAATGTGACAAATGGATGTGATTCTTTGGATTGCATCCAAATGCGGTTAAAATGTGAGGAATGGAGTGCCTTTTTCACGATTCCGTTTGAATTGCATAAAAACATGCCGTGAAGGAACTAGTCTACATTGCACTACTTCCAATTTATTTTGCTGGGTTATTATGTTTTTGTACTGATATAGGTTTCGTGAGGGCATCTGCTACCATTTCGTTTGTTGAGATGTATTCTAGGGTAACTTCTTTTGCTTCGATTTTTTGTCTAATGAACTTTGCTTTTATATCCACATGCTTTGTTCTGTTTGAATAGTTGTTGTTCAGGGCTACTTGTATAGCCCCCTTATTGTCACAAAATAATTTGATGGCTGTTTCGCAATCTGGGTTGAGTTCCTTTTCCAGCCTTTTTAACCAAATTGATTCTTGAATAGCTGCAGTCACGGACATAAATTCAGCTTCTGTTGAAGAAAGTGCTACGGTCTTTTGTTTTTTCGTTGCCCATGAAATAGCAGCTGATTGATAAATAAATACGTAGCCTGTTGTTGACTGTCGATCATCCACATTGCCTGCCCAATCAGCATCGCAATAACCGATCATGTTTGATTGTTTACTATTTGCTCTGTAAACCAATCCTTTATCAAGCGTTCCCTTTAAATAACGCATTACACGCTTTACGGCCTCCCAATGAGCTTTGCCAGGGTTTGTGCTAAAACGACTTAACACATTAACGGCGTATGATATATCTGGACGTGATATCTGTGATGCAAACAACAGACATCCAATTGCCTGCATATATGGAATACGTGACATTTCATTTTTCTCTTTGTCATTCTTTGGGCTCATAGAAGACGATAATTTTTGATTAATATCGATTGGCGTTGAAATAGGGTTACAATCATCCATTCTAAAACGCTTCAACACATCCGCTATGTATTTGCTTTGGTCTAACTTTATGTGATCTACGCCTCGTGTGATCTTCATTCCAAGCACAGTTGATACTTCACCCATATCTTTCATTTTGAACGCTTTAGAAAGTTTCTTCTTTACGTTTCGGACCGCCTTGATATTATCCGAAAAAATTAGAACATCGTCGACGTATATTGCGACATAAAGCTTATACCCGTTGTTGGTATCGTGGTATATACATTGGTCGATGTCACTCCGCACAAGACCCATTTTCAAGAATTCATTATTAATAGTCTGGTTCCAGACTCTACCAGACTGTTTTAAACCATACAAAGATTTCTCGAGTCTGCATACCTTTTTCGAACCATCACCAAAACCTTCTGGCTGGTGCATGTATATAGTTTCTTTAAGGTTTCCATTTAAGTATGCACTGACCGCATCCATTTGATGTATCACCATGTCGTTTTTTGCAGCAAGGGCAACAAGAAATCTTACCGATTCATATCTAACGACCGGGGAAAATGTTTCGTTAAAATCTATTCCTTCTCGCTGTGTAAATCCCTTCGCTACCAGCCTAGCTTTCCATTTCTTTGGATTACCATCATTATCACATTTGGTTCTGAACACCCATTTGCACTGCACGGCCTTTTCACCCGGTGGTAATTCTGTCAAAACCCACGTATTATTTGATTTCAGTGAGTTGATTTCTTCATTCATAGCAGATTTCCAATTTTCCGCATGCTCTGAAGACATTGCTTCTTTGAAACTTCCAGGATCAGTCGAAACAAACTCCATTGCACAAAAACTTGATGACGGTTGATTTCTGTTTGCGATTCTTTCAGATCTGCGTATAGTCGGTCCTTCACTGCTCGGTTGGTTATTATGCATATCCGGCGACCATGTGCTATCAGTTCGTCTTTCTGCATTATCACAATTCGACGGCCAATCAGTATCCAAATATTCACTATCCGACTCCGATTCAGGATATGCCTCGCCAGGAACTAAGGTGCCGTCGGCTTGTTCATCGTCATTATCTGTTTCGCTATAACGTGGCGAAGGGGTCGATTCACTGTCACGATTTGATGGGACATCAATTGCTTCTGATGCGACATCAATTTCACTCTCCCCTGAATCGACACCACCATAATGTTCCAAATCAGGATAATAGAAATCTTGCACACTATTTTCTGTTGCCATTACTTGCCTATGTTCTACGAAAACAACATCTCGACTTATTATTATACTGCCATCATTAGGGTTGTACAAACGATATCCTTTGCTTTCACTGCTGTATCCCACCATGATACACTCGGTCGATTTCGGATCTAGTTTTGATCTCCTTTCTTTTGGAATATGAACTAACGCTGGGCAACCAAAAACTCTCAAAAATTTCAAATTTTGTTTGCGTCCAGTCCATATTTCTTCTGGGCATTTGTCTGAGCCACGGCAAGGAACACGATTAATTAAAAATGCGGACGTGGCTGCGGCTTCAGCCCAAAAACGATGATCTAGACCACTATCTAGAAGCATACATCGAACTCTTTCCATAATGGTTCGATTCATCCGCTCTGCAACGCCGTTCTGTTCAGGAGAATATACACAAGTCCTTTGATGAACTATTCCTTGTTCCTTAAAGAAATTTGAAAACTGCTTGTTCACATATTCTCCTCCATTATCTGTTCGAAGAATTTTAATTTTCCTTCCGGTTTGCTTCTCAACCAAAGATTTGAATTCCACGAATTTGGAAAAAACATCCGATTTTCTCTTCAACGGATATACAACCACTTTTCGAGAGAAGTCGTCGACGAAAGTAACTAGAAAACGACTTCCGGAAAATGACGTTGTGCTGAGTGGTCCCACAACATCCGAATGGACGAGTTCCAACAATTCAGTCGCTCTAGTACCTTCTTCATTATTTGGCCTGCGTGTTTGCTTACCCTTAACACAAATCGTACACAGACCTTCCTCTTTATTTGAGAATTGCATTCCGATATTCGCATCTTTCACTTCATGGAGCTTTTTATTGCAGATGTGGCCCATTCTCCGATGCCACAAGTTAAAATCGTTTTTTACAACTAAAGCACTAGAAGACACTTTGGTTGATGAGCTCTCCAAACGGTATAACTCATTAAAAACTCTTGCAGACGCTATGGTCTTTCCTTTACAATCAGAAATTCGACATACATCACCTTCAAATGTCACCTTCTTGTTGTTTCTTGTAATTTGCCTAACAGAAAGTAAATTAGTGCACAATTTTGGCACATACTCCACATCCTTTACGGTGATAGTTTTGGCTTTGTTTTTACAGTTGATTTCCAAGTCGATATCTCCAACACATTTGACCTCAAGTTCTTCTTTATTAGCCACAATTACCTTCTTAGATTCCACGTCTCTAATGTTGTACATATCCAAGTTGCTATTGGTCATGTGGTTACTTGCTCCGCTATCTATAAACCAATAATTTGAGTTCGCATTTATTTCAGTTGTTGCTTTTGCGCATAATGTAAGGCCTTTCGTTGCAAATAAAACCTCAGATTTCTTGTGATTATTTCCTTGACCACCTTTTGAATAGGATTTGTTCGGGCAGTTCTTATTCGGGTCAACCATAAGCGTAATCTCGGCCAGCGCACGTTCGTTCAAATCCGTATTGGGCATCGCCTCGCTAATTGCTTTCCAGCAACCTTTAATAACTAGCAAGGATTTCGCCTGTCTTTTCCAGACATCAAAATTTTCTCTGCCCCTCAGTCTCTCCACAGGACAAGATATTTGAGCGCTTGTCATATTTTTTTCACTTTTTTCAACAGCACAGAAAAAAAAAACGATTTGAAAAAATATTCCGTGTCTATAGGCCCATAACCTATTGTGTTTAAAGTTTTTATTGAGACTGAAAAAATGTATACAAGTTTTGGAAAAAAAACTTATACAATTAAAGGCATGACATGCTATGTCGAATATAGTATTTTAACAGCAAAGTAAACATACAAATGAGTAAAACATTCTAATTACAACAAGGAGGTCATAAATAAGTATCAAGGCAAATTTATATACGGTAGATATGACAATCAGCTGTATTTGTTTACTTCTTTGTAAATTTGGTTTTCAAAATGTAATAGGGTCTACTCATGAAATTTGAAAATTCGAAATTTATCACCATAAAATACTTCTTTTCATCGTAAACCTGTAATAACAATGACCTACGACAGTTCTGAATGCTTTTTATTTACATTTTGATTCAAATTTGTTCTATTTTAGAGGATTTTCAAAATGTATTTATGTTTTTCCTGAGAATTTTTTTAGAACGACCCCCATTATTCAGTTTTTTCTTTGACATTAAATTTTCTATAGCAACAATGTTGTTTTTGCAAATTTGTTAGTTGTTGTAATTCATGCATTCATGCACCTTTTATAAATTTGCCTTGATAATTATGATACAATATTTTTTTAACATTACGGTAGCACAGTAAATATGCTTAATATTTTTGTAATAAATAAACAAAAGTCCATTTTATTGTTTTGATATTTCAAATTAAAGAAATTATAACGTTCAACAATATAATTGGCAACACTACGTAAGAGCAGCTGTGGGACATTCACAATAACTATTGCAATCTAGAGTTGTATAGTTCATGAACGAACTAGTTCAATTGAACGATTCATTCAAAAGAGCGTATGAACTAGATCAGTCGATATAGTTCATTATAGTTCAATAGCTCACTGAGCGCCGACCGAAAGATTCACGAAGAACCTCTTGTGCCAGACACTGAAAATAACACATGAAAATATTTTAGCTTTTAGGAGAGAGCTGAGGTGAATGAGCTCCCTTTCTCCCTTCTTATCCATAAGCTCAAAACATTTTCATGAAAATTTTCATAGTCTGGCACAAGAGAACGATCAACGAACGAACGATTCACAATCTAGTTCCGCATGTCATTCACTTATGAATAAAGTGACGCCGTCTTCTGTGCTAAGTGGTGCCTTCGTAATGTAATGAGTTTGTTTATGTTTTGGATCAATGTGAAGTGTCAACCCCATTGTAGTAAAAGTAATTTCTACATAAAGAACATTTTTGACGTAACATATCCCAATATATCGACTCCATTACCTATACAATGTGCTTTGTTTTGGAAAAAAAAAAATAAAACATACATAGGCAAAGATTTTTCGCAGTGATAATTTCCACACTCACAAATAAGATTTTTTTCCAGCCACTTAAATTGAAATTCTTAATGCAAACTTAATCTTTCTTTATGAATGGAATAAAAATATCTAAATGTAATGTATACTATTCTAATGTTTGTTACTATTTGGTGTATATATGTGTTTTCATCAAGCGATTCAGATCCGAATGATTGAACTGGATAGTGAACTATGAAGTAGATTACTGAACTAGTTCAGTTAAAAGAGCTGAGCTACTGAGCTAGATCTTTCAAATGAACTAGATTGTACAACTCTATTGCAATCAATTGCGATCATTCACAATAATTTGTTTAAGACTATAACAGCACAATATTGTGATTTATTTAATTTACACAAATAGAATGAAGAAAAATAAATACAAATCAAAAGGTAACATGGTATAAATAATTAATAATTAAACCATGATAGATAATAGGTCTTTACGATAACCCAAAAATTTTTACAAATTCGTACACATTTTTACCGAATGCTGTTCGATAACAAAATTATCCAGCAAAAGAAAGCGAGTTGGGAGAGATTTTTGGAGAGTTCTGCGACTCGTAAAAATTTGTAATTTCGGCTGTTCATTGTAAACAACTTGAAATGTTAACATTTATGACCAAGAAAATTTAACATTTTCAATTTATTTTTAGACTTTAAAGCGTTGTGGATATAATCACTGCCTTAAATAAGTCAAATGCAATTTTAAAATTTATGTTTTTGTTCCATTTGGTTTAAAATATCAAAAGAAACAAAAACAATTTTCGTTCATTTTCGGAAACAGCTGACTTTCTTGCAAGTTTTTGCAAAATGTTGTTCGATAACTTTATGCAATTTTTTCTTGCTTGAGAGAGTAAAATTCACTGAGAGAAGTTGCTGAAACTTGCTGAGTAATTATTGCTGGGAAAGTTGTCGTACAGACCTAATATATGTTCTGTTCCAGAACTTGAAGCAGCTAATATTGGTCTGTTCCTTTACTTTTAAAAATGGTAACAGTGGCAAAAAATGGTAAAAGTGGTGAACTGGTCTCATATAAATTGTATGCTTTTTAAAGTAAAGGAACACTTTGCAGGTTAAAAATGGTAAGAAAAATGCCTGAGGTTGCACGTAAAGGAACAGAGCTTATTTTTTACAATTGGTCTTTCCAGTACTGCAAGAATCTACTAATTTTTACTATTTTTCCCGATAACATAAAGGAAAAAATGTTATCGTAGTAAACGTAGATTCTTGCAGGTTCTGGAACAGACATATAAACACCCAATTTCCTCAGAAAATTCATGGCAGCACTCTTTCTGATTGGCAACACCTTCAAACGTCGATTTTTTCCGATTTCGCTTTTCAAGCAAATAATCGATTAATCGAATGCCGACTATGACACACAACAGAACACAATACAGAGTCGTCGGAACGAGTACAAGAACACGGAATATAAACAAAATAAATTAAAATATATCGCATATAATTAATTATAAATTAAGTAATATAAACAAAGTAATAATACACAAAAGAAGAAGAAAAATTGCATTGATTTATTGAGCGTTTTGTAATTTATCAAATCGAAAGTGGAATGAATGCTTTGTCTGTCGCTGTTCTCTTCCTCAATTGACTCCACTCCATCTCCAGCCATCATAATTTTGTGTTTGCCGATTAGAAAATTGTGTACCAAAAGAATTACAGGGAAAGAATGTGAAAATGTTGTGAAGTGAATTTAAATTAAGTGATGAGATGTGTACAGAATTAAAGGAAAGAATTAAAGAAATTTATGATTAATCTCACTTTGTGGAATAATCGAAGTAATACAAAGTTAAAATTTGAGAGAAATTTTATACCCGATTTTTTTTAAATATTTTTTATATACAAAGAAGTGGAAGAAAGTGATTAAGAAGAAATACAAGCAAATTGAGGTGGTATAGTTCTGTCAGGTGTTGTGTATTCTTGAATGAGACGGCGAACAAACAACGACCGAACGACGTTTGGGTAAATGTGTGTGGTGATTGAAAGGATGTCAAATAGCCAGGAAGAATCTGAGACTTTTAAGGGTATAATAAAAATAAATTTAATTGTTAATTCCTTGCAAGTTCTAATGTGGAAGAATTGAGTAAAAAGCAGAGAGCAACAAAGGAAGAGAAAGTGCGAGTTTTTTATGAAATTTGTATTAAAAAAAGAAGTGGCACTTGAATTTTGTGGTCATCATACAAAAGAACACTTCGTCGCCCATTAACTGCTGGCAAATCACATCCAGAACACACACATACGTTAAACTACATCACACTCATTCAGTCACTCACCCATAACAAAAAAAGTTATCGCTGGGTTCTTTAGTAATCATCATCCTCCTTGTCGCAAAGTCGTTCGTCGTTTCGTCACCGTATCAGTCAGCCAGAAAGCAACAACAACTCACTTAGCACAACAATTGGTGGCGCAGCAGAAAATATTTGCAGAATAGCTTCCGGTTTTGGTAGTGTGTGGAAACAAACAACGTCCACATCCATCGCACACACAAACAGTCGTCACCAACAGCAGCAGAAGCATCAGCAGCAGAACCACCATTGCCACCATACAGCGACAACAATAGCCAGCCAGCAATAACAAAAATAGCATCGTCGTTCATAATTATTTTGCTGTTGTTGTTTTAGTTGATTTGCTCCTGCAACAACAATGGGTAAGTGGGAAGTGCTGAAGAAGATATTGAATACTTTTTTCTTTAAAACAAAAATAAAAAAAAAAACATTAAAAATCTTTAAAAAACATAAGAAGTGTATTCAGTCATAATGGTTGGGTTGTTACTTTTCTTTTTTTGTTTGCTGAGAAGAAATACAAAACACATTGTATTTTTTCAATTTTTTATTACTGTTGATGCTGCTGATATTGGCATTGCTTTTTTTTTGTTAAATCTCTTCTTATCATGGTCGTAGAAATGACAAAATTTACTTAAAAGAGGGGTTATCTCAAACTTTGCAACAAGTAGGTACAAAAGCCAACGATTTGGAAATTCCAAACAATAATTAGGAGGTCGATTATGGACAGCAACACGACTCCAGTTGCGTTGTCGAAAGCAAATTTAAAAATAAAACTTTATTTCCGCATTGGAATTCATACTTTTTTACAATTAGTCCATATTTATATTAGGCAATTTTCCTTGCTGCAAGTGTCAGTTAGAGGTGAGAGTGTCAGAGAGAGGTGAGGCGTTAACCGTTTGCCTCTCAACACCATCTCTCACCGACAAACTGACAATTGCCGCAAGGAAAATTGGCTAATGTAAATATGGACTTAAATTAAAAGTTGAAGGTTCAAAACCCTGACATTGAATAGATTTGACAAAAATTTCTGTCGTTTCAGTTATTTTAATTGTATGATTTTCTCATCTGGCAACACAACTGAAGTTGAGTTGCTATCCATAATCGACCCCTTAATAATTACTAACACTCTATGGAGAACAAGTGCCCCAAAGGGTCACCCACGAATCCTTTTAAAATCTTCATCATATGTTGATCTTTTTGTGCTGATCAGTTTACCGGAGGAAGTCCATATTGAAGGTATATGCTACTTTAAATTTATTTACTTAAATCAAAAATAGTTGCATATATAGTTTTGGCACACCCCTCGAATTGGTTTGAAAATGTTACCACGGGAAATCCATGTTATGTGCGTCACACAATTATTTTTAGAGGTAAATCCATATTTTCCTAGATATGGGTCTTTAGCCAAACATACTTTTATATTCTGAGAACAAGGCCGGTTAAAGCCCCTTTGTCATGCCTATTTTGTTGTTGAAGAAGCCCATACTTCCTGAGATGAGCGCCATAGTTCCCTAAACGGTCTTGTCAATGTTTACAAAGACGACGAAGGCAATATAGGTGATATTGTAAAGTTCTAGAAGTCCAACACCGGATTTATGACTTTCACCTGCGAACAGATTCTAAGACCAGCTAAAATCTCCTCTGTCTTGGATGTCTTTCAAAGCAATGATTTCAAATCTAGGAAACTTTGAAACTGGGGGAGTTTTCCATTCTCCTACCAGACGCGTCTTCCCGGGTGGCGGATGGGAAGGGGGTCACTGCAATGTGTGGAGTCGGAGCCGTCCTTGGACAACCAAAGTCGGACCCGACCCCGCACATCGTGGGGACCCTGGGGGTCTTCGGACCCCTCGTGGACCAAAAATTGGATCGGGGTAGTTCCTTAAATAAATAAACTAAAATGGGTAGAAAGAAGAGGAGAAATAAAGTTACGGTGCAGGGAGTTAATAACCCAGTACCGGGGGCAAGCGTTGGTGTGACCACAAGCCATGTGTCGTCGAAATCAAGAGATTGTGATCCGGCTGTGTTAGGTGTGAATGCCTTGGCACCTACAGCTGTACCCGTTACAAGTGCATCAATTCCAAGCCCCAAAATATATGACGACCCGGCAATTCAAACGGAACATGATTTAGACAGGGCTGGTGAAAGCCAGTCTATGGCAGACAGGACCGCAGTTGTGGGCGGGGACGACCTTCACGGGACCCTCAGAACTATACATGACAGTTTAGAGAGGCAAAGTAGGGAACTCCTCGACCAGCTGGATAGGCTTGTACCGGATGAG
This sequence comes from Musca autumnalis, assembly GCF_047663935.1. Classification (NCBI taxonomy): domain Eukaryota; kingdom Metazoa; phylum Arthropoda; class Insecta; order Diptera; family Muscidae; genus Musca; species Musca autumnalis. The sequence goes on from NW_027412088.1 coordinate 50,856,397, forward strand.
CATTGTGAGGACACACTCCCGGAGGAATTGTTACACAATCTGACCCTGACTGACGATGATCTGGACACCACGGTGATCCCGGCCAAGACTACACAGGAAGTTTGCTGTGACTCTAACAAAGGGAGTGCGAACCCTGATACCCAACCGGATGCAAGTCTGATTCCGACTGGTCCTGTGTCGGCACTTGCCGACAATAGGCTTCAAAGGCAGACTGCAACTGAAACGATGTCCGACGACGGGGAATCTAACGAGACCCCGACAATGGGCAGCGACTCGAAAGTTGCATCTGCACGAGAAGCATCGGATACAAAGCACTACAAACGTGCTGTATCCTATCTCCGCAAGTTCGTAGGGAGAGATGCGAACTTGCACTCGGTGAGGGTGGTCCACCTCATCAGGGGTAAGCTGAAGTTCATAAGGAAGTTCGAGAGAACTTACCCGCGTGAATTTCATGGCGAGCTCCAGGTGGAAAGGATCTTCCTCCCGGATGAAGTAGTGGAACCGGCTAAGCCTACTGCCTCTGGCAAATGTGCTGCGCCGAAACCTATTCAGAAGCTTAACCCGAACCGACAGGCACCCCTAGTGATGACCGACCGGTAAAGGACTCTGCCTCAAAACCTGATTCTGCTCCGAAAGGCAAGGGTGAAGCGGCTGGAAATGCTGGTCTCAATAGGAAGATGGTTAGGCCAGCTGAGGAAACATTGTCTTCTTGGGAACGAACAGTGCCCCGCAGCATAAATCTGTGAAGCGCATTCGCTCCTCCGTGGGTCCACAGCCTTCACCAAAGAAGACAATGACTTCTCTGCTGGTTGAACCATCAACCTCGTATGCGGAGGCTGTTGAGCGTACAACTAAGGGGAAACAACTGAGTACAGAGAAGGCATCCACCTCCTCTGGAAAAGTTAACCCCAAGGCGCACGGCCAAGGACGCAGGAAGCCATACAGCAGACCGGTTGCAGTGGCAGATGATAAAGACCTTCATTTGGCAATCATCGACAGAGCTGACCCAAATGGTAGAATCAGCTACAGTCACTGGTTGCTTTTTGAAACTGGTCTTCGGTCTGCCATAGTTTCTGGACCGGAAGATGAGGAAGACCGACAATTTGGCAGTGCCTTCTTGCGAAAGGGTGTCAAAGTTATTAACTGTCTGAACAAGAAGTCACGAGATTCTCTTGTTCGGACAGTTGAGGGCTTTGGCGCTCTGTGGGAAGGAGCTGATCTTGCGGCGGTCTCCCTATCCGATATTCCGTCCAGGAAGATTCTTTCAGCATGGATTCCCCCTCCTACTGTGGATAAGGAGCTCCTGCTGAAAATGCTGAGATTGCAAAACCCCAACCTCACTACATCGGGCTGGGATAACCATCTGTGCTTCTATGAGAAGACCTACTGGTCTTCTATGGTAAGATTTGTTGGTCTTCTGTGGAGAAGCCTTTAATCTTCAATATGCAGAGATTTTAGGAAGACCTAAAGGAAAAGCTCCTGCTCCTCTGTATGACAACCTCACCTCATGCTCTTCTATGGGAAGACCATCAGCTCTTCTAGTAGAAAACGTTGTGATCTTCTGTAGAAAAACTTTTGCTCTTCTATTAGAATATCTTTTGGTATTTTATAGGAAGAAATTCTAGTCTTTTATAGAAAGACCTTGTGGTCGTCATTGTGATTTTTTCTCTTCTATTGCAAGACCTTCCAGTCTTCTATATGAAGAACATCTGTTCTTCTATAGGAAGCACTTCTGGTCTTCTATAGGTAGACAATCTGGTCTTCTGCTCTTTTATTGGAAAACGTTCTTATACCGAAGACCTTGTCGTATACTTTGGGAAGAACTCACGGTCTTCTGTAGAAGAACTTTTTGCTTTTCTATATGAAGACCTTCTGCTATTCTATTGGAAAAGCTTCTGGTGTATAAAGAGATCTTCTGCTTTTGGACGATGTCTATAGGAAAACTTTTTGCTGTAATCCGACTCTGGCTAAATGTGGCTGCTCCGATTGGTTGTAATCACAAGTTAGTGAAGTTAGTTGAGTTCAGTGAGTTTGGAAGGGTAGTTGAAAAGCCGCACTGTGTCGGGAGGGCCTCTGTGACATATTGGGCAGATGTTTTGCACGGTGTCATAGATCCTTGCCCTATAGGAATTCAGAGGACTGCACCATCCCGAGCGTAGTTGAGCCAAGATTATTCTGGTTCATCGTGACAGCTGACGCTCCTCAGCTGCGATTGATGGGGGATGCTCTCCGAGGATCTCATTCACACATTTATCTCATTTATTTATTTTTGTATTTCTCTCTCTCTCTTATATCGCCGGACCTCTAAATCATTAAGATCCCTTCTGACATGCCTGGGTGGGGGGTCCCATCCACCATATGGTGATTAGGATGGCTCTCACGGTAGCACCAGACAACGTACTGCAACGAGAGCATGTCATTGTGTTGCTGTACTAGGAGAATCTTCGTCTCTTCATGCAGATGTTGGTCTGAAGACATAAGGAGCAACACTGTTGCAGTTTTCAGGGCGACATTCTTAGAGGTTTGATTTTTTTCATTGAATTGCACTTGTGTTCGCGGACCATACTGGCGCCGCACAGACCCGACCTATCGCGTTATACGTGGTCAACAAGGTTTCTTTATCTGCACTCAAAGTGCTGCATCATAGCGAGTTGAGGATCTTGTTCCTATATCTCATTTAGTGGCAGATAGCTGTGGGATGCGCGGGATCTTCTTCCTATATCTCAGCTAGTCGCAGATAGCTGTGAAATGCGAGGATGACGTGAAAATGCTGCCCATAGAATCTTTGGGTAGTTAGTTGTCGGAATTCTGCTACCATCGACCGAGGAATTCAGCTCTGTGTTCACCTCCGCGTGGAAAAATGTGATAAGATCAGTCAAGGGAAACTCCCTGTTTCACTCTACGGAGCTTGGACTCCAGAATTTCACTTCCACAAATATAATTGATTACTTAACGTTTCATACTTGGCCGAGGGTAGCCTGCTCGATGTCCTCAAACAGCGTGGAATACTTGACAGAATCAAAGGCTTTTGATAAGCCGAGCCCCACCAACACAGTCCTATCGCTCGGGTTTTTCTGGTAGACTCCTCGACTAATATGTGTGAGATCAAGAGTGACTTAACCATTGCTCCGGTTATGCTCACCGACCAACCTGTTTACTTCCAGTGTCAGCTCCCTGACTCGGGTCGGTGGGGTTGACACGACGAAACTCATCTCGTTGCTCTGCTGGGATGTTTGGCCTCTCTTCGGATATTCGACCAGCAGGTATATGGCGATAGTCTGCAGTAGTGATGAGGTCTCGGAACCTCCTTTCTGCTACCCGAAAATCAGAAATGTTTGGTAGTTCTCTGAAGCGGTGATTACTGAACTCTCTGAAACTGGGCCAATTAGATTTCCCATGATTATTAAAAGTGCGGCGTTCAGGGGTGATGAAATCGGGCGGTTTGCTGTTGGAGACAATTATGGGGAGATGATCTGACCCCAGAGAAACGACGGCTTGTCGACAGGTGTCGTCATGTCGGGATGTATAAATTAAGCAACTCTATCTCGACAGTTCCACATTAACTGCTACCCCCAAAAATCCGATGTACGGGTCGATGTTTTAAACGAGACAGGTCCGTATAGAAAAGAATGGTCACCAACGCAATAGGTCGGTCTGTGGTAAGAAGCTATGCGGCGTCAGTTTGTTTGGCGAACATGAGTGCAACGCGATGGAAAAATATTCAATCCTGTCAGAATGCCGCCCTGAGAATTGCAACATGGTGCTCATGTCATCAGAGAAAGATCTGCATGTGGAGTGGAAAATTCTTCCACTACATCAACACATTGGCATGCATATCAAGAAGGATATTCATGCTCTAGAGACGACGGTCCAACAATATAGGAGAGGACCCCTAGATCATAGAGTTGTGCCAAAGGAACTATATGGAACTATCTCGTTCACTTCGCAGTTCCAATGGCCCACATTTTTTCTTTGAACAAACTGCGTATACTTAACAGCACACGTTATATTTCATGATGTTACTCATACGTTTTGGAACTAGTACAAGGAACTAGGAACTAGATAACCCAACTCTACTAGATCAACAGGCATATCAGGCAGGTTCGAATAGCATTCACACGGACACAGTTGCTAAGACCATAAGCAATTATTGTGTGAATGCAGTCATCGGAGCACATCCCCCATCTATCGCAGCTGAAGAGCGTCAGCTGCCACGACAAACCAGAGTAGTTTTGGCTCAATTACGCTCGGGGTATTGCAGTCGCCTAAATTCCTATTGGACGGGAATCGATCGCACCGTGCAAGACATCTGCCCAGTATGCGGCATGGGCCCGCACGATACTACGCATCTATTCAACTGCCCCGCCAAGCCTACTCCTCTGACTCCAGTGGATCTGTGGTTACATCCCATTGAAGTAGCCAACTTCCTGGAACTGGAGATAGACCCAGAGCCAGATTGAACAGGAGAACGAACATACAAACATAATAATAAAACACTGTTACAACAACAATGGCTTGCTCTCGTTGCACAACTTGCTCGGGTGTTACCGTGAGAGTCATGAATATTTTTTCGTGGGCCTTTAGACCAAAAAGCGTGGATTTTTAAGAAATATTTTTTCGGTGACCTTTCGACCAAGAACCGTGGATTTTTTGGGAATTTTTTTCGGGGACCTTTAGACCAAAAAGCGTGGTTTTTTAAGGAATACTTTTTCGGGTACCTTTGGAGAAAAAGCGCGGATTTTTAGGGAATATTTTTTTCGGGGACCTTTAGACCAAAAATCGTGCGTTTTTAAGGGATATATTTTCTGGATCGTTTAGACCAAAAATCGTGGATTTTTAAGGAATATATTTTCGGGGACCTTTAGTCCAAAAAGCGTGGATTTTAAGGAATATTTTTTCGGGGACCTTTAAATCAAAAAGCGTGTATTTTTAAGGATAATTTTTTCGTGTACCTTTAGACCAAAAAGCATGGATTTTTAAGGAATATTTTTTCGGGGACCTTTAGACCAAAAAGCGTGGATGCTTAAGGAATATTTTTTTGGGGTACATTTAGTCCAAAAAGCCTGGATTTTTAAGAATTATTTTTTTCGGAGATCTTTAGACCAAAAAGCGTGGATTTTTCAGGAATATTTTTCGGGGACCTTTAGACCAAAAAGTGTGGATTTTTAAGAAATATTTTTTCGGGAACCTTTAGATCAAAAAAAGGGTGGATTTTTAAGGAATATTTGTTTTCGGGTACCTTTAGACAAAGGCGTAGTCCAAAAAATCGTGGATTTTTAAGAAATATTGTTTTCGGAGATCGTTAGACCAAAAGCGTGGATTTTGAAGGAATATTTTTTGGAGGACCTTTAGTCCAAAAAAGCGTGGATTTTTAAGAAATATTTTTTTCCGAGATCTTTATACAAAAAGCGTGGATTTTTAAGGAATATTTTTTTCGAGGACCTTTAGTCCAAAAAAGCCTGGATTTTTAAGAAATATTTTTTCGGAGATCTTTATACCTAAAAGCGTGGAGTTTTAAATAGTATTTTTTGGGGACCTTTAGACCAAAGGCGTGGATTTTAAAGGAATATTTTTCGGGGATCTTTAAACTTAAACACGTGGATTTTTAAGGAATATTTTTTACGGGGACCTTTAGACCAAAAAGCGTGGATTTTTAAATTATTTTTTTCGGGGACATTTAGTTCAAAAAGCGTGGATTTTTAAGAAATATTTCGGGGACCTTTAGACCAAAGGCGTGGATATTTAAGGAATATTTTTTCTTGGACTTTGGACCAAAAAGCGTGGATTTTTAAGGAATATTTTTTTTTGGACCTTTGGACCAAAAAGCGTGGATTTTTAAGGAATATTTTTTTCTTGGACCTTTGGACCAAAAAGCGTGGATTTTTAAGGAATATTTTTTTCTTGGACCTTTGGACCAAAAAGCGTGGATTTTTAAGGAATATTTTTTTCTTGGACCTTTGGACCAAAAAGCGTGGATTTTTAAGGAATATTTTTTTCTTGGACCTTTGGACCAAAAAGCGTGGATTTTAAGGAATATTTCTTTCGGGGACCTTTGGACCAAAAAGCGTGAATTTTTAAGGAATATTTTTATCTTGGACCTCTGGACCAAAAAGCGTGGATTTTTAAGGAATATTTTTTCTTGGACCTTTGGACCAAAAAGCGTGGATTTTTAAGGAATATTTTTTCTTGGACCTTTGGACCAAAAAGCGTGGATTTTTAAGGAATATTTTTATCTTGGACCTCTGGACCAAAAAGCGTGGATTTTTAAGGAATATTTTTTTCTTGGACCTTTGGACCAAAAAGCGTGGATTTTTAAGGAATATTTTTATCTTGGACCTCTGGACCAAAAAGCGTGGATTTTTAAGGAATATTTTTTTCTTGGACCTTTGGTCCAAAAAGCGTGGATTTTTAAGGAATATTTTTATCTTGGACCTCTGGACCAAAAAGCGTGGATTTTTAAGGAATATTTTTTTCTTGGACCTTTGGACCAAAAAGCGTGGATTTTTAAGGAATATTTTTGCTGGGAACTTTAAAACAAAAATCGTGGATTTTTAAGGAATATTTTTTCGGTGACCTTTAGACCAATCGTGGATTTTTAAGGATAATTTGTTCGGGTACCTTCAGACCAAAAATCGTGAACTTTTATGGAATATTTTTTCGGGGACCAAAAAGCGTGGTTCTTAAGGAATATTTTTCGGGGATCTTTAGATCAAAAAGCGTGGATTTTTAAGGAATATTTTTTTCGGGGATCTTTAGACCAAAAAGCGTGGATTTTTAAGGAATATTTTTTTCAGGGACATTTAGTCCAAAATTTAGCCACAAGTCATTGTCGTCTATGGTAATCTGTTTGTTCTAAGGTATCATGTGTAAACAAGGTATTGGCTGCCAGAGGCTAGTCTTGTCAAAGCTGGGATCCCACAGTTTCGGGTTCAGAATCGCCCTCCAGATTAGCTGAGCTGTCCGCAACCGCTTATATATCAATACCCAAAACAAATTTAAATTCCAAATTTTCCAATTGTAAATATTTCCTCTTTAAACGGTTACAGTTTCCTCTTCGATTTGTAGAAGATATCCATAATCTTCCATAGTGGTGGGCGATTTGAAAACAAACATTATCTACGCCCATGGGCCACTGTTGTCTCCGAACATCACAAGAAAAACAAAGCCAAAACAATTCATTTTTCTTTTTTTTCGTGGACATGGTCTCTTCTGTTGATGATGGTGATGTTAAAGATTGTGGACATTGGTTGGAAAGTTTTCTTGGTTTTCTTTTTCTTTTTTTTTTTTCTTTTTGTGGACGGCACGAAGTAGTGTCAGCATGTGAGCATGCAGCATTACTACGTGTGAGTGTGAGTTTTATATTGTTTTTGTCAAATTGGAACATGTGTCCCCGTTTTGTGGATGTTTGCTACTACTCTATGGTTGGTTGTTTGTTGTCGTTGAAGTTTTATTTCGTTTCGAGCATTCTTTTCTGTTTTTAGTTCTGCTGTTATGTTTTTAAACATTTTGTATTTTTATCATAATTAGATTGTTGTACTGATTTTCATTCATTCACTGGTCGTTGTTGTTATGCATAGGCACAATGGAATTTCATGTTGTCTGTTTGTCTGTCTGACTGCCATAAACCTCGAAGTATGTGTAGCGGGCCCCCACAGTATTTAAAAATAAAATTAAAGCTTCCAAAAATGGCCAAAGTGGAATGGGTGGTAGTGGTGGGGATTGGTGGGGAGTGGAGTGTAGTGTAGTATAATGATGGGCACACACAACGCCACTTATTCCAAAGTAAGGCAGCCCCATAAGTAATAATGATATATGCAAAACAACACCAACAAACAAAAGCACACATCCAACAGACAAACACCCATCCAAGTAATAAAGCCTTCATTTTTTTTATTGTTTCTGTTTATCATTTCTCGTTGAGGGCTAACCATTTATGGGCAAGTTTTTATTTTCAATTCATTTTTGTCTGCCTGCCTGCCGGCCGGCCCCATTTTTTTGCCACAATTGAAACGCCATACCACCAGCTGCTGTTATTAGTGGTAGGTAGTGAGTTCGTTCGTTCTACTCCCTGCATCCATCCATTCACCATTCACTGCAGTGCAAAGTTTCAAAAGTCCGATCTTTTTTCATTTCATTTTAATTGTCACTCATTCGGGATTTTGAAGGCCAATTTCATGCATGAAATCCATTTTTGCAGACATCAGCGCCATTTGGTATTGTCGCTCCTCTACGATGTCGCTTCACTCCATTCCAATGTATTGCATTGCCTTGACTTAGTTTGGTTTTTTTTCATAAATTTTATTGTCAAAATTTTAGTGTCGGAAAACAAGAATAGTTCTATTGGACAGACAATAGAAGTCCAATTTGTTTTATAAGTTTAATGAACGTAAATGTATTGGTGATTGGGATGACTCTTATGGTAACACCCGATCAAGTACTGCAACCAGAGCGTGCCATTGTGTTGCCGATGCTGGAAGAATCTTCTACTCGTCATGGCAAGAGGAGGGACCATGTTGCAGTTATCAGGGCGGCGTTCTGAAATCGTACCATAGCGTTGGACTAAGCACAGACAGATCTATCGCATTATCTGGGGTCAACAATGTTTCTTTGTCTGCACCACATCTCCTGCCGGCTAGAAACTTGAGGTCCTTGTTGCTAGATCTCAGGAGGTCGCAGATAGCTGTTACATGCGAGTAGGACGTGAACCCTAAAATCTTAGAGTTCGGAATTCTCTTACTATCGACCAGGATATTCATATCTGCGCTCATCTTCGCAGCTCATGTGGAGAACAAAGTGGACGTAGATTTAGTGGAGGATGTTTGCATGTTCCTCTATTGAAAAAGGTGGTAAGATCGAGCAAATAGCAGTTCAGCCTTTCACAAATGACATCAGAGAAGGTACCTGACTCTACGATCGTACAATCATCCGCATATGTAACGATCTAAATCAGAGCTCCGATTTGCTCGTTTTACTCGCGACTGAAAAGTACCTCCGAGTGGGAGTACTCGATGAGTGCGAGTAAAAAGTGCGATTTGTTCGAGTGAAAAATACCTGCGAGTGGGAGTACTCGAAGAGTACGAGTTTTACAAGAAGTTTACTCTCCACTCTTTTGTTTTATTTGGGAGCACTCGCGAGTAGTCTTGGTTTAAAAATAAGAGTGCGAGTGAAAATATTCGAAATAGAGTACGAGTTTGCTCGAAGAGTAAAATCGAGTAAAAACTTATTTTTTTGCTGTTTGTGTGTTGTTGCGCGTGTAGTAGCGAACAGGTTTTGATCTTGTTGTGGACTGAACCACCCTCCTCCGAACTTCGGAATAACCTCCTCTGGATCCCCGACCACCCTCCTCTGAACTTCGGAACAACTTCCTCTGGACCTCCGACCACCCTCTCTGAACTTCGGAACAACCTCCTCCGAACTTCGGAACAAAACCTCCTCGGGACCTCCGACCACCCTCATTCGAACTTCGGAACAACTTCCTCTAAACATCCGAAATTCCGAACAACCTAATTCGAACCTCCGAACTCGCAAACACTTTTCACTCGCGAGTAAAATCGAGCAAGTCTGAAATATGCTTCGCGAGTAACGAGTAAAAATAGAGTATACTCGATTTATTTTTTCTACTCCCGATCGAACTCGCTCGAATTTCACTCGCGCGTAGAATTCGAGCGAGTATTTCGAGCGAGCGAGTATTTCGGAGCTCTGATCTCAATATCATCTGGAGAGGTAGACGTTGAGGTTAAACAATTCCGGACATATCACCCCACTTTGGGAACTCCCTGCTACGCTCTACGGAACTTTTTGTTCCTGAATTCGACGTACACCCGGTGTCCACATATATACTTGATTATCTATCGTTTCAAACTTAGCCGGAGAGTAGTCTGCTCGATATCCTCAAAGGCTTTAGATAAGTCGAGCTCCACTAACACTGTCCTCTCGCATTGTATGTTCTGGTTGAGTCCTCGACTAATTTGTTTGGATATGACGTATGTTTTAATATTGTGCTGCTTACGGAACCCATGCTGATAATCAGCAACTGAATAGCTAGGTATGACAATGTGGAGGTAGGAGTTAAACTTCAAGAGTCTTTGCTACGGGCTATTAAAGAGATATCGGTCTGTACGATTCATTTTTGCTGGCATCCTTGCCTGGCTTCAGTAGCGGAACCACCCTGTCCATTTTCTAGACTTCGGGTCCGATGCTTTGGATGATTTAGCGTTCCTCATGGTATTCGCAACATTATCCATTGTAAACTTTTGTGTTTCATCCTCGGCAGGACAAAATCTAATGCGACGTAGTACTCCTCTCTTCGCCCTGTCACTGCCGGGGTGCTCGACAAACTGTCGATTGAAATAACTTGCGCACCTTTTCGGATCAGTCAGCGAAACTTCGCAAAACGTGACTGAGATCCAATATTTCTTCTTTCTAGGGTTCGAGAGTAATTTAACCTTTGCCCGCAATTCACTTATTACGGCTTCAATGTTGCAGCTCTTCAGATTTTTTTTGTCCACTAGTTCCGCTTATGTTCACCGGCCAACCTGTTAATTTCCGGTGTCAGCTCCCTGGCCCTGGTTTCAGTGGGGTTCGCATGACTCCATTGCTATTCCTGTTGCCTCTGCTGGGAAGTTAAGTTGAAGAGCGGCTGCAGTATTGATGATGTCTCGAAAGGTCCTTTCTGCTACCCGAACATTAGAAGTGTTGGGCAGATCTCTGAAACATTGAGTAGGGAACTCTCTGAATTAGCTTTCGTATGATTGATGAAAGTATGGCGTTCAGAGGTGATCAAGTTATGCGGTCTGCTTTTAGAAACGTTTATCGGTAGATGGTCGGTCTCACAAAAAAAAAAAAACACCTGGTTGCCAGATGACGTCATATATCAGATCAGTTGACACGATAATTATGTTTGTCAAACTATAGCACTATCCGCTTATTCTTGCAGAGCTATCAATCTGCTCAGTCAGCTCTATACTACCGAATGCCACAACTCATGATGAGTATTAAAGTCCCCATAAGACCAGTTGGTTATGACTTTCCAAAATCGAGCTAATGTTGGGCCTATAATCTGGAGTATAGGTATTTATGAGATCCACAACAGATTCAGCAAAATTGGTCTTTATCGATGAGACTAGTGCAACAGGAAAGCCGGTCCGCCACCTCCACTTCTAGAAAGATCCGCAAGAGGTCTTCTGTGGTCTTTATAATATCGCAAGATACCTTCTGTAGTCTTTAGGAGACCTTAAGAGTTCTTATGTTGCCTATGGAAGACCTCAAAAGATCTTCTGTTACCTGTAGAAGACCTCAAGAAGTCTTCTGTTGCTTATGAAAGATCTCAAGAGATTTTCTGTTGTTTATAGAAGATCTCAAAATGTCTTTCGTTGTCTGTAGAATACCTTAATAGGTCTTTTGTAGTCTTTAGAAGACCTCATGATGTCTTCTGCGTCTACAGAAGACTCCAAGAAGTTTTATATAGATAACTTTTGTAGTCTTATTAAGACCTCAAGAGGTCTTCAGTTTTATTTAGAAGACCTTACAGGTCTCCTGTAGAAGATCTCAATAACTTTTTTGTAGCCTTTAGAAGACCTCAACAAGTCGTATGTGGTATTTAGAACATTTTAAGAGAGCTTCTGTAGTCTTAAAAAGACATTAAGAGGTCTTCAGTTGGCTCAAGAAATCTTCTGTTGCTTATAAAAGACCTCAATAGGTTTTCTGTTGTTTATAGAAGATCTCAAACGGTCTTTCATTGTCTGTAGAAGAACTTAAGAGGTCTTCTATAGTTAGAGATTACCTTATGAAGTCTTCTGTGGTCTTTAAAACCCTTCAGAATGTCTTCTATAGCCTTTTGAATAGCTTATGATGTTTTCTTTTGTCTAAGGAGAAGAAGAGGTCTTCCATTGTCTGTAGTAGACTTCAAGACGTCTTCTGTAGACTTTAGAAAACCTCAAAAAGTCTTTTGTAGTCATTCGACTACCTTAAGAGTTCTTATGTAGTCTTTTGAAGACCTCAAGAAGTAGAAGACATCTAGAGGTCTTTTGTAGTCTGTAGAACCCCTCAAGAGGTCATCTGCAGTATTTAGAATACATCTAGGGAAGACTTTAAGAGGTCTTCTGTAGTCTATAGACGACTCCAAGAGGTCTTATGTTGTCTATTAGCGCCTCAAGAGGTCTTTATGAAGACCTCAAGAGGTCGTCTGTTGTCTATAGAAGACCTTAGGACCTTTAAAAGGCTTCAAGGGGGGGTTCTGTTGTTTATATTAGATCTCACAATGTCTTTTGTTGTATATAGAAGACCTCAAAAGGTCTTCCGTTGCTGTAGTAGACTTCAAGGCGTCTTCTGTAGACTTTAGAAGATCTCAAATGGTATTTTGTAGTGATTCGAATACCTTAAGAGTTCTTATGTAGTCTTTTGAAGACCTCCAGAGGTAGGAGACATCTAGACGTCTTTTGTAGTCTGTAGAAGACCTCAAGAGGTCGCCTGCAGTATTTAGAAGACCTCAAGAGGTCTATAGAAGACTTTAAGGCCTTATGTTGTCTATAAGCGCCTCATGAGGCCTCCTGTTGTCTTTACAAACCCTCAAGAGGCCTCCTGTTGTCTTCACAAACCCTCAAGAGGTCTACGTAGTCGTATGCAGACCTCAAGACGCCTTCTGTTGTCTATAGAAGACCTTATGACCTTTAGTAGTCTTCCAGCGGTCTTCTCTTGTATATAGAAGACCCCAAAAAGCTTTCCGAGTTCTTTTGAAGACATTATATTACCTTAAGAGGTCTTTTGGAGCCCTCCAGAGGTTTACTTTTGTGTAAAGAAGATATTTAGAGGTCTTCAGTAGTGCGCAGAAGGCCTCCAGCAGTGTTTGCATCATTGGATAACACTGGTCAAAACAACTATTGTTTCATAATTTTAGCCATGTCCGTCTGTCTGTCTGGCTGGTTGCAGCGCACGATAACTCTACTCGTAGAATGGACCAACCGATTTGGTACAAAATTTGGTTCTCGTAATATTTTGTCCAAACTAAGATCAAATTCGAATATGGGCCATATCTGTCCACACCTACCTTCGGGCACCCCCCACAAATTTTTTAGCTATGATGGTGCGCGCCATAACTCTCGAAGGGAGTATGCCGTTTGGTCCATATTTTGCATAATAATTCTGGACTATATCAGTCCACTCCAATTTAATCGGCTTTGCTCGAGGCCCCTGTTACTATGGTACAAGTTTTTTTCATGGGAAACTCCATACTTCCTGAGAAGATGACCCGAAAGTTGTAAAAAACCCATACGCACCATCCACATGGTGGCTAGGAACAGGTAAGTCGACTTTCGATTAATCGATCAATTGATTTTTTGCAGTCAAAAATCTAAAAATCGTAGTCGACTTTTGTCTGGAGGGAAAATCGTATAATCGATTATCTTGTGATCGATTTTCGAGTTTGCCCATGGATTCTTGACTTGGCGGTTTTACGGTTTTAAAATAAAACTCGAAAATCGACGAATAGTCGATTATAATTGATTTTCTGTGGTTATGAAAAAGTCCAAAGTCGAGTTTTAAGACAACTGAAATTATTGCAAAACCGAAAAATAGCATTTTTAGTTTTAGAACAAAATCGAAAAGTCGAAAAATCGATTATTGCTTTCCGTTACCTATCCCTAATTGTGGCGGTGCGCACGACAAGTCTCGAACCGGATACTGCGTCGGTTCAAGCGTTGCATATCGTAATATTTCTTCGAATATTAGATGAAATTCGAAGATGGTGCTTATCGGCACACACCTCCTGGTACCTCCCCCACTAAAGTTCGAAAATATTCGTTAAAATGGTACGCACGATATCTCTTAAACTGAGCAACCGATTTGGTCCAAACCTTGGATCTAGAAATATTTTGCCCAAATTTAATTTAAGTTCGAAAGTGGGCCATATCGGTGCACTCCTTAGTGTACCTCCCCCACAAAAGTTCAATATTTTTGTTTAAATGCAGTTTATGGTCTGTTCGATGATCCCTTGTACATTTTTACCGAAAGTACGTCTTGTGATCCTATTTACAGAGATATTATGTTTTTCGTAGATAAGTCCATGCTTCCTGATATAATTATCCAATAGTTCTAAATTATACAGTGACGGATGACGATGACTCGCAAAATAAGATAGATTTCCAAAATGGACTATGCCGATACATTCCTTCTGGTACCTTCTCCGCAACACTTTTGAACTTTAATCCAAATCCATATTTTTGTCGGCAACTTCATAATACCAAAAAAGGGCCATCAGCTGAAAATCTGAAAATAATACATCATTTTTGGGGAAAAAGATTTTGTTTGTATAGCTGTTATTTGATCTGTCCATAGATTAAAGTTATACAGGCTGAGGGTATATCATAATCAATTCTTTCATCTGTAGCAGATCTATGCATTTGGAACAGTTGTCTAAAATAAAAATTCAAAATTATTATTATTCTTTGCCAAATCCAAAACAAAGTTTTTTCTCCTTCCTTTTTATGCTTCTATTTTATTTTCTTCTTAGAAATGTGTCTTGGCGAACATTTCCTTCCTTCCTTTCCTTCTCCTCGAATGGTGTTAATAAAAGTTATGTTGTTTCATGACGACGGTTCTCTGTGACTCAAAATTGAATCATCTCCCTTAACTTTTTTCCATTTTACCCAACAGTTACGCATTTCACACCAAAAATGGTTTTGATAAATCTTTCATTTTATTCTGATTCTGATGTCAACAATAACTCCTCCCCTGGCGTCAATGATGATTAGTCATCATTTGGTGTTATGGAGAAAAGTGTACACTTGGTTTGCGCCACAACCCACCAGGGACATGAAATAAACCAAATAACCATACCTACCCATGAACAGCAGCATAAAGTGAAGTACAACAAGAACAAGAAGATTTACATAAGGAAGGAAAGTCAGTCAGTCAGTTTGCGTGCTATTTTGTTGTTGTTTGACATTCCAGCTGCTGCTGCGCCTGGTGTCATTATTAATTCAAAAGAATTTTTATGTTGAAAATTTTTTTGTTGTTTTTGTTTCTTGTAAAATATTTATTTATGTACAAATCGGCCAAGTGTTTGGTTGGTTGTTCTTTGATAAAGTCAAATCCGTTTTATGATTATTCAAAATAAATGAAGAGATTGAGACATTACAATCCACAGAGATATAACATACGTCAAGTGTGTTAATGACCTTTAAGATTGATTGTATGTGGAATGGAAAGAATTTGAAAGGTTCGTTATTCGCTTGATATGTCACAACAAGTGAGGGCAAATATTTGATGAAATTCGGATTTTTATCTCGAACTCCATTTTAGGGTTCTCTAGTGGGCAGAATTTGTACGTATGTGGGTCTTTTCGCAGGACAGATGAAGATATGAACTCTGTCGTGCGGGCCTGTATTGCATGCTGTGCCAAAATTACTTTTGTCTAAAAGTTCCCGAAAAATATTCCTTAAAAATCCACGTTTTTATACCCTCAGATTTATACTAACGGGGGTATATACACTTTCATATGGGCAAAATGTGCCTCATCGAAATAATGGTTTTAGACCCCAAGTATGTTTGGACGAAATGTGTTTCAGACAATTTGGAGTCGATTGAGCAATATCCGTCCGTCTGTCTGTCTGGCTGGCTGGAGCGCACGATAACTCTTGAACGGATGAACCGATTCTGTTCCGGTACCTCCCACACAAAAGTTCGAAAATGTTCGGAAAATTTGTGAGCACGATAACGCATGAAGGGAGCAACCGATTTTGTCCATACTTTGCACATCCTGAAATGTGTACCACTCCTTCGGGTACCTCCCACACAAAATTTCGCAAAAGTTCAGTTAGGGCCATCTCTCGAATCGCTTTGATTTTTGTTTTAGCAACTTCACTGCCCCCCATACGACGGTACAAGTTTCATTAGGGGCAAGTCCATACTTCCTGAGAAAATAGCATGAAAGTTGCAAAAAACCCCTATGACACCGTGTGAGGTGGTTGGAGCGCAAGATAACTCTAGATCGGATAACCCTATACGGTCCAACATTTGGCCTTAGTAATATATTGTTCAAACATAGTTTAAGTTCGAAGATAAGCCATATCGGTCCACTCCTTCAGGTACCTCCCCCACAAAAGTTCAAGAATGTTCGGAAAATTTGTTCGTACGGTAACTCTTGAAGGGAGTGGCCGAATTGGTCCAGGTTCAAATATGGACTATATTTGTCCACTCCATCCGGTACCTCCCACACAAAATTTCGGATAAGTTCACTTTAAGACCTGATATCGAATCACTTTAATTTTTGTTAAAGCAGTTTGCATTCGCTGCCTTAATTACGATGGTAAAATTTTTTTCAGGGGCAAGTCCATACTTCTTGAGCAAACATACCGAAGGGTGTAAAAACCCCATAGGCACCATATGTAGTTGCTGGAGATCCACTTCCATAATGGTCAATGCCGATCCATTCCTTTTAGTATCTCCTCCGCAAAACGTTTGATCTTTAATCCTAATCAACATTTTTGTCGGTTCAAACGCCCAAAAAATTTAATACCCCCTAAATACATACGTCTTTTGGGAAAAAATTGTTTCAATATACACAGGCTGAGGGTATATCTCTGTCGGTCTGTGGTCTGAAGGTCCCCGAAAAAATATTTCTTTCAAAATCCACGCTTTTTGATCTTAAGGTCTCCGAAAAAATATTTCTTTCAAAATCCACGCTTTTTGATCTTAAGGTCTCCGAAAAAATATTTCTTTCAAAATCCACGCTTTTTGATCTTAAGGTCTCCGAAAAAATATTTCTTTCAAAATCCACGCTCTTTGTTCTAAAAGTCCCTGAAAATAATATTCCTTAAAAATCCTCGTTTTTTGATCTAAAGGTCCCCAAAAAGTGTTCCTTAAAAATCCACACTTCTTCATCTAAAGGTCCAAAAATAAACATTCTTAAAAAGCCACGCTTCTTGGTCAAAGGTGTCTACTTTTTGATCGAAAGGTCCCCGAAAAAATATTCCTTAAAAATCCGCGCTTTTTGGTCTAAAGGGCCCCCAAAACATATTCCTTAAAAATCCGCGCTTTTTGGTCTAAAGGTCCCCGAAAAAATATTCCTTAAAAATCCGCGCTTTTTGATCTAAAGGTTCTCGAAAAAATATTCCTTAAAAATCCGCCCTTTTTGATCTAAGGGTCCCCAAACAAATATTCCTTAAAAATCAATTTTTTTATCTAAAGATCCCCAAATAAACATTCTTAAAAATTCACGCTTCTTGGTCAAGTTGTTTGAAAAAATATTTCTTAAAACTCCACGCTTCTTGGTCTAAGTTGTCTGAAAAAATATTTCTTAAAACTCCACGCTTTTTGTTCTAAAAGTCCCCGAAAATAATATTCCTTAAAAATCCGCGCTTTTTGGTCTAAAGGTCCCCGAAAAATATTCCTTAAAAATCCACGCTAAAGGTCCCCGAAAAAATATTCCTTAAAAATCCACGCTAAAGGTCCCCGAAAAAATATTCCTTAAAAATCCACGCTTTTTGGTCTAAAGGTCCTCGAAAAAAATATTTTTTTCAAAATCCACGCTTTTTGATTCTTAAAAATCCAAAGGTCCCCGAAAAATAGTCCTTAAAATCCACGCATTTTGGTCTAAAGGGCCCCCAAAAAAATATTCCTTAAAAATCCACGCTTTTGATCTAAGGGTCCCCGAAAAAATGTTTCTTAAAATTCCACTCTTTTTGATTTAAGGGACCCGCAGAAATATTCCTTAAAAATCCACGTTTTTTGTTCTAAGGTAACCGAAAAAATATTCCTTTAAATTGCAAGCCTTTTGGTCGAAAGGTCCTCAAAAATATTTATGACTCTCACGGTAACACCCGAGCATGTTGCAACGAGATCGTGGCATTATATTGCTGTACTGGAAGAATCTTCGACTCCTCATGCAGATGCTTCACTGATGACATGACATGTTGCAATTCTCAGGGCGACGTTCTCACAGGATTGAATACGGTTGCATCGCGTTGTAAATATGTTCGCTGATCACACTGTCGCTGATTAACTTACCGCAGACTGACCTATCGCTTTATATGTGGTAAACAGGGTTTCTTTAACTGCATCCCAAGTGCCGCCGGCTTGGCCTTCTATCCTATAGAAGACCGTCAAGAGGTCTTCTATTCTGAAAATGATTCAAGGAACACTTTTGACAGATCAAATATCCTAAAGAGGGCCGTTGACATGTCTTCTATTTTATGAAAGACCGCTAACAGGTATTGTATACTATAGAAGACCGATAAGAGTTATTCTATCCTACAAAAGACCACTCAGAGGTCTTCTATCCTATAGAAGAACTTTAAAAGGTCTTAACTTCTATAGAAGAATGTTAAGAGTTCCTCTTTGCTGTAGATGGCCGCTAAGGAGACTTTACAGACTGTTAGCAGGTCTTCTAAGAGGTATTCTATCCTACAGACGATCGTTAAGAGGTCTTCTATCCCATAGAAGACCGATAAGAGGTATTCTATCCTACAGAAGACTGTTAAGATGTCTTCTATCCTATAGAAAACCGTTAAGAGGTCTTTTGTTCTATAGAATACCGTAACAGATCTTCTATTCTAAAGACGACCCTAACAGGTAATCTGTCTATCTAAAGAATAGCCTTAACAGCTCTTCTATGCTATAGAAGACGGATAAGAGTTATTTAATCCTACAGAAGACCGTTAAGACAACATTAGCAGGTCTTCTAAGAGGTATTGTATCCTACAGACGACCGTTAAGAGGTCTTTTATCCCATAAAAGACCGATAAGAGGTATTCTATCCTACAGAAGACTGTTAGGATGGCTTCTATCCTATAGAAAACCGTTAAGAGGTGTTCTTTCGTATAGAAGGCCGTTAACAGATCTTCTATTCTAAAGACGACCCTAACAGGTAATCTGTCTATCTAATGAATAGCCTTAACAGCTCTTCTATGCTATAGAAGACGGATAAGAGGTATTTAATCCTACAGAAGACCGTTAAGAGTTCTTCTATTCCTATAGAAGACCGCTAATGAAGATTGTTCAGAAATTTTCCATCCTGAAGCAGATTCAAATCAGATTAAGAGGTTTTCTATTCTACGGAAGACCGGTAAGGGGTCTTCTATCCCATAGAAGGTCTTCTAACAAGTCTTTTATCCTATAGAAAACTGTCCTACAGAAGACTGTTAAGAGCTGTGTTCCCTTACTTACCTGAGGTTACCATTTTTACAATTTGTTACCATTTTTAACCTGCAAAGCGTTCCTTAACCCCAAGAAGTGGTAAAACTGGCAACAATTTTTAAGAGAGGAGAGAGGGCACATATGCCTTTCTCTTCTACCACAGGCTACCAGACAAATTTCTGCAGGTAAAAAATGGTAGAACTGATTTTTCGACATTTGTTTGACGATTATTTCACAATGAAGAAGAAAATGAACGAAAAACAGAAGAAAAAGCCGAACGCTAACAAAACAAAATCAAAACTGTGAAATAAAAGAAGAAAATTGAATTTTTATGTTTCTTTTTGACATTGCTACCAGATCTACCATTTTTTGGTTCCTTTACTTTTCTGGGAAAACTGGTCATGAGAGAGCAATTGTGACAGTTTTCTTTTTTACCACTTTTACCATTAAAAAAGTAAAGGAACAAAGCTAAGATGTATTTTATCTTAAGAAAGACTTCTATCCTATAGAAGAGGTCTTCTATCCTATAGAAGAGGTCTTCCATACTATAGAAGGTTTCTCCTTTCCTATAAAAGTGGACTACTATCCTACAGAAAAGGTCTTCTATAAGAGAAGTATCTTATCCCATAGAAGAGGTCTTTTATTATATAAAAGGAGTCACTAAAGAAGACGTTCGGAGCTCCTCCATCCGTAAAATGTTTCATAAAAGGTCTTCTATCCATCTATTCTAAAGACCCTCTGTGAGATGTAGTGATGCTAATGGTTCAGAAGATCCTAAGGGGCGTTCTATGTTTGGAAGATTTTTGAGTGGTAGACTATCTTAAGATGGCCGTCGGTTAGGATATTATACATTTTAACGATTTTCTATAGGCTGGGGGTATCTTAACGTTTTTTGGGAGAAGACCCCTTCTTTAGATGCAAGACCTCTTCTTTTCTAGGGAAGACTTCTTATCGGCTTTCTGAATAATAGTTCAGATACCGTTAAGAGGATTTTTATATATAGAAGAGGTTTTATATACCACAGTAGACCGGTTAGAGGTCTTCTATCCCATAGATGATCGGCAAGATGTCTTCTTACCTTCCTTATACCTAAAGAAGATCACAAAGAGATACACCATCTATACAAGATCATTGAAAGGTATTCTATTGTAAAGTAGTAGTGGGGGTCTGGAGTGACCGAGTGGGTGTTAAGGTGTCTAGGGAGAAGGCAGAGTTAATGCTGCTGAAAGACAGATTAGCGCACAGTCGACCTCCCCACGTTCGATTTGGTGACCACGGCATACGATATGTCAAGCAAGTCAGATACCTTGGAATAACTATGGCCGAGCGGATGAACTTCCTGCCGCACTTTGATCGTTTGAAGGAAAAGTTGACGGTTGTTGCTGGTATGGTCAGAATGATCTTGCCGACCGACTGGGGTTTGAGCAGGCGTTCTGTGCGCACAACATATGGTGGACTTTTTGTTGCTTGTGCAACATATGGTGCACCTGTGTGGTGTGCCACAGCAGAGTCTGCTCTTGGACGTAGGAAGCTCTTGTCGTGTCAATGACCACACGTTAGCATGTCTGCCGGTGTGTCGCACTGTGTCCACGGACGCAATGCAGGTGTTACTTTAGTTGTTTAAGTAGTTTTGCACGTCAAGAGATTTAGTCAATATGGGTATCACGTATGAAGGGGCGGGGTGGTATTTCAGTAAGGCACTTGAAGGCAGGCAGACCTTTAATTGGATAGGAGAAGGACTGGATCTGGCCTGGCAGTTGGTGTTCGCCCTCTTGTGACCATAGGTGCACCATATGGTGCACCTGTATGGTGTGCCCCAGCAGAGTCTGCTGTTGGACGTAGGAAGCTCTTGTCGTGTCAATGACCACACGTTAGCATGTCTGCCGGTGTGTCGCACTGTGTCCACGAACGCAATGCAGGTGTTACTTTAGTTGTTTAAGTAGTTTTGCACGTCAAGAGATTTAGTCAATATGGGTATCACGTATGAAGGGGCGGGGTGGTATTTCAGTAAGGCACTTGAAGGTAGGCAATCCTTTAGTTGTTTTATGCCCGTAATTTCTACTCGTAGTTACCTATGAGTTCATAGATATCCCCCGTGTAAGTAAAATTTCATAATTTCAATCCATAGGTAACGTTACCGGGTCGAAAACGGCCGTGTTACTTACACCAAGGATTTTGCCTGGTTGATGGTTGCCAATGTGTTAAAAATTGTAAAACACTTATATGTGGCAATGTTTTTACGAAATCATGAATGAAAATCACCAATGTTACCACATGTTTTCAAAATTCACACGCGTCGGTAAATGGCACGTAGAAATTACCAGACGCGTAGGTAAAGATAACTAATAGTTAGCTACCTATCTGGTTACCTAGGGCTAGAAATTACGGGCATTAGTAGTTTTGCACGTCAAATGTTTGATAGGAGAAGGATCTGGCCTGGCAGTTGGTGTTGGCCCCCTTGTGGGAGCATCGCGGTGGCTGTGGTTAAGACCCAAATCACGGGGAGAGCTTCGGCTCGAGTGTGGAGTTGCACTTCAACCGGGTGTCTGACACAAAGAAAGGTAGGAGTTTAGATAGGCTCCGCTCCTAAGCAAGGAGGCGATCACGTCCAAATACGTATTTAACCGGTGTTAGAGCGCTGTTGAATTACACCATGTCTATAGCACTATTGTGATATGTCCATTAAGATAAATTCGTATTTAATTAGCGAAGACACAAACCTCTATAGCGGAGACACAAACCGCTCTGTTAACGCTTTTGGCTAACAGCGCGTCAGCAGAGCACTGTTAATGTTAACAGAACTACTCAAAAAAGGGTTTCTTTTTAAAAAATATTTTTTAGGGTCTTTTAGGAAAATTCTGCCGGGACAAAATGGGTACCATTGGAAAGCTTATCGAAAGGGCTATCCTCTGCGCTACTAAAATCTTTAAAAAATATTGCCCGATATCGCGATTTTAAGTGTTTTCGGGATAAACCCTGTAACAAGGATAATTATTTTAACCGCAGATCCTTTATGGAAAATTCTGCCGGGACAAGATGGGTACCATTGGAAAGCTTAGCGAAAGGGGTATATCCTGCGCTACTAAAATCTTTAAAAAATATTGCCCGATGTCGCGATTTTAAGTGTTTTCGGGATAAACGCTGTTATAAGGATAATTATTTTGATATGAAGGATATAAGGGAAAATTCTGCCGGGACAAGATGGGTACCATTGGAAAGCTTATCGAAAGAGCTATCCCCTGCGCTGGTAAAATATTTAAAAAATATTGCCCGATGTCGCGATTTTAAGTGTTTTCGGGATAAACCCTGTTATAAGGATAATTATTTTAACCACAGATCCTTTAAGGAAAATTCTGCCGGGACAAGATGGGTACCATTGGAAAGCTTATCGAAAGAGCTGTTCCCTGCGCTGGTAAAATATTTAAAAAATATTGCCCGATGTCGCGGTTTTAAGTGTTTTTGGGATAAACCCTGTTATAAGGATAATTATTTTAACCACAGATCCTTTAAGGAAAATTCTGCCGGGACAAGATGGGTACCATTGGAAAGCTTATCGAAAGAGCTGTTCCCTGCGCTGGTAAAATATTTAAAAAATATTGCCCGATGTCGCGGTTTTAAGTGTTTTCGGGATAAACGCTGTTATAAGGATAATTATTTTGATATGAAGGATATAAGGGAAAATTCTGCCGGGACAAGATGGGTACCATTGGAAAGCTTATCGAAAGGGGTATATCCTGCGCTACTAAAATCTTTAAAAAATATTGCCCGATGTCGCGATTTTAAGTGTTTTCGGGATAAACCCTGTTATAAGGATAATTATTTTAACCACAGATCTTTTAAGGAAAATTCTGCCGGGACAAGATGGGTACCATTGGAAAGCTTAGCGAAAGGGGTATATCCTGCGCTACTAAAATCTTTAAAAAATATTGCCCGATGTCGCGATTTTAAGTGTTTTCGGGATAAACGCTGTTATAAGGATAATTATTTTAACCACAGATCCTTTAAGGAAAATTCTGCCGGGACAAGATGGGTACCATTGGAAAGCTTATCGAAAGAGCTATCCCCTGCTCTACTAAAATCTTTAAAAAATATTGCCCGATGTCGCGATTTTAAGTGTTTTCGGGATAAATGCTGTTATAAGGATAATTATTTTGATATGAAGGATATAAGGGAAAATTCTGCCGGGACAAGATGGGTACCATTGGAAAGCTTATCGAAAGAGCTATCCCCTGCGCTGGTAAAATATTTAAAAAATATTGCCCGATGTCGCGATTTTAAGTATTTTCGGGATAAACCCTGTTATAAGGATAATTATTTTAACCACAGATCCTTTAAGGAAAATTCTGCCGGGACAACATGGGAACCATTGGAAAGCTTATCGAAAGGGCTATCCCCTGCGCTGGTAAAATATTTAAAAAATATTGCCCGATGTCGCGATTTTAAGTGTTTTTGGGATAAACCCTGTAACAAGGATAATTATTTTAACCACAGATCCTTTAAGGAAAATTCTGCCGGGACAAGATGGGTACCATTGGAAAGCTTATCGAAAGAGCTATCCCCTGCGCTGGTAAAATCTTTAAAAAATATTGCCCGATGTCGCGATTTTAACTGTTTTCGTGATAAACCCTGTTATAAGGATAATTATTTTAATATAAAGGATATAAGGGAAAATTCTGCCGAGACAAAACGGGTACCATTGGAAAGCTTATCGAAAGAGCTATCCCCTGCGCTGGTAAAATACTCAAAAAATATTGCCCGATGTCGCGATTTTAGCTTTCCAATGGTACCCATCTTGTCCCGGCAGAATTTTCCTTAAAGGATCTGTGGTTAAAATAATTATCCTTATAACAGGGTTTATCCCAAAAACACTTAAAACCGCGACATCGGGCAATATTTTTTAAATATTTTACCAGCGCAGGGAACAGCTCTTTCGATAAGCTTTCCAATGGTACCCATCTTGTCCCGGCAGAATTTTCCCTTATATCCTTCATATCAAAATAATTATCCTTATAACAGCGTTTATCCCGAAAACACTTAAAATCGCGACATCGGGCAATATTTTTTAAAGATTTTAGTAGAGCAGGGGATAGCTCTTTCGATAAGCTTTCCAATGGTACCCATCTTGTCCCGGCAGAATTTTCCTTAAAGGATCTGTGGTTAAAATAATTATCCTTATAACAGCGTTTATTCCGAAAACACTTAAAATCGCGACATCGGGCAATATTTTTTAAAGATTTTAGTAGCGCAGGATATACCCCTTTCGCTAAGCTTTCCAATGGTACCCATCTTGTCCCGGCAGAATTTTCCATAAAGGATCTGCGGTTAAAATAATTATCCTTGTTACAGGGTTTATCCCGAAAACACTTAAAATCGCGATATCGGGCAATATTTGTTAAAGATTTTAGTAGCGCAGAGGATAGCCCTTTCGATAAGCTTTCCAATGGTACCCATTTTGTCCCGGCAGAATTTTCCTAAAAGACCCTAAAAAATATTTTTTAAAAAGAAACCCTTTTTTGAGTAGTTCTGTTAACATTAACAGTGCTCTGCTGACGCGCTGTTAGCCAAAAGCGTTAACAGAGCGGTTTGTGTCTCCGCTACAGAGGTTTGTGTCTTCGCTAATTAAATACGAATTTATCTTAATGGACATTATTGTGATTGTCTTTTATCGCGTGTGCAGACACTTCTAAGTGACGCCTGACTAACTTAAAAGGCGATTGTCTACATTTATTTAAGAATTCAAAACATTTGAACAAATATTGGACATTTTTTATCTGATGATTATATGACTCAGTGGTGCAGTGCTAAGCATGCTCGCTTTGCACTCTGAAGTTGTGGAGTTGCGGGTTCGATTCCCAAGCCAGACAGCAAAACAAAATCACATTTTTAAAATGACAAAATTAATATAGACAGATATTCCTAATCCTCTAAAAGCGTACTTTGAAAAAAAAAAATAAATAGAAAAAAATAAATACAAAAAAAAAAAAAAAATAAATACAAAAAAAAAAAAATAAAAAAATATTTTTTTTTATTAATTCCAAGAACTATCGCGGAAATGATCTTCTAGAAGCGTCGCCGAAGTGACTTTCAAGGAGTGACGCGGGGGAGGTTCATTTCTTCGCAACAGAGATCATTTCAGGGTGACTTCCGCGACTATCGCCGCGACTGTTTTCATCGCCCTTGACGACACGCCTATGTCACTTCCGCGATAGTTTTTATAGTTTTTGCTTGCAGGACTCGTGTCTAATTAGATTGAGAGTATAAAATAAATAGTTAAAAAAAATAAAGTGCGAACCAAAAGATGACAGTTTCACGTTTCGTCTTTCTTTCGGAAACTGTGCATAGTACCTACATGTAGTTGTAGTCCTACTGATAACAACAACCATCAGTTTTTAGTTTCAATTCTATTTGTGACTTGTAGCCCCTAAATCTCCAAAATAGTGCACAGATGTTCTTTTGTTTCAAGATATCGATTACATTGTAAATAAACAAACAACTTCTTTCGGTTATAGATAATTACATACTTGTTGAAAATTACCTAGGTGCGTTCCCCTTCCCCTCCCTCTCCTTCTCATCATAATAATTTAACCCACTTCACTAATTCCTCAAATCAAGACATTTTGTTTGTCTAACACCCAAAGTATTTTATAATAACCTTCATAAATCTCTGCTCTGCTTCTCATTCAAACTCACACTTTACTCTTTTCACTCACGCATTCTATTTGTATATTCGTTCGTACGCCTCATACTTTTCTATGCCACCACTTTACTTATTTGGTAAGTGCAACAGTTTCAATAGCACCACCACCAACAACAACAACAATAACATTCCAATTTCAATAGATAGGGGTCTGATTTTTTTTATAAACAACTTAGCAACATTTGTTGTCGTTGTTGGTTGGTCTAACCCACATCTTTCTTCCTAACATTCATCCATCCATCCGTTCGTTCATTCATTGACTTCCATGCAGCATTGTGACATTATGTTGCTGTTTGTTTGGTTCGTTGGCTGGTTGGTTGCCTGCGCATTCAACCATGTCATGTAGCGCCGCCACCATCAATGTTGTCATTGTTGTCGGTTATTTTGACAATCGTTGGTTGGTAGATTGGTTAGTTCGGAACTGTTGTTGTCATCTGTTGTCACTGTTTGTTTTTATTAGATTTGCCCTCGAAAATGTAAATGGAAAAATCACCAGCATGTTGCCTGCTTGTCGTATGTCTGTTCGACTGTCTGTCTCTTTATTTTTATGTTCTATGAGTGAATTTACCCAATGTCATGCTGTACCCTATCAAAGTTATGAATACATGTTGTGCAAACAAGATCGTTAAGAGGTCATGTACATATTTATTGAAGATTGTTGAGGAGGAGTTTTCAATCTGTAGAATCTTCACCATTAAGAGGTGTTCTAATCTATAGAAGACCGTTAATAATTATTCTCTCCTATAAGAGACTGTTAAGAGGTTCCCTGCCATGGAGAAGACGGTTAAGAGGTCTTATTTTCCAAGAAGACCTTTAAAATAGATTCTCCTTTCCCATAGAAAACCGTTAAGAGGTGTCCATTCTATCCCATAGAAGACCGTTAACAGAACTCCTATCCTACAGAATCCCGATATGAGATACTCTGCCTTACAGAGGAACGTTAAGAGGTCTTCTATTTTATATTTTTCATATTGAAGAATATTCACAGATGACACAAGAGGCCTTTTATCTTAAAGAAGACCTTTAAGAAGTATTCCATCCTAGAGAAGACGCTTAAGAGGACCACTAAGAAAGAGGTCTTCTACCCCAAAGAAAACTCAACCGCAAACGGGCCATCTATCGTATCCGTTAAGAGGTCTTCTATCATACAGACGTTCCCTATAGAAGACCGCTAAATAATTCCTTTCACAGGTCTTCTGCCATCATGATAATTCAAAGATAGCATTTAAGAGGTCTCCTATTCTACAGAATACCTTTAAAAAGAGATCTTCTATCCTATAGAATGCCACTAAAGAAAACCGTTCAGAGGTCTACCATCCCGAAGAAGATTCAAAAAATACCGTTAAGAGATCGTCTATCCTAAAGAAGACCGTTCACACGTTTTTTATACTATAGAAGACCGTGATAGAAGACCGGTCACAGGTTTTCTATCCTGAAGAAGATGCAAAGAAGATATTTAAGAGATCGTCTCCGCTAAAGAAGACCATTAATAGTTCTTCTATCCTAACGTAGACCTATAAGATGTCTTCTATTCTAAAGAAGGCCCTTAAGAGATCTTCTATACAATGGATGACCGCTAAAGAAGATTGGTCAGAGATCTTCCATGCCGAAGACGACTCAGACCTTTATAAGGCCTTCTATCCTAAAGAAGACCGCAAAGTGGTCTTCTGTACTATAGATGACCTCTAAAGATGACCGTTCAGACGTCCTCGATTCTGAAGAAGAAGATCAGTAGGAGGTATTCTATCCTAAGGAAGACCGTCAACTGGTCTTCTATTCTATAGAATACTATTAAGAGATCTTATATTCTACAGAAGGCTGTTACGTGGTCTTTTATCTTATAGAAGACCGTTTAGAGGTGTTCCATCCTGAAAACGATTTAAAGAACACCTTTAGGAGGTCCTCTATCCAAAAAAGGACCGTTAACTGGTATTCTATCCTATAGAACACCATTAAGATGTCTTTTATACTATAGATCTTCTATATTATAGATGACCGCTAAAGAAGAGGTCTTTCAGTCTGAAGACGATTCAAAGAAAATCTTTATAAGGTCTTCTATCCTAAAGAAGGCCGTAAATAGGTCCTCTGTAATATATATGGCCGCTAAAGAGGTCGTTCAGAGGTCCTCCATCTGAAGAAGATTGAGAAGACTGGTAATTTGTCTTCTATTCTAAGGAAGATCGTTAACCGGTCTTCTATTCTTCATCCTAAAGAAGACAAATTACCAGTCTTCTATTCTAAGGAAGATCGTTAACAGGTCTTCTATCCTATAGATGACCATAAAGAGGTCTTATATTCTAAAGACGACCGTTAAGAGGACTTTTAGGTATATCGGAGGTATTCTATCCTAAAAAAGACCATTAACATGTCTTCTATCCTATAGAACACCGTTAAGAGGCCCTTCATACAATAGAAGACCGCTAAAGAAGACCGTTCAGAGGTCATCTATCCTAAAGAAGGACGTTAAGAGAACTTCTATACTATAAACGATCGTTAAAGAGGGTCATTCATAGGTCTACAATCCTGAAAGAGGTTCAAGTAAGACCTATAATAGACCTTATATACTGAAGAGGATTCTTAATGGAAGATTCTATCCTATAGAAGGCCATTATGAGGTCTTCTATCCTAAAGAAGACCGTTAACAGGTCTTCGATCCTACTGAATACCGCTAAAGAAGGCCGCTCAGAGGTCTTTCATCCTGAAGTACATTCAAAGAAGACCTTTAAGTGGTCTTCTTTCCTACAGAAGACCGTTAGGCGGTGTTCTATACTGTAGAAGACCGCTGAAGAAGACATTTCAGGGGTCTTCTACAGAAAAGAATATCGTTAACAACTCCTTTATGCTATAGAGAACCATTAACACGTCTTGTATCCTACAGAAGACCACTAAATTAGGCATTTCAGAGTCCTTCCATCCTAAAGAAGATCTAAAGAAGACCTTTAAAAGGTTTTCTATCATGTAGAAGACCTTTAAGAAGTCTTCTACCGTTAAGTGTTTATCCTATATATATATATGGTAGAAGAACTCTAAACTATCTTAGAGTTCTTCTACCATATAGAGGACCAGTTAGTGGTTTTCTTTCATATAGAAGAACGTTCAGAGCACGTCTATCCTATAGAAGAGATCTTCTATCCTATAGAAGAGATCTGCTACCCTATAGAAAATGTCTTCTATTCTATAGGATAGGTCTTCTATCCTATAGAAAAGGTCTTCTATCCTATAGAAGAGGTATTCTATCCTATAGAAAATGTATTCTATCCTATAGAAAAGGTATTCTATCCTATAGAAGAGGTGTTCTATCCTATAGAAGAGGGGTCCTATCCTATAGAAGAGGTTATCTATCGTATAGAAGAGGTTTTCAATCCTAAAGTGTACCGTGACCATAAGATTTTTTAGAACAGTTAGAGCAATAAGTTGTGGAATTTATATTCAGCTAGGCTGAATTGCAGATTTCCTATCAAAAATGTTATTTAGCAATACATAATTGAAGATCTTCTATTGAAAGTCTTATTCAGCTAAGCTAAATTGCTAATCTCTAGGGTATTAAATTACTCAGCTAGGCTCAATTGCAGATTTCCTAAAGAAAATCTTTCTCAGCTACCCTGGAATACGGATGTTGTAAGGAAAATCTTATCCACGTAAGCTTTCTATAGAAAACCCTTATTCAGCTAAGCTGAATTTTAGATTTCTTATGGAAAGCCATATTCAGCTATGCTGAATTGCAGATTTCTTATGCAAAATGTAATTCAGCTATGCTGAATTGCAGATTTTTTAGGGAAAAATATTTCGGATAAAATAAATTTGCAGATTTGGTAATGAAAATGTTATTCAGTTATGCTTAATTATAGATTTCTCATATAGAATATTATTCAGCTAGCCTGATTTGGGGATTTCTTATGGAAAATATAATTCAGCTAGGCTGAAATACAGATTTCCTAAGGAAAAACTTATTCAGCTAAGCTAGCTTGCAGATTTCTTGTGTTTAATATTATTCAGCTAGACTGAATTGCATATTTCCTATGGAAAATCTTTTTTCAGCTAGGCTAAAATGCAGATTTCTAGTGAAAACCCTTATTCAGCTTAGCTGAATTGTAGATTTCTTATAGAAAACCATATTAAGCTAGGCTGAATTGCAGATTTCCTATTTAAAATCTTATTCAGCTAGGCAAAATTGTAAGTTTCTTATGAAAACCCTTTTTCAGCTAAGCTGAATTGCAGATTTATTATGGAAATACTTATTCGGCTAGGCTGAATTGCAGATTTCTTATGGAAAATGTTTTTTCGGATAAACTAAATTGCAGATTTGGTAATGAAAATGTTATTCAGCTATAATTTTCATGTAGAATATTATTCAGCCACGCTGAATTGCGGATTTCTCACGGAAAATATAATTCAGCTAGGCTGAAATACAGATTTCCTAAGGAAAATCTTATTCAGCTAAGATAACTTGCAGATTTCTTATGTTTAATATTATTCAGATAGACTGAATTGCAGATTTCCTATGGAAAATCTTTTTTCAGCTAGGCTAAAATACAGATTTCTGTGGAAAATCGTTATTCAGCTAAGCTGAATTGTAGATTTCTTATAGAAAACCATACTCAGCAAGACTGAACTGCAGATTTTTTATGGGAAATCTTATTCATTTAGGCAGAGTTGCAAGTTTCTTAGGAAAATCCTTATTCAGCTAAGCTGAATTGCAGATTTATTATGAAAATGCTTATTCGGCTACGGTGAACTGCAGATTTATTATGAAAATACTTATTCGGCTAGCTGAAATGTAGACTTCTTATGGAAAACCGTATTCAGCAAGGCTGAACTGCAGATTTTTTATGGGAATGAATAAGATATTCATTTAGGCAGAATTGCAAGTTTCTTATGAAAATCCTTATTCAGCTAAGCTGCAGATTTCTTATAAAACACCTTATTCAGCTAGGCTGAATTGGCAAATTTCGTAAGGAAAATGTGTTTCGGATAAACTAAATTGCAGATTTGGTAATGAAAATGTTATTCAGCTATGCTTAATTGCAAATTTCTCATGTAGAATATTATTCAGCGAGGCTGAAATGCGGATTTCTCATGGATGATATAATTCAGCTAGGCTGAAATACAGATTTCATAAGAAAAATCATATTCAGCTAAGCTAAGCTAACATGCAGATTTGTTATTTATAATATTATTCAGCTAGGCTGAAATACAGATTTCCTAAGGAAAATATTTTTTTTCAGCTAGGCTAAAATGCAGATTTCTATGGAAAACCCTTATTCAGCTAAGCTGAATTGTAGATTTCTTATAGAAAACCATATTCAGCTTTCTTATGAAAACCCGTATTCAGCTAAGCTGAATTGCTAATTTCCAAACGATTATCTTATTCCGTAAGCTGAGTCTCGAATTTCACATAGAAATTAATTGAAGATTGCCTTTGAAAATTTTATTCAGTTATGCTTAATTGTAGATTTCTCATGTAGAATATTATTCAGCGAGGCTGAATTGCGGATTTCTTATCGAAAATATAATTCAGCTAGGCTGAAATACAGATTTTCTAAGGAAAATCTTATTCAGCTAACCTAACTTGCAGCTAGACTGAATTGCAGCTTTCCTATGGAAAATCTTTTTTCAGCTAGGCTAAAATGCATATATCTATGGAAAACCCTTATTAAGCTAAGCTGAATTGCAGATTTCTTATAAAACACTTTATTCAGCTAGGCTGAATTGCAGATTTCTTATGGAAAATGTTTTTTTCGGATAAACTAAATTGCAGATTTGGTAATGAACATGTTATTCAGCTATGCTCAATTGCAGACTTCTCATGTAGAATATTATTCAGCCAGGCTGAATTGAATAGAAAACCATATTCAGCTGTATTGCAGATTTCATATGTAAAATCTTATATAGCTAGGCAGAATTGCAAGTTTCTTATGAAAACCCTTATTCATCTAAGCTGCTGAATTGCAGATTTCCTATAAAAATCTGTTTTCAGCTAGGCTAAAATGCAGATTTCTATGGAAAACCAGTATTCAGCTAAGCTGAATTTTAGATTTCATATGGAAAACCATATTCAGCTAGGCTGAATTGCAGATTTCTTATTTAAAATCTTATTCAGCTAGACAGAATTGCAAGTTTTTTATAAAAAAACCTTATTTAGCTAAGCTGAATTGTAGATTTCTTATGGAAAAGCACATTCAGCTAGGTTGAATTGCAGATTTATTATTCAAAATCTTATTCAGCTAGGCAGAATTGCAAGTTTCTTATGAAAACCCTTATTCAGCTAAGCTGTTGAATTGCAGATTTTCTATGAAAAACTTTTTTCAGCTAGGCTAAAATGCAGATTTCTATGGAAAACCCTAGACGAACTGAATTTCTGAATGGAAAACCATATTCAGATATACTTAATTGCAGATTTCTTATGTAAAACCTTATTCAGCTAGACAGAATTGCAAATTGTTTATGAAAACCCTAATTCAGCTAAGCTGAATTGTAGATTTCTTATGGAAAATCACATTCAGCTAGGTTGAATTGCAGATTTCTTTTGTAAAATCTTATTCAGCTAGATAGAATTGCAAGTTTTTTTATGAAAACCCTTATTCAGCTAAGCTGAATTGGAGATTTTTTATAGAACACCTTATTCAGCTAGGCTGAATTTCAGATTTCTTATGGAAAGTCTTCTTATGGAGTTTCGAATTTCACATCGAAATTACTATTTAAGTGCAAATTTCAAGCGAACATTACATTTGGTATATGTTGTTTATATTTCCATCTGACAGACATATTGCTGTAGAGTATGACCTGGTCGACCACCATATCTTTAATCTTTTTGTTTTACTTCTTGTTATTATTGTTTTTGAAATGTTGTAAATTTGTATATTGATTTCATTTGTTTTTTTTTTCTCTTCTTCTTCTCGGTTTTCTTGCCATATTTTGCAGATAGCCCCCAAATCGATGTCTATGAATTTCTAACAGAGGCCGAACTGCAACATTACTACAATGCTGTCAAGTAAGTATGACATTAACAGGGAATGGTGTACAAACAAAAAGAACCACAACAAGATAACTGAGGAGATTCAATGCAACGACGGGAGGGGGAGGGTAGACGGTCGTTGGACAATTGTTGTATCGATTAGAGACATTTTAGTAACCCACATACTTTACGCATTCCAGCCGAAGCAATGTGGTGTGGATCCGTTAGACATTTTGAGTTCGCATATCCAAAACAGAAACATCGAGACGCACAAAGCAATCAAATCAAACAAATATTTACATCCCACTACAACGCCACCACCAGCACCACCACAGCCACTATTGCCGTACAATGTCATGTTAATAATATACTCGTACAATGGATCAGAAAGCTCCAAAGTGAACTCTGGGTGCAATGTGTATTGCGTATGGCAAGGCAGCATTTAACTTGTGTTTTGGTTTTTTCTTTTTATTATTATTTTTTTGTAACAGTAGCATGACAATGAATTGTGGAGATTTGAGAAAATGACATGAGAAAATAATTCAGCAAAGCGGGATTGTAGATATTCTAGGCGAAATGATTACTAAATGTCAAATTTTCTATGGAAGATGTTACTAGGCTTAGAGTAAATTGCAAATTATTTATAATAAAAATTATTCAATCAGGCTGAGTTGCATATTTTATATGAAAATACTATTCAGCTAGGTTAATTTGAAGATTTCCCAAGAGAAATCATATTCAGCTTGCCGGAATTTTAAAACTCTTAATTATAAATAGTACTTAAATATGTCTAATTGCAGAGCCCCCTTGAAAAATCTTATTCAGCTAATCTGGATTGAATATTTCCCATCATAAATATTATTCAGCTATGCTGAATTGCAGATTTCTTATGAGAAATCTTATTCAGCTAGACAAAATCTCAGATATTCTTATTAGAAATCTTATTCACCTCCTAATTAATCTGGATCGTATTCAGCTATGCTGAATTGCAGATTTACTATGAAAAATCGTATATAGCTAAGATGAATCGCAAATTTCAGATGAGAAATCTTTTTCAGGTAGACTGAATTGTAGATTGTCTATGGACAACTTTATTCTGCTAAGAGGAACTGAATATTTTCTATGGAATGTCTTATTCAGCTAAGCTGAATATTAGAATTCTGATGGGAAACTGCATATTTTGTAAATGATGTCTTATTCAGCCAACCTGAATTATAAATTTCTCTTAGAAAATCGTATTTAGCTAAGAGGATCTGGAATTTTCTATGGAAATTCGTGTTCAGCTAAGCGGAAATGCATTTTTTCTATGGGACGTCGTACTCAGCTAAGCTGAATTGCAACTAAAGGGTCTATAAGAGCACCCTTTCTTTCCGAAAGTTTCTATAGGAGCACCCTTTCTTTCCAAAAGGGTCTACAGGAGCATAATTTCTTTCTGAAAGGGTCTACAGGAGCACACTTTCTTCCCGAAAGGGTCTACAAAAGCACCCTTTTTCCGAAAGGGTATACAGGATCACCCTTTCTTTCCGATAGGGTCTACAGGAGCACCATTTCTTTCCGAAAAGGTCTACAGAGCCCTTTTCTTTCCGAAAAGGTCTACAGGAGCACTCTTCCTTTCCGAAAGGGTTTACAGAAGCCCCCCTTCCTTTTTGAAAGGGTCTATCGAAGTACCCTTTCTTTCCGAAAGGGTCTATAGGAGCGCTCTTTTTTTGCTAAAGAGTGTATAGGAGCACCCTTTCTTTCTGAATGGGTCTATAGGAGTATCCTTTTGTTCCGAAAGGGTCTATAGAGGCAACCTTTCTTTCCGGAAGGTTCTATAGAGGCACCGAAAGGGTCTACAGAAGCCCCCCTCTTTCCGAAAGGGTCTATAGAAGCAGCCTTTTTTTCGAAATTGTCTATAGGAGCACCCTTACTTTCCGAAAGGGTCTATAGGAGCTGGCTTTCTTTCCCAAAGGGTCTACAGAAGCACCCTTTCTTTCCGAAAGGGTCTATAGAATCACTCTTTCTTTCCGAAAGAGTCTATAGGAGCAGCCTTTCTTTCCGAAAGAGTCTATAGGAGCAGCCTTTCTTTCCGAAAGAGTCTATAGGAGCAGCCTTTCTTTTCGAAAGACTCTATAGAAGCAACCTTTCTTTCCGAAAGGGTCTATAGAAGCACCCTTTCTTTCCGTAAGGGTCTATAGAAGCAACCTTTCTTTCCGTTAGGGTCTATAGAAGCAACTTTTCATTCCGAAAGGGTCTATAGGAGCTGCCTTTCTTTCCCAAAGGGTCTACAGAAGCACCCTTACTTTCCGAAAGGGTCTATAGGAGCTGCCTTTCTTTCCCAAAGGGTCTACAGAAGCACCCTTTCTTTCCGAAAGGGTCTATAGAAGCACCCTTTCTTTTCGAAAGGGTCTATAGAAGCACCCTTCTTTCCGAAAGGGTCTATAGAAGCACCCTTTCTTTCCGAATGGTTCTATAGAAGCACCCTTTCATTCCGAAAGTGTCTATAGGAGTAGGCTCTATTTCCAAAAGGGTCTATAGGAGCAGCCTTTCTTTTGAAAGGGTCTATAGAAGCAACCTTTCTTTCCGAAAGGGTCTATAGAAGCACCCTTTCTTTCCGAAAGGGTCTATTGAAGCACCCTTTCTTTCCGAAAGGGTCTATAGAAGCACCATCTCTTTCCATAAGGGTCTATAGAAACACCCTTTCTTTCCGAAAGGGTCTATAGAATCACTCTTTCTTTCCGAAAGAGTCTATAGGAGCAGCCTTTCTTTCCGAAAGAGTCTATAGGAGCAGCCTTTCTTTCCGAAAGAGTCTATAGGAGCAGCCTTTCTTTTCGAAAGACTCTATAGAAGCAACCTTTCTTTCCGAAAGGGTCTATAGAAGCACCCTTTCTTTCCGTAAGGGTCTATAGAATCAACCTTTCTTTCCGTAAGGGTCTATAGAAGCAACCTTTCATTCCGAAAGGGTCTATAGAAGCAACCTTTTTTCGAAATTGTCTATAGGAGCACCCTTACTTTCCGAAAGGGTCTATAGGAGCTGCCTTTCTTTCCCAAAGGGTCTACAGAAGCACCCTTTCTTTCCGAAAGGGTCTACAGAAGCACCCTTTCTTTCCGAAAGGGTCTATAGAAGCACCCTTTCTTTTCGAAAGGGTCTATAGAAGCACCCTGTCTTTCCGAAAGGGTCTATAGAAGCACCCTTTCTTTCCGAAAGAGTCTATAGAAGCACCCTTTCTTTCTGAAAGGGTCTATAGAAGCACCCTTTCTTTCCGAAAGGGTCTATAGAAGCACCCTTTCTTTTCGAAAGGGTCTATAGAAGCACCCTGTCTTTCCGAAAGGGTCTATAGAAGCACCCTTTCTTTCCGAAAGGGTCTGTAGAAGCACCCTTTCTTTCCGAAAGGGTCTATAGAAGCACTCTTTCTTTCCGAAAGGGTCTATAGAAGCACCCTTTCTTTCCGGAGATTCTATAGAGGCACCCTTTCTTTGCGAAAGGGTCTATAGAAGCACCGTTTCTTTCCGAAAGGGTCTATAGAAGCATCCTTTCTTTCCGAAAGGGTCTATAGAAGCACCCTTTCTTTCCGAAAGGGTCTATTGAAGCACCCTTTCTTTCCAGAAGATTCTATAGAGGCACCCTTTCTTTGCGAAAGGGTCTACAGAAGCCCATCTCTTTCCGGAAGGGTCTATAGAGGCAACCTTTGTTTCCGAAGTGGTCTATAGAGGATCCCTTTCTTTCCGAAGTGGTCTATAGAGGATCCCTTTCTTTCCGAAAGGGTCTATAGAAGCGCCCTTCCTTTCCGAAAGGGTCTATAGAGGATCCCTTTCTTTCCGAAAGGGTCTATAGAGGATCCCTTTCTTTCCGAAAGGGTTTATAGAAGCACCCTTTCTTTGCGAAAGGGTCTATAGAAGCACCGTTTCTTTCCGAAAGGGTCTATAGAAGCACCCTTTCTTTCCGAAAGGGTCTATTGGAGCACCCTTTCTTTCCGGAAGGTTCTATAGAGGCACCCTTTCTTTCCGAAAGGGTACAGAAGCCCCCTCTTTCCGGAAGGGTCTATAGAGGCAACCTTTGTTTCGGAAGGGGTCTATAGAGGATCCCTTTCTTTCCGAAAAGGTCTATAGGAGCAGCCTTTTTTTCCGAAAGGGTCAATAGGAACACCATTTCTTTCCGAAATTGTCTATAGGAGCACCCTTACTTTCCGAAAGGGTCTATAGGAGCTGCCTTTCTTTCCGAAAGAGTCTGTAGGAACAGCCTTTCTTTCCGAAAGAGTCTATTGGCAGCTTTTCTTTTCGAAAGGTTCTATAGAAGCACCCTTTCTTTCCGAAAGAGTCTATAGGAGCAGCCTTTCTTTTCGAAAGGGTGTATAGGAGTATCCTTTCTTTCGGAAAGGGTCTATAGAAGCACCCTTTCTTTCCGAAAGGGTCTATAGAAGCACACTTTCTTTCCGAAAGGGTCTATAGAAGCACCCTTTCTTTCCGAAAAGGTCTATAGAGGCACCCTTTCTTTCCGAAAGGTTCTATAGAGGCACCCTTTCTTTCCGAAAGGGTCTATAGAGGCAACCTTTGTTTCCGAAGGGGTCTATAGAGGAGCCTTTCTTTCCGAAAGGGTTTATAGGAGCAGCCTTTCTTTTCAAAAGGGTCTATAGGAGTACCCTTTCTTTCCGAAAGGGTCTATAGAAGCACCCTTTCTTTCCGAAAGGGTCTATAGAAGCACCCTTTCTTTCCGAAAGGGTCTATAGAAGAACCCTTTCTTTCCGAAAGGGTCTAAAGAAGCACCCTTTCTTTCCGTAAGGGTCTATAGAACAACCTTTCTTTCCGAAAGGGTCTATAGAAACAACCTTTCTTTCCGAAAGGGTCTATAGAAGCACACTGTCTTTCCGAAAGGGTCTATAGAATCACTCAATATTTCCGAAAGGGTCTAAAGAAGCACCCTTTCTTTCCGAAAGGGTCTAAAGAAGCACCCTTTCTTTCCGAAAGGGTCTAAAGAAGCACCCTTTCTTTCCGAAAGGGTCTAAAGAAGCACCCTTTCTTTCCGAAAGGGTCTAAAGAAGCACCCTTTCTTTCCGAAAGGGTCTAAAGAAGCACCCTTTCTTTCCGAAAGGGTCTAAAGAAGCACCCTTTCTTTCCGAAAGGGTCTAAAGAAGCACCCTTTCTTTCCGAAAGGGTCTAAAGAAGCACCCTTTCTTTCCGAAAGGGTCTAAAGAAGCACCCTTTCTTTCCGAAAGGGTCTAAAGAAGCACCCTTTCTTTCCGAAAGGGTCTAAAGAAGCACCCTTTCTTTCCGAAAGAGTCTAAAGAAGCACCCTTTCTTTCCGAAAGGGTCTAAAGAAGCACCCTTTCTTTCCGAAAGGGTCTAAAGAAGCACCCTTTCTTTCCGAAAGGGTCTAAAGAAGCACCCTTTCTTTCCGAAAGGGTCTATAGAAACACTCTTTTTTTCTCTTAAAGGGTCTATAGAAGCACCCTTTCTTTCTTAAAGGGTCTATAGAAGCACCCTTTCTTTCTTAAAGGGTCTATAGAAGCACCCTTTCTTTCTTAAAGGGTCTATAGAAGCACCCTTTCTTTCCGAAAGGGTCTATAGAAGCACCCTTTCTTTCCGAAAGGGTCTATAGAAGCACCCTTTCTTTCCGAAAGGGTCTATAGAAGCACCCTTTCTTTCCGAAAGGGTCTATAGAAGCACCCTTTTTTTCCGAAAGGGTCTATAGAAGCACCCTTTCTTTCCGAAAGGGTCTATAGAAGCACCTTTTTTCCGAAAGGGTCTATAGAAGCACCCTTTCTTTCCGAAAGGGTCTATAGAAGCACCCTTTCTTTCCGAAAGGGTCTATAGAAGCACCCTTTCTTTCCGAAAGGGTCTATAGAAGCACCCTTTCTTTCCGAAAGGGTATATAGAAGCACCCTTTCTTTCCGAAAGGGTATATAGAAGCACCCTTTCTTTCCGAAAGGGTCTATAGAAGCACCCTTTCTTTCCGAAAGGGTATATAGAAGCACCCTTTCTTTCCGAAAGGGTCTATAGAAGCACCCTTTCTTTCCGAAAGGGTCTATAGAAGCACCCTTTCCTTCCGAAAGGGTCTATAGAAGCACCCTTTCTTTCCGAAAGGGTCTATAGAAGCACCCTTTCTTTCCGAAAGGGCCTATAGAAGCACCCTTTCTTTCCGAAAGGGTCAATAGAAGCACCCTTTCTTTCCGAAAGTGGATATAGAAGCACCCTTTCTTTCCGAAAGGGGATATAGAAGCACCCTTTCTTTCCGAAAGTGGATATAGAAGCACCCTTTCTTTCCGAAAGGGTCTATAGAACCACCCTTTCTTTCCGAAAGGGTTTTTAGAAGAACCCTTTATTTCCAAAGGGTCTTTAAAAGCACCCTTTATTTCCGAAATTGTCTATAGGAGCACCATTTCTTTCCGAAATTGTCTATTGGATCATGCTTTGTTTCCGAAAGGATCTATAGGAGCAGCGTTTCTTTTCGAAAGGGTCTATAGAAGCAGTGTTTCTTTTCGAAAGGGGATATAGAAGCACCCTTTCTTTCCGAAAGGGGATATAGAAGCACCCTTTCTTTCCGAAAGGGGATATAGAAGCACCCTTTCTTTCCGAAAGGGGATATAGAAGCACCCTTTCTTTCCGAAAGGGGATATAGAAGCAGCCTTTCCTTCCGAAAGGGGATATAGAAGCACCCTTTCTTTCCGAAGGGGAGATAGAAGCACCCTTTCTTTCCGAAAGGGGAGAGAGAAGCGCCCTTTCTTTCCGAAAGGGTCTATAGAAGGACCCTTTCTTTCCGTAAGGGTCTATAGAACACCCTTTCTTTCCGAAAGGATCTATAGAAGCAGCCTTTCTTTCTGAAAGGGTCTACAGGAGCAGCGTTTCTTTTCGAAAGGATCTACAGGAGCAGCGTTTTCGAAAGGATCTATAGGACCACCCTTTCTTTCCTAAAGGGTCTATAAAAGCAACCTTTATTTCCGAAAGGGTCTATAGAAACGCCCTTTCTTTCCGTAAGGGTCTATAGAAGCACCCTTTCTTTCCGTAAGGGTGTGAATTGCACTAGATTTTAACCCCTCCTCCAACGATTTCTCTTCAATAGTTGTCTAGTCTACTGTTATGGACGTACGTACATTGTGGGTATTGCAATTGAATATATTTTTCTTTATTTAATTTTTGCTGGAGCTTGTTGATCTGTTTATATTGTATTTTTTCTCCTTTGTTGTTCTTGTTGTCGCTTGTGAACATTTTCATACATCCATCCACTCATCCATTTATTTACATTGAAATTCTTTACCGTATTTTTCATCATCTTATTTTTCTTCTTTCCAATTTCTTTTTTTTCACAGAGATGAACTTAAGATTACAAATGCCTCACAATTCAAATATGCCACCGATGAAGATCTCAAAAGCATTGGTATGTCACGACCGGAAATACGACGTTTACGTAAATTCTATGAAAAGCACTTTCCACACGGCTACTTGAGCAAAATCAAACGTTTGCTACAGGCACCCTCGGGCAAAAGAGATGAGAATTCCGGCAGTACAATCAACACCACAATGGCCAGTCCTTCGGGCAGCCTAAGTGGTACATCAACGGGCGGAGGGGCGTCATCGAAGGCAAGCAGTAGTTCACCGAATAAGGCGCCGAACAATAAGCACATCATTCCTGCCGATGCCATCAGTGTGAACAAACAATTGGGCACCGGAGAATTTGGCATTGTACAACAGGGTGTATGGACAAATGGATCGGAGAGGGTATGTATGTGAAGAAGAAAGAGGGAGGGAGGCTTCATTCAACTCAAATAGAGGAAATTTAATGTTAAGAAAG
This sequence comes from Musca autumnalis, assembly GCF_047663935.1. Classification (NCBI taxonomy): domain Eukaryota; kingdom Metazoa; phylum Arthropoda; class Insecta; order Diptera; family Muscidae; genus Musca; species Musca autumnalis. The sequence continues at coordinate 50,896,945 of NW_027412088.1, forward strand.
TATCATGTCGTTGCACGCACATTATTTCCTTCAAGTCAATACCAATGATGGTTCTTTTGTTGGTCGATGAAAAGGAAGCATTTGGCCAAGTAAGAGTAGGTGGTTATAAATGAAGGTTGTATAGATGTCAAACTGTTTTAAATTAAAGGTTTCTTCAATGGGAACTTTTACTTATATTTGCTGAATTGCAGTTTTCCTGTGAAAAATCGAATTCAGCCATGCTAACTTATATATTAGCTTTGGTAAATCATATTCGCGTTGGTTATATTGGAGATGTTTTGCAAAAATTGAATTGAATTGTATATTATTTGTATAAATTATAGAGTTCCTTTGAACAAATCTAATTCAGCTAAGCTAAAATGTTGCTATCTTTAAAAAAACTGAATATGCTTCTTTGACTAAATTTCCGATTTCATGGGAGCAATCCGTTTTCTATGGAAACGATATTTTGATTTTTTCTATCAAAATATGTATTGTTCTCAGATAAACTAACAAATCCCTATTGTATTTTTTTCATTTACCTTGGTTATTTTCGAGATAGGTTTTACTCAGCTATGCTGCAGTGAAGATTTTCGGCGGAAAGTCTTATTCAGCTAAGCTGAACTGCAGATTTTCTGCGAAAAGTCGTATTCACTTAATCTTAATTGAAGATTTTTTATGAAAAGTCGTATTCAGCTAAGCTGTATTGCAGATTTTCTATGAAAAAATGTATTTAGCTAAGCTGAATTGCAGATTTTCTATGAAAATAATAATTCAGCTAAGCGGAATTGCAGATATGGCTAATCCAACTAGAACATCTGCAATTCAGCTAAGTTAAATATATGTTACCAAGGGAAATCTGCAAAATAACACATCTTATTAAGATTTTCCGTAGGAAATTTTAAATTCAGCTTAGCGGAATAAGGTTTTCCCCGGGAAATTTTATATTCGCTTAGCTGAATGAGACATTCCATAGAAAATACGAAAAGTTTTATACAGCTAAGCCGGATTTTCTACGAAAAGTTTTATTCAACTCAGGTGAATGGTAGATATTCTACGAAGAGTCTTATTCAGCAAAGCTGAATGGAAGATTTTCGGCGAAGTCTTATTCAGTTAAGCCGAATTAAAGGTTTTCTGCAAAAAAAAAGTATTCAGCTAAGCTGATTTGCAGATTTTCTGTGAAAAGTCGTATTCAGCTAAGTTTAAATGAAGATTTTTTACGAAAATGGTTATTATTCAGCTAAGCTGAATTGCAGATTTTCTACGAAAATTCTTATTCAGCTAAGCTGAATTGTAAACTTTCTACGTCAAATCTTATTCAACACAGGTGAATGGTAGATTTTCTACGAAAATCTTATTCAGCTACGCTGAATTGCAGATTCTCTGCGGACAGTTGTATTCATTTAAGCTTAATTGTATATTTTTTTACTTTAAGTCGTATTCATCTTAGCTGAATTTAAGATTTACTATGAAAAGTTGTATTTAGCAAAGTTGAATTGAAGATTTTCTATGAAAATAATAATTCAGCTAAGCTGAATTGCAGATATGCCTAATCCAACTAGAAGATCATCAATTCAGCTATTTTTTCCAAGGGAAATCTGCAAAAAAAAACATCTTATAAAGATTTTCCGTGGAAAATTTTAAATTCAGCTTAGCGGAATAAGGTTTTCCGAAGGAAATCTTATAGTCAGCATAACTGAAAGCTTATACAACTAAGCTGAATGGCTGATTTTCTCCGTAAAAAAGTTTTCAGTTTAGCTGACATATAGCGGGGACATATTGGGTTAAATCGTCTTTTCTTCTTTTCGTCCTCGGAATACGAGACAGCCCCGCGCTGTCTGCCAACAGCAAGAAACGCAGCATCTTACACCCCATGTTGTTGTTGGTGTAAATAGCTATATTTAAGTTTACAAGCCTAGCATTAGACCACTTTTAGTAGGTCAGAACCGTCTGGTCTTGGGGGTCTTTAATGCGCAACATGAGTTGTGGCATTCGGTCCTCGGAAACAACCAGAGGACGCCCCTACTAGAATTAGCGGAGAATGTCATAGTTCACCAGACTTAACCATCGTGGCACCTTAAACACGTAATTGTTGAGGTGACAGCCCCTGGTCGAAGATTCCTCCGAGTCAATCCCGTGCATAGAACTGGCCGCCGTGGGATTCAGAAACAAGAAGTCCAAAACCCTTAAAGTGAAACAGGGAGTTCCCCAAGGAGGGGTGATATCTCCGGAACTGTTTAACCTCTACCTTTCTGAAATTCCACACCCTCCACACGCTATAGAGATCGTGATATATGCGGATGATTGTACGATCTTGGCGTCGGGTCCTATCGTCGATGACATATGTGATAGGTTAAATGTCTACATAGCTGACTTAGTGCTGTTCTTCCATCTGAGGAATATGAAAATATCCTCCGCTAAATCCACTGCCACACTGTTCACCATATGGACGGCTGAAATGAGGCTCCCACTGAACATATTGGTCGATGGTGCGCTGATTCCGACCACTAACTACCCCAAAATACTGGATGTAACGTTCGATAGCATGTTTAAGTCATCCGCGCATGCCACAGCTATTTGCGATAAGATTAGAGGTAGGAACAAGGTGCTCAAGTCGCTGGCCGGCAGCACTTAGGGTGCTGACAAAGAAACCTTGTTGGCCACCTACAATGCGATAGGCCGGTCTGTGGTAAGCTATGCGGCGCCAGCGTGTTCTGCAACGGCTAGCACTACGCAGTGGAAGAAGATTCATACCTGCCAGAATGCTGCCCTGAGGACTGCAACAGGGTGCCTCCTCATGACACCTGTGGACCATCTTCATGAGAAGACGAAGATTTTACCAGTGCGTAAACACAATAAAATGTTGTCGATACAAGACCTGTTTGGGTGTTATCGCAGTGAGCATCCCTGTCACGATTTAATGGACAGGCTTCCCCCACCCAGGCACGTCAGGAGAGATCTTCATGATCTAGAGAGAGAGGTCGAACGGTATAAATGAGAACCTCTAGACCAACGAGCCTATCAGGCAGGCTTGGATAGTATTCACACTGACATAGTTGCGCAGGCAGAGATACAGTTTGAATGCCGTACTTGGAGACCACCCCCCATTCATCGCAGCAGAAGAACGGCAGCTGCAAAGGCAAACACGAATGGTTTTAGTCCAGTTAAGATCCGGACGATGCAGTTGCCTCAATTCATATTGGGCCCGCCACGATACCCAACACTTGCCCAGCATGTGGATTGGGAGCACCCGATACACTGCATTTGTTTAGCTGCCCAGCTAACCCCACTCACCTGTCTCCTGATTCTTTATGGACGCATCCAGTCCAGGTTGCAGAATTCTTGAGTCTGGATACAGAGGAACCAGAACCTGATAACTGAAATAATACACGAACGAACGAACACCTTGTCTGACAAATCAAGCAACCCGTGGTTTCTCTTGGATCCGACCATCTCCCCATAATTGTCTCCATTAGCAGACCGCCCGATTTCATCACCTCACTTTCGTCAATTATGGGAAAGCTTACCACCACTTTAGAGATCTGCCCAATCTTTCTGCCGTTCGGGTAGCGCAAAGGACGTCCCGAGACATCATCACTGCTACAGCTGCTCCCCATATACCTGCTGGTCGAATACCAGAAGTGAGACCAAATTTTCCAGCAGAGGCGAAAGATTGGCAAATGAGCGTGATGAGCTTAGTCGAGCCAATGCCAGTGACACCATAGTCAGGGAGCTGAACTGGAAGTTAAATTCAATTCAATTTTCAATTTCAATGTGAAGTGTTGCAATATTGGAACCGCTATAAATGAATTGTGGGCAACGGTTAAGTCACCCTCGAACCCTGAAAAGAAGGAAGATAGGACCTCAGTAACGTTTGGAGACCTTTGGGGTGATCCTGCTATTGAAGCCAGGCAAGGATGCCAGCAAAGGTGAATCGTACAGGCCGATTTCGCTTTTGTCGCCCGTAGCAAAGACCCTTAAGGCCTTAGTCCTCCCCAACGTCAGAAATATATATCCATTTGCCGATCATCAGCATGGATTCCGTAAGCAGCATAGCACGACAACACCCCTACACGCCACCTCCACACATATTTGTCGAGGACTGAACCAGATAAAGCTATGTGATAGCTTTGATGCCGTCAAGCACTCCACCCTTTTTGAGGACATTAAGCAGACAACCCTCCGGCCATGCTTTAAACGTTGTATAATCAATTATATAGAGCGAAACAGGAAGTTTCCCAAGGTGGGTTGATATCTGCGGAACTGTCTAACTTTTACCTCTCCTGTATTCCACCCCCTCCAGACAGCGTCGAGCTCGTATGCGGATGATTGTACAAACCTGGCGTCAGTTACCTTCCCTGATGACATTTGTGAAAGACTGAACTCCTATTTGACCAATCTTAACACCTTTTCCACGCGGGGAATATGCAGAAATCCGCCACTAAATCTACGCTCAAACTGTTCACCACATGGACGGCGCAGGTGAGAAGAGAATTGAATGTCGTGGTCGATGGTAGCAGAATTCCGTCCTCAAACTATCCCAAAATTCTAGGGGTCACATTCGACAGCACGTTCTGGTCATTCGCGCATGCCGCAGCTATCTACAAGCTGAAATGTAGGAACAGATAAAGAAACCTCGTTCGGCGGATGATTGTACAAACCTGGCGTCAGTTACCTTCCCTGATGACATTTGTGTAAGGCTGAACTCCTATTTGACCAATCTGACTACCTTTTTCCACGCGGGGAATATGCAGGTATCCGCCACTAAATCTACGCCCACACTGTTCACCACATGGACGGCGCAGGTGAGAAGTGAATTGAATGTCGTCGATGGTAGCAGAATTCTGACCACAAACTATCCCAAAATTCTAGAGGTCACATTCGACAGCACTTTCAGGTCATCCGCGCATACCGCAGTTTTCTACTAGCTGAAATGTAGGAACAGATAAAGAAACCTCGTTCGGTCTGTGGTAAGCTATGCGGTGTCAGTTTGGTCCACGAATATAAGTGACACGGGTTGGGGAAAGATTCAAACTTGTCAGAATGCCACTCTAAGAATAGCAACAGGGTGCCTCCTCATGACTACAGTGACTCCATCTACATGAGGAGGTAAAGATTCTTCCAGTACAGCGACACAATCACATGCTTTCGTTGCAGTACCTGCTCCACGTGTTAATGTGATAGCCATCCCAATCACCATATGGTGGATTGGCCCCTCCCATTCAGGCAGATCAAGGAGAATCTTCATGATCTAGATGAAGAGATCCAGCGTTACAAGAGAACTCCTAGATCAACAAGCATATCAAGCGGCTTTGAATAGTATTCATACGGAGTTGCAGATGCCATAAGCTGCTGCTGCGGTCCTCGGAGCACATCCCCCATCTATGGCAGCTGAGGAGTGTCAGAGTAGTTTTGGCTCAACTACGCTCGGGAAAGTGCAGCCGTCTAAACACCTATTAGACAAGGGTCAAGGGTCCACTGAGCAAAACATCTGCCCTGCATGCTGCACAGACCCGCACAACATACAGCACCTATTCAACTGCCCCGCCAAACCTGATCATCTAACTCCAGTGGATCTGTGGTTATATCCCATCGAATCCGCCACGTTCCTGGAACTGGAGATTGACCCAGAGCCTTATTTAGCAGACGAACGAATGAACATACAAAAATATATAATGTAAAACACTGTTACAACAACAGCCAATGACCCTAAGGCCAGATCTGCCAAAGAAGTTAAATGGTGCTGTGATGTATCTTCGCAAATTCGTGGGATGAGAACCAAATTTGCATTTTAAGAAAGTGGAGTTTTTCACCAGAAGTAAGCTCTGTTACATTAGAATATTCCAAAGAACTTATCCTCCTGTACCTCGACACGATCTTCAGGTGGATAAGATCTTTCTATAGCTGCTTAAGTCAAAATCTCTAATGAAGCTGCGGCGACAAGTAAAAAAGGAGAAGAAGAAACCTACTGCCTACTGGAGTGACAATCTGTTCTAAGAAACTTGCACAGGGTGTGAGGAAGTCATGGTGGTTGGGCCGACTGAAAAACCATAATCTTCTGAGAAGCTGAATCAATGAATTCAGCTTGCCTGAATTGCAGATCACATTTAAAAACAATTTTTAAGGGTAAAATTAATTCAGCTTTGATGTACTGAAGGTTCAGCTTTGCTGAATAAAAGACTTGTGATTTATTTAATTAATTCTACGTACATATATAAATATTTTAAAAATATATAAATTTCTATTTTCAGATCCAAGTGGCCATCAAATGCCTCTGCCGTGAACGCATGCAATCAAATCCCATGGAATTTCTCAAAGAAGCTGCCATTATGCATTCCATTGAACATGAAAATATTGTGCGTTTATATGGTGTTGTCTTGGCCACAGATTCCCTGATGTTAGTTACAGAATTGGCTCACCTACGATCGCTGCTGGAATGTTTAAAAGATCCAGGGTTGAGGGTTAGTTTTCTTACCGTACCGACACTGTGTGAATTTGGTTTACAAATATGTAATGGTATGCGTTATTTGGAGAATAAACGACTGATACATAGGTAAGTGTCTGCTAACTTCTTTGGTTACCAAAGCTTTTATCAAAATGTTCTGTGTTTAATTTACAGAGACTTGGCGGCCCGCAACATATTGGTGTTCAGTAAAAACAAAGTGAAAATTTCCGATTTTGGTTTGTCACGAGCATTGGGCGTGGGCAAGGATTATTACAAGACCAATTTTAATGTAAATCTAAAATTACCCATTGCCTGGTGTGCCCCGGAATGTATCAACTATTTGCGTTTTACAAATGCCTCAGATGTATGGGCCTTCGGGGTCTGTTTGTGGGAAATGTTTTCTTATGGTTTTCAACCATGGGCAGCTTTAACGGGTTTGCAGATCCTGGAAGCCATTGATGCACCAAATTATCAGGTTTGTAGAACCCTAGATTATTTTACTGTTATTTTTTTATTAATTTTGATTCTCGGTCTATTGTTTAGCGTCTGGAACAACCGGAATGTTGTCCCCGAGAATATTACACTCTAATGATGAAATGCTGGCAGGATGATCCCTCAAAACGTCCCAAATTTTCGGAGATATATGAAATGTTGCCAGACATGAAACCGGAACAACTGAAAGCTGTGGCCAATTGTTTAGAGGCCAAAACCAATGAGCATTTAATTTATCGTCAAAATGAGATTATAACAGTGCTGGATCGAAACACCGGCACTCCCTATTGGAAGGGGGTGCTGAATTCGGGTAAAACGGGCTTCTTTAATCCATCCAATACGGTGGCATATGTCGAAGGTCTTCCAACTTTAAATAGGTAAGGCAATTCGGCACTAAATGGAAGGGTTTTGAAATAATTAATTTTCTTTTGGGTTTCCATTGCAGAGATACATTTACACGAAATGCCAATGAACGTAGCAGTAAACGTAAATTACGCACCGAAATGATTTCAAAGCCACAAAATGATTTTAAACACACCGGCCATGTGGGCATAGACGGAGCTTCCTTTGGTGATATTGCATTTTTAGGTACCACACAAAATGTAAGTCATTTTAAAACCCCATCCCAGCAAACACTTTTCTCTTTAATCGTTACCCTCTTGCTTTCAGTACAATCACGTGCCACGACAAATTGTCACACCCTATAAACCCTCGGAGGATATTGAACAAACACCCCTATTACTGCCACCCACACCAACTAGTCCGGACTCCTTGCAAACAGCAAGTGGATATTTTGCCGATGATTCATCGCACCACAACTCAACCATGAACCCTTCCTTTATACCTTCCACCGAAAATACGCCCAAACAATTTGCCAACAATGGCCAAACAACCACCTTTGAATTTCCCTCTAGTGGCACCAATCCATTTACTCATAAATCTATGGATGATAGCACTTCCTCAGCCTCCACATTGGCATTACAAAATAATAACTATGGAATTGAGGCCAAGGAGAATTTATTATGGCGTCACTCATCCATTACTAATGGGGCATCAGGTGGTGGCGGCGGCGGTGTACAGTTTGAGGAGCCCCACGAATATCACGAAATATCCGATGATGAAATAACACCCGATAAATTGGATTTTGGTCCATCGCTACTGGATGAAATCAACTCCATGTTTGGTTCAATGAGTGCCACTGCATCGTCTTCAAAAAACTCGGAATCTGAATCGCATGGCAACAATAGTCATAAACGTAGTGATTTTTCGGATTTAACCTCAAAATTGATACGAAAGAATAGTGGTGGTCACAATACAAAGAAATCGAAAAATTCCAGTGGCACGGTGAAACCCATATCGGTTAAGGATGAAAAGATTCTAAATCAGGCCATTGAAATTGCCAATGAAATAAGTGCCAGGTGAGTCCAATATTTAAACCTTTTAAGGAAGTATTTATAATTTGCTTATCTTTGTAGGTCCATGTGTGATTTAGTTTCGGATCAAACTCCCTCTACCCAAAGTCCCAAACGAAAATTTAGCTTTCGTTTTCCCCATTTAAGTGGTGGCGGTCATGGCAGCAGCGGTAGTGGTGATAAAAGTCACGGTTCCAGTTTACACAGTTCCGGCACCAGTGGTTCCACAACAAACATGAACTCCTTGTCACCGCATTCGAAAAAGAAAAACTTTACCGAAGAACTGAAGAGTATACCAGATTTACAGGTAAGTTTTTCTTTGATACGTTTTGGTAGGGTAATTTCAAATGAAGTATTGAAGGTCATATATTTGTAGAAAACATAGCCGTAAATTACAAAACAATCAGTCCGATCATGAATATCAACTCCCCGTGAGTTTTCTCACTCTCCACTTTTAGTTGCAACGTCAGAGAGACAAAACTCACGGGGAGTTTACATTCATGATCGGGCTGAATATTTCCTACGAACATCCTAATAAACAAGGGAAGAAGTCTCCTCTCATATCAAAGAGTACTTTTAGCTTAATGAGTTCAATTCTCACACTTATCGCCAAGTGTCGGACAAAGTACGACGCCATTTAATATAATTTCAGCATGGCTGAAATACTCAGGAATGCACAGGCGGGTTTACAGCCGTTGACGTTGTTTTGTCGGACTTCGAGCGTCGCACGAATATCAAGTCTAGAAATATGGCCACCTCCAGTAGTTGAGATCCGAATTATTATGGAGTTGAAGATTGTTCTTCGAACTTTCAACACTTGCTGGCCCCTATAGTGGTGTCAATAGAAATTGGTACAACTGAACCAACCGGTACATAGGGGTGGCAGAACCAATGAATTTTCACGAAGCTGCTAATGTTCTGTACAAATTCCTGTCTAGAAATGTGGTTGCCTCAATGGGTTGTTCATTAAAAACTGGGGCGACTTCACCAGAACATACGACGTAGCTGACGTTCTTCAACTGCGGTAGGTATGGGGCGGCATTTCAGTTTTATGCTGTGGTGTTTGGTGCGCCTTTCTTATGAGATTGTGCCTCTGTTGTTTGCATAAGCTTCTTACCACCGTAAAGTTTAGAAACATATCCTTCTGTCCATGTTTATCTTAAGGGATGGTGTTGTTGTAGCAGTATAGGTTTGGGTTGGCAGCCTCTGACAGAAACGCATCAGCTACAGCGTTTCACAGTTTTATGCGCCTTTCTTACGAGATTGTGCCTCTGCCTTTTGTAAAAGCTTCTCACCACCGTAAAGTTTAGAAACACATCCTTCTGTCCATGCTTATCTTAAGGGATGGTGTTGTTGTAGCAGTATAGGTTTGGGTTGGCAGCCTCTGACAGAAACGCTTTTGGTTTCGGGTCAGTCTTATATAAAGAATCTGCCGCCGTGGGATTGCCCCTTTATGGATCCATTTGGTTTCGGGGCATGTTATACAACCTGACAGAATTAAACTCCACCTTTTTGTTTTGAGCAGCCGTCTCCATCATTACCATATCTTTGGTCGATGTCAGTCATTTTCTCCATCTTTCTCATTACTCTGATCTTCCATAGTGGGCTTGGCTGGAATCATTGAAGTGTTCATATCGGTAGTCGGGAAAAAATCAGACCGATAATAATCCTGTCCAGTTGGTCGAGGAACTGTCTTGTCTGCCACTCTAAACTGAAAACGAAAGTCTTTAGAACGGACTGTAGGTTCTGATTATTCTGTGTACTGATTCAAAAATTCTGCAACTGGACTGGCTGCGTCCATAAAATATCGGGAAAGGTGAGAGGGATGAGCTGGGCTGAGTTTCACATTCAGTGCATGTGATGGGTATCGTGCTGTCAAATCTTGTCTAATACGGCTGCAACGTCCGGATCATAATTGTATTAAAACCACTCGTGTTTGCCTTGGTAGCTGGCGTTCTTCTGCTGCCATGGAAGGGGGATCTCCGAGTACTGCATTCACATTCAGTGTGAGTGAATGCTATTAAAACCTGCCTGATAGGTTCTCGCTTGTATTTTTGGACCTGTTTCTCTAGATCATAAAGATCTCTCCTGACGTGCCAGGTTAAGGGAAGCCTGTCCACTACATTGTGGCAGGAATGCCCACGGCGGTAACAACCAAACAGGTACTGCATCGACCACATCTTGTTGTGCTGATGCACGGGTAAAATCTTCGTCTCCTATTGTAAAGATGGTCCACTGGTGTCATGGGCTAATAGCCTGTTAAAACCCTCAGGGTGGCATACTGACAGATTGAATATTCGTTCACTTCGTAGCATTTGCATTCCACACTACCGCTCAGTGCTTTATAAGAGGTCAATAAGGTTTCTTTGTCAGCAGGTGTCATCGGCCAGCGTTTCAAACACGGCTGAAGGGAATTATTCTATATGTCCTCGAGCGGCTTGACATGCTTGACGGTATTGAAGTTCGGTCGAACGACCTGTTCTGGTTCAGTCCTCAAATTATATGTGTGAATAGGAAGTGTAATGCTGTTGTCGCTACCTTACGATTCTCGTCTCTTTCCCATCATCTGCGGGCATCCTTACCTGCCTTCATGGAGGTAGATGAGTAGTGCCACTAGCATCTTCGCTACTGGCGACAGCAAAAAAATCGTCATGTACGATTCTCTTCTGCTGACATCCTTGCCTGGCTTCAGTAGAGAGATCTTCCTGCCAACTTGAGGACATTTGCCAAGTACTCAACTCCCGGTTTATCCAGTATCTTCCATTGGAATTCCGTGTGGGCCCATCGCTTTGGATGATTTAGAAGTACCCTTTATTTCAGAAACGGGTCTATAGAAGCACCATTTCTTTCAGAAACGGGTCTATAGAAGCACCATTTCTTTCAGAAACGGGTCTATAGAAGCACCCTTTATTTTAGAAAGGATCTATAGAAGCACCCTTTCTTTCAGAAACGGGTCTATAGAAGCACCATTTCTTTCGGAAATGGTCTATAGAAGCAGTTTTTCTTTCAGAAGGGGCCGAAAGAAGCACCCTTTCTATGAGAAAGGGTCTATAGAAGCACCCTTTCTTTCAGAAACGGGTCTATAGAAGCACTTTTTCTTTCAGAAGGGGTCTATAAAAGCACCCTTTCTTTGAGAAAGGGTCTATAGAAGCACCCTTTCTTTCAGAAAAGGGTCACAGAAGCTCCCTTTCTTTCAAAAACGGGTCTGTAGAAGCACCCTTTCTTTGAGAAACGGGTCTATAGAAGCACCGTTTCTTTCAGAAATGGTCTATAGAAGCACCATTTCTTTCAGAAATGGTCTATAGAAGCACCATTTCTTTCAGAAAGGGTCTATATATGCACCCTTTCTTTCAAAAAAGGGTCTATAGAAGCACCCTTTTTTCAGAAAGGTTCTATAGAAGCACCCTTTCTTTCAGAAAGGGTCTATAGATTTCTTTCGGAAAGGGTCTATAGAAGCACCATTTCTTTCGGAAAGGGTCTATAGAAGCACCATTTCTTTCGGAAAGGGTCTATAGAAGCACCCTTTCTTTCGGAAAGGGTCTATAGAAGCACCCTTTCTTTCGGAAAGGGTCTATAGAAGCACCCTTTCTTTCGGATACGATCTATAGAAGCACCCTTTCTTTCGGAAAGAGTCTATAGAAGCACCCTTTCTTTCGGAAAGGGTCTATAGAAGCACCCTTTCTTTCGGAAAAGGTCTATAGAAACACCCTTTCTTTCGGAAAGGGTCTATAGAAGCACCCTTTCTTTCGGAAAGGGTCTATAGAAGCACCCTTTCTTTCGGAAAGGGTCTATAGAATCACCCTTTCTTTCGGAAAGGGTCTATAGAAGCACCCTTTCTTTGAATTTTTTCTTTAAAAGGGGTCTATAGAAGCACCCTTTCTTTGAATTTTTTCTTTAAAAGGGGTCTATAGAAGCACCCTTTCTTTCAGAAGGGGTCTATAGAAGCACCCTTTATTTCAGAAGGGGTCTATAGAAGCACCCTTTATTTCAGAAGGGGTCTATAGAAGCACCCTTTATTTCAGAAGGGGTCTATAAAAGCACCCTTTCTTTCAGAAACGGGTCTATAGATGCACCCTTTCTTTCAGAAATGGGTCTATAGAAGCACCCTTTCTTTCAGAAACGGGTCTATAGAAGCACCCTTTCTTTCGAAAAGGGTCTATAGAATCACCCTTTCTTTCGGAAAAGGTCTATAGAAGCACCCTTTCTTTCGGAAAGGGTCTATAGAAGCACCCTTTCTTTCGGAAAGGGTCTATAGAAGCACCCTTTCTCTCGGAAAGGGTCTATAGAAGCACCCTTTCTTTCGGAAAGGGTCTATAGAAGCACCCTTTCTTTCGGAAAGGGTCTATAGAAGCACCCTTTCTTTCGGAAAGGGTCTATAGAAGCAACCTTTCTTTCGGAAAGGGTCTATAGAATCACCCTTTCTTTCGGAAAGGGTCTATAGAAGCACCCTTTCTTTCGGAAAGGGTCTATAGAAGCACCATTTCTTTCGGAAAGGGTCTATAGAAGCACCCTTTCTTTCGGAAAGGGTCTATAGAAGCATTTTTTCTTTAAAAGGGGTCTATAGAAGCATTTTTTCTTTAAAAGGGGTCTATAGAAGCACCCTTTCTTTCAGAAGGGGTCTATAAAAGCACCCTTTCTTTCAGAAACGGGTCTATAGAAGCACCCTTTCTTTCAGAAATGGGTCTATAGAAGCACCCTTTCTTTCAGAAACGGGTCTATAGAAGCAACCCTTCTTTCAGAAACGGGTCTATAGAAGCATCCTTTCTTTCAGAAACAGGTCTATAGAAGCAATTTTTCTTTCTTTCATATATAGGGGTCTATAAAAGCACCCTTTCTTTGAGAAAGGGTCTATAAAAGCACCCTTTCTTTGAGAAAGGGTCTATAAAAGCATCCTTTCTTTCAGAAACAGGTCTATAGAAGCAATTTTTCTTTCTTTCATATATAGGGGTCTATAAAAGCACCCTTTCTTTGAGAAAGGGTCTATAAAAGCACCCTTTCTTTGAGAAAGGGTCTATAAAAGCACCCTTTCTTTGAGAAAGGGTCTATAAAAGCACCCTTTCTTTGAGAAAGGGTCTATAAAAGCACCCTTTCTTCGAGAAAGGGTCTATAAAAGCACCCTTTCTTTGAGAAAGGGTCTATAAAAGCACCCTTTCTTTGAGAAAGGGTCTATAAAAGCACCCTTTCTTTGAGAAAGGGTCTATAAAAGCACCCTTTCTTTGAGAAAGGGTCTATAAAAGCACCCTTTCTTTGAGAGAGGGTCTATAAAAGGACCCTTTCTTTGAGAAAGGGTCTATAAAAGCACCCTTTCTTTGGTAAAGGGTCTATAAAAGCACCCTTTCTTTCAGGAAGGGTCCACAGAAGCACCCTCTCTTTCATAAAGCGTCTATAGATGCACCCTTTCTTACATAAAGGGTCTATAGAAGGATCGTTTCTTACATAAAGGGTCTATAGAAGGACCGTTTCTTTCAGAAATGGTGTATAGAGGCTCCTATCTTTCAGAAAGGGTCTATAGAAGCAACCTTTCTTTCAGAAAGGGTCTAAAGAAGCACCCTTTCTTTCGGAAAGGGTCTATAGAAGCACCCTTTCTTTCGGAAAGGGTCTATAGAAGCGACGTTTATTTCAGAAAGGGTCAATAGAAGCACAATTTCTTTCAGAAAGGATCTATAGAATCACCTACTGTTTTAGAAAGGGTCTATAGAAGCACCCTCTCTTTTAGAAAGGGTCTATAGAAGCACCCTTTCTTTCGGAAAGAGTCTATAGAAGCATATATAGAAGCACCTACTGTTTTAGAAAGGGTCTATAGAAGCACCCTTTCTTTCGGAAAGGGTCAATAGAAGCACACTTTCTTTCGGAAAGGGTCAATAGAAGCACCCTTTCCTTTGAGAAAGGGTCTATAGAAGCTCCCTTTCTTTTGAGAAAGGGTCAATAGAAGCACCCTTTCTTTCGGAAAGGGTCAATAGAAGCACCCTTTCCTTTGAGAAAGGGTCTATAGAAGCTCCCTTTCTTTTGAGAAAGGGTCTATAGAAGCTCCCTTTCTTTTGAGAAAGGGTCTATAGATGCACCTTTTCATTTTGAAAAGGTCTATAGAAGCACCCTTTCTTTTTGAAAGGGTCTATAGAAGCAACCTTTCTTTCAGAAACGGTCTATAGAAGCACCCTTTCTTTCATAAAGGTCCTATAGAAGCACTCTCCCTTTTAGAAGGGGTCTATAGAAGCACCATTTCTTTCAGAAAGGGTCTATAGAAGCACCCTTTCTTTCATAAAGGGTCTATTGAAGCACCCTTTCTTTCATAAAGGGTCCATAGAAGCACCCTCCCTTTTAGAAGGGGTCAATTGAATCGCCGTTTCTTTACGATAGGATCTATAGAAGCGCCCCTCTTTTAGAAAGGGTCTATAGAAGCACCCTTTCTTTTATGAAGGGACTATAGAAACACCCTTTCTGCAAGAAGCACCCTCTCTTTTGGAAAGGGTCTATAGAAGTACCCTCTTTCGGAAAGGGTCTATAGAAGTACCATCTTTCGGAAAGGGTCTATAGAAGCACCATTTCTTCGGAAAGAGATGTACTACAGAAGCACCTTTTCTTTCAAAAGGGTCTATGGGAGCAGCACTCTTTTTTTAAGAGATGTACTACAAAAGCACCCTTTCTTTTAGAAGGGGTCTAGAGAGGCATCCTTTCTTTCAGAAGGGGTCTGTAGAGTCATCCTTTCTTTCAGTAAGCGTCTACAGAAGCACGGCGCACCATTGCGCATAGTCGGCCATCGTGGTATTGTTCTCAAATATAGATATTGGCTTTCTCATAGTGGTGAATGTACGAAGTTTAGAGTTTTCTTTCTTTAATACGGGTGACATCTTCCCTTGACCAATGTGGATGTTCGTAGAAAATCCTTTGCAGTTCTTCTTTAGACTATTTTTGATACTGCATTTTTTAAATTGAAACATATGTAATATAATGTCTATTTTAACTGCAAAATTTAGAAGTTATTAATAATTATCCTAAATATATTCTCTTCTCTTTCTCTATTTTGCTTTCTTTTGTATTTTTGCCTTATGGTAAATATTTTGCATATTTTTGTAATTATTTTATTACTTAAAATTATTATTTAATTCCGCAAAAAAACAAGTGTTTTCGCTCCATATCAAGTGACATAAATACAACGACCATTGAAACGACCACGGGTGATATACGCATACCGCTATTCGATAAAGAAAGTTCCGATTTTTGTTTTGAGAAGTCACGTGAAATCCTATCACGTCCTTTACAATTTGGCAGCCGTAGTTCATTTACGGCACCAACACCACCGCCCTCGCTAGAATATACGGATGCTTTTGCCCCGCACGAACATGATCACGAACAAAGTCCTCGCCAGAAGGACAAGAAAACACTGTCCGAAAATCTTTTGGATATTGAAAATACTCTTAAGGCATTGAATTTAGATTTTATGCACACCTATACCGATGTTGATAAAAACGATTCCGATGAGACCATACTTAATGACCAATTTTCCAGTATTGTCTCATCATTAGATGATGAGATTAGTAGTGCCACGGGTAGTCTGAATTCGGCCACCGTTTATAATTATCAAAATGGCAAACATACAACAACTACAACATTTGATTTTAAGGCAGCCACCAATCATTTAGATAAACATTTACAAATGATGAGTAACCAGGGTGGTGGCGGTGGCCATCACATGAATAGTGGCAATAGTAATAAGCAACAACAGCAACAACAAAGTTCCCATGACAAGAGATCAAGTACACCAGATACAGGATTTGCATCCAGAGATACCATATCATTGTCCCGTCGTAGTAGTCAAAAATCTAGCTATAGTCCTCAGGATAGTTATTTTAGTCCCAAGGATTTGAGTTTTCCCTCGCCCAGTTTGTTGGGTAGTAGTGGTGGCGGAGGTGGTGGTGCAGGAAACGGTAGTGGTGGCAGTGGTGGTGGCTATGCCAATTATAAAGCGGAAATTTTCAAGTATGGTGACGACAGTTTAGTTTCACCATTTCGTTCGGTGTCGGGGATGCATAAATCAAGCAATACCTCCATATATTCTCCCAATCAGTTAAGAATTGAGGAGAATAATGACGGCTATAATGGCTTGCAGCACCAACAGCAGCAGCATGAGCAACATAGACGTCGCTCCATGTCGTTTACCGATCACTTGGATCGTGATGCAGCTGCCGCAGCTAGAAAAGAAAAACGAAGCAATAAAACAAAGCAATTATCATTGGATCCACAAGACATGCAACAGCGGCCGAGAAAGTCTTCCTCTTATAAATCACGTTCGGTAAGGGCCCGCACTTTAAGGCGTCTAAGTTACAATCCCATGCCTCAAGTGGCCACCAGCTCCTCGAGTACAGACGATGAAAGTGACATGGATCGCAGTATTGCAAGATCAGAATGTGATATAAGATCACGGACCTCAGGTTCCGGTAGTCTATATCCACGGCGTAGACGTCAAGCATATAACAGGAAAGTATTTTCCGAAACCATACAAGATGATCGTGATGATATGCATCACAGTAGTAGGAAAAGTAAAATCTATGGTTCCAATGCCAGTATTAAGTCGGCGCCTCATTACAACTATGGCGGAGGAGGAGGAGGTGGTGGTAGCTCCGCACGCAATCCACCCATGGGTTTGGGTGGCTCAAATCTACAACAGCGCCCCTATAATCGCAATCCATATGAAGAATCATATCCCTATGAGGAAAGGCTATACGATTTTGGTGGGGCAAAACCGCAAAAGGGTTTCAATTTACCCCCCATGTTAAGCACAAAATCTCCCAAAACTTTTCAAGTTTCAGGCGTAACACAAAATTCGGGATCAGGATCTTCCTCAGCATCCTCCACGGCCACACCATATTCACGTAATATTCTGGGGAATTCTTCGGTATTCCAAGAATTTGATGTCTCACGTTTGACGGGACGTAGTCCACCCTCGGCCTATAATCAGGATAACCAGGACAATGCCAATACGGCAAACAGCGAATTCCAGTGGCCAGAAAAAATACATGCTTCCACAGTTAAACAGAATGATATGTTGTGGCGTCAACAACATTCCACAGGCATAGCACATGCTGGTTATGGCGGAGCTGCTGCCGCTGCTGTTGCTGCTGCCGCCAATGATCATCATCCATCTTCCACATTAAGTTCTTCCACCACAGATAGTGATCAATTTGAATATCGTTTGGGCTACAGTGCACCTCATCATCACCATTTACCTCCGAGTCCTGCTCCATAGCTACAGCGTATGCTAAAATATTTTCTTAATTTACTTTGAGAATATCTGGATTTTGGTGGAGGTGAAGATGCAGCAACCACCACCACCAACAGAACCAAATCATAACTCCCCACTTCCGACTCACCATTGACCATAGCAAAAGGAAAATAAAGAATTTATCGCAAAACAAAAGTTAGTAGAGTTTTTAGAACAAAAAAACAACAACAACATGAACAAAACAATCAAGACAATAGTTGCTCTCTCTGGAAATATCCAATAAATATCCTATCTCTGAAAAAATATTAAGGAGTGCCTTACAAAACTAAAACAAAACACAAATAAAAAAGAATACATAATGAACATCATCAAACAACAACAACAGCAACAACCATAATCAAGCAAATAAAAAGCACAAACAAAAAATTCAAAAAACCAAATGCCGCTTAAAACAAACAATACAAAAAAGGGTTTCTAACGCTTGCTCTCTCGGCGTAGAATGCAGTAAATATCCTTATGGAAATTTGTCTGCAGTTGAATATTTTTAGTTTCGAAAAATAGTTTAAAACAAAAAAACACATTCTAAAGAGTACTGTTACTTTTAAGAACAATATTTTACTTTAATTTTTTTTATAGTAACAATGTCCAGATGTACTTTAGGCTACTTTATAAGGGATACCCTTACCTCCCAAATATACCTCTCATCACGAACACAAAAGAAAAACGAATCAATAGAACAAAACAAAATTATCACTGATTCCTCAGGATATGCCACAGTGATCAAGAAGTATTTCTCTTAGTAATCATGTTCGGTAAGGACCCGCACTTTAGGACATTTAAGTTGCTATCCCGTACCCCAAGTGGCCACCAGTTCATTGAATACAGATAATGAAAGTGAAGGAGACCTGGATTCTGGAGCTCCAGCATCCTCAGCAGAAGTTCCTTGTCCACGGGGGGATGGGGGAACCCATGCTGGGAATACCTTCTTTGATGGAATCTCCGCTACAGAGACCGCAGCGATTTTCGCCCCCTTCCAAAGGTCGTTGAAGCCATTAACAGTCTTCTTAAGGTACTATTGCGGGCTCCTGTTGAGACATTTTATGACCTTAACTCCCTTCTGGAGGAAGGCTCTGCCAAACTGACTTTCGCCCTGGTTTACCTCCGCAGACACAATGGCTCTTCGAAGACGAGCCTCATAGAGTAACCAGTGACTTTCGCTGATTTTCCCCGACGGGATCAGCTCTGTCGATGATTGCAACCATGATTGCATGGGGTTTCCTTTTCCCCTGATCGCAGGCCTCGGTAGTAGCTTTTCCCGAGGAGTTGGACGCCTTCTCAGTACTGGTGCTATTTCCCTTGGCTTTGCGATCAAGAACGCGTGCATAGGAGTCCGCCGGGTTGACCGCCTGGGAGGTCATCGTCTTCTTTGGCGAAGGCTGTGGGCCTTCGGAAGAGCGAACCCGCTTCACAGATTTCAGCTGTGAAGACTTGTTCGTCTTCTCAGAAGTTGATGGTTCCCCAGGCGATCCTCCCGTCGTGACTCCCGAACAGCCTGCGAGGGTCTCCCAGACCTTTTGTTCTTCCACTTTACCTTTATCAATCGGGGTAGAATCCGGGTTTGGGACAATCACCTTCACCAGTTGACTACCCTTTCGGGAGTATTTTGGTGTCGGATTATGTCCCTTAGCCTTTTTCAGTCCTTTCTTCACCTCCACTTTCTTGCTTGTCACCCCTCCCAAAGGTCGTTGAAGCCATTAACAGTCTTCTTAAGGTACTCTTGCGAGCTCCTGTTGAGACATTTAATGACCTTAACTCCCTTCTGGAGGAAGGCACTGCCAAACTGACGGTCGCCCTGGTTTACCTCCGCAGACACAATGGCTCTTTGAAGACGAGCCTTAAAGAGTAACCAGTGACTTTCGCTGATTTTCCAGAAGGGATCAGCTCTGTCGATGATTGCAACCAAAAGATCGTCATCGGTTGTCATTGTGGCCGGTTTGGCATGGGGTTTCCTACGTCCCTGATCGCAGGCCTCGGTAGTAGCTTTTTCCCGAGGAGGTGGACGCCTTCTCAGTACTGGTGCTACTTCCCTTGGCTTTGCGATCAAGAACGCCAGCATAGGAGTCCGCCGGGTTGACCACCTGGGAGGTCATCGTCTTCTTTGGCGAAGGCTGTGGGCCTTCTGAAGAGCGAACCCGCTTCACAGATTTCAGCTGTGAAGACTTGTTCGTCTTCTCAGAAGTCGATGGTGGCCCAGGCGATCCTCCCGTCGTAACTCCCGAACAGCCTATGAGGGTCTCCGAGACCTTTTGTTCTTCCACTTTACCTTTATCAGTCTGGGTAGAATCCGGGTTTTGTCACCTTCACCAGTTGACTACCCTTTCGGGAGTTTTTTGGTGTCGGATTAGCCTTTTTCAGTGCTTTCTGATTCGGGTTCGGCTTCGGAACAGCTTTAGGTTTCACCGTACTGCCAGATGCAGTCTCTTTCGGGTCTTTGGCTGAAGCAACGACTGGGTCAGGGAGGAATATTTTGTCCACCAGGAATTCACATCTGGGTGCGTTCAGCCTACTCTTGATGAAGGTAATCTCCCTCCCAAAATGCGAGATACAAAATCGCACGTTTATAGTGCTTCGTATCTGAAGCCTCTTTGGCGGGTACTGCCTTAGAGTCGGTGACCGTCGATGAAGTCTCCTTGGATTCCCCAACGCAGGCCGGTGACTTGACGTCAGTGGCTGTTGTTGGAGTTTCCGTTGATTCCTCATCGTTGGCCATCGACTTAAGAGTCAGTGACGGTTGATGGAGCCTCCTTAGATTCTCTATCAACACCAATTGACTCGGTAGGCTTGACCTCCACTTTCTTGCTTGCCACCGCAGTTTCTTTCGAGTCTTTGGCTGAAGCAACGACAGGGACTGGGAGGAAGATTTTGTCCACCAGGAGTTCACGTCTGGGTGCGTTAGGATAAGTTCTTTCGAACTTCCTAACATACTTCAGCCTACTCTTGATGAAGGTAATCTCCCTCCCCGAATGTGAGTTCGCGTCCCTTCCCACGAACTTGCGCAGATACGAAATCGTACGTTTATAGTGCCTCGTATCTGAAGCCTCTTTTGCGGGTACTGCCTTAGAGTCGGTGTCCGTCGATGAAGTCTCCTTGGATTCCCCAAAGCAGGCCTGTGACTTAGGGTCAGTGGCTGTTGTTGGAGTTTCCGTTGATTCCTCATCGTTGACCATCGACTTAAAGTCAATGACTGTTTATGGAGCCTCCTTAGATTCTCCATCAACATCAATTGACTCGGTTGCAATCTGCCTTCGAATCTTAGTATCGACAAGTGACGATACAGGACCGAACTGAATCGGGTTTGTCAGAGGTTGCGAACCTAGGTCCACACCCTCTTCGACCACATCACCGTCAATAGACATGTCATCATCAAACCTCCAAGTAGACTCAGCTTGGATCACCGTAGTGTCCAGTTCGTCGTCAGTGAGGCTGAGATTATTTAACATGTCCTCTGGTGGCATGGTCGGAACAAGACTCTCCAGTTGGTCAAGGAGTTCCCTACTCTGTTTCTCAAGACTGTCCCCGATGATTTTGAGATTTCCGTGTAGGTCGTCCCCGCCCGATACTACCGGTCCAGTCAGCCGTGGACTGATTTACACCAGTCCTGCCTACACACAGAGAAGAGATATTTTAAAAGCAATCATATTCTAAGAACAAAATAGTGTATTGTAAAAATCTGAAAATATTTATTTTTGGCCCAACAATATATTTTGTGTCAATATGGTTCCTGACACAAAATATATGGTTGAAACAACAATATACATTTTCAGATTTTTTAAAAACACTATTTTGTTCTTAAAATATGATTGCTCCTACAATATCTCTTCTCTGCGTGTAGAACGCCGTCCTTTGGAATTGCCGGTACGTCAACTATATTCCTGATCGAATTTTCTGCACTTGCAGCAGTTACAGACGTCGAGCATATCCCAGGAAAGTATTTCCGACACCATACAAGATGACCGTGACGATATTCTTCACATTTAAAAACGTAAAATCCAATTATCACTTTTTAGGAGAGATAGGTGTTACCTCTAAACAACTCCTACTCTTATACACCATCGAAGCAGCTTCATTCTTAAAACTGAAGGCAATCCCACGGCAATGGCTTCTTTGTACCGGATTGACCCGGAACTTCATAACTTCATTGTTCCGGCCAGCGGCTTCCACCTCAGAGGTAAGATCGAGGAAATATTAGATTTCATGAGTCGGAGGAATATCAAGGTCGCTGCGGTACAAGAAACCAAGCTCAAGCTCAAGGAAGGATCGCACTAGAAGTGAAGGTGGTAGCTTTCCTATTGCACCAGTCTGTCCAATACAGATCTATCTCGCTTGAGCCTGGCTCTAATGACCCGTACATGGAATGTATGGGGGTAGCAGTCAGGTGTGAAACTGCCGAGATAGAGTTGCTGAATGTATACATCCCGCCGAGAAATAGCTGTATCCCTGATTATAGGCTGACATTAGCCGGCTCTTGCAAGGTCATAATCGTCTGGTCCTGGGGGATTTTAATGCGCATCATGAGCATTCGGCCCTCGGAAACGACCAGAGAGGTACAGCGCTGGCTGAGCAGATTGATAGCTCTACGTTTTGCACGGTCAATGAGGACGCCCCTACCAGAATTAGAGGAGAGTGTCACAGTTCGCCTGACATAACCATCGTGTCACCTGGTCTGACAAATGACGTTACCTGGCAACCCGTCATTTCTTTTGGATCAGACCATCTCCCCATAATTGTCTCCATTAGCAGACCACCCGACTTCATCACCTCTGAACGCCGCACATTCGTCAATCATGGGAAAGCTGATTGGCCGAGTTTCAGAGAGTTTACCAATCACCGCTTCAGAGAATTGCCCAATCCTTCTGATGTTCGGGTAGCGGAAAGGACGTTCCGAGTCATCATCAATGCTGCAGCCGCTCGCAGTATACCTGCTGGTCGAATACCCGAAGTAAGACCAAATTTTCCCAGCAGAGGCGACGGGATTAGCAAGTGAGCGTGATGAGCTTCGTCGAACAAACCCCGACGACCCCAGAGTCAGGGAGCTGACACTGGAAGTTAACAGGCTGGTCGGCGAACATAAGCGGAACAAGTGGTTAAATCATCTGAAGAGTTGCAACATTGGAGCCGGTATAGGTGAATTGTAGGCAACGGTTAAGTCACTCTCGAACCCTGGAAAGAAGGAACATTTAACCTCAGTCACGTTTGGCGACGTTACGTTGACTGACCCGAAGAGGTGCGCAAGTTATTTCAATCGACAGTTTGTCGAGCACTCCGGGAGTGACAGGGCGAAGAGAAGAGTACTATGTCGCAATAGATCTCTTCCTGCCGAGGATGAACCACCACAGTTTACAGTGGATGATGTTGCGAATGCCATCAGGAACGCTAAATCATCCAAAGCGTTGGCCCCTGACGGAATTTCCATGGTAATGCTGAAGCAGCTGGATGAGCCAGGATTGGAGTATCTCACTAAAGTTCTCAACTTGTCGCTAGCCACCCTCGTTGTTCCCGAAGTCTGGAAAATGGGCAGGGTGTTCCCACTACGGAAGCCAGGCAAGGATGCCAGCAAAAGTGAATCGTACAGGCCGATTTCGCTTTTGTCACCTGTAGCGAAGACCCTTGAGGCCTTACTGCTCCTCAGTATCAGAAATAGCCATCAAGTTGCCGATCATCAGCATGGATTCCGTAAGCAGCACAACACGACAACAGCGCTGCACGCCATTACCACACATATCTGTCAAGGACTCAACCAGAGACGACCGTGCGATAGAACAGTGATGGTGGCGCTTGACTTATCAAAAGCCTTTGATACAGTCAGGCACTCCACGCTGTTTGAGAACATTGAGCAGACAACCCTCCGGCCAAGTCTGAAACGTTGTATAATCAACTATATGTGTGGTCGCCAGTCGTATGTGGAATTCAGGAATAAGAAGTCCAAACGCCGTAGAGTGAAACAGGGAGTTCCACAAGGTGGGGTGATATCTCCCGAACTGTTTAACCTCTACCTCTCCTGTATTCCGCCCCCTCCAGACGGCATCGTGATCGTAACGTATGCGGCTGATTGCACGATCCTGGCGTCGGGTACCAATCCTGATGACATCTGTGAGAGACTGAACAACTATTTAACCGATCTTACCACCTTTTTCCACGCGATGAATATGCCGATATCCGCCACTATATCTACGGCCACTCTGCTCACCACATGGACGGCGCAGTATAGAAGATAGTTGAATATCAGGGTCGATGGTAACAGAATTCAGACCACAAACTGCCCCAAAATTCTAGGGGTCACATTCGACACCACTTTCACGTCGTCCGCGCATGCCACAGCTATCTGTGATAAACTGAAATGTAGGAACAAGGTCCTCAAGTCCCTAGCCGGCAGCACTTGGGGTGCAGATAAAGAAACCTTGTCGACCACGTATAAAGCGATAGGTCGGTCTGTGGTAAGCTATGCGGCGCCAGTTTGGTCCCCGAATTTATGTGACACGCAGTGGGATAAGATTCAAATTTGTCAGAACGCCGTCCTGAGAACAGCAACAGGGTGGCTCCTCAAATCTTCAGTGGACCATCTACATGAAAAAAAATTCAAAAATTCTTCCAGTAAAGCAACACAATGAGATGCTTTCGTTGCAATACCTGCTTGGATGTTACCGTTTGAGCCATCCCAATCACCATCTTGTGGGTAGGCCCGACGCATTCAGGTAGATCAAGAAGGATATTCATGCTCTAGAGGGAGAGGTCCAACGATACAGGAGAGAACCCCTAGATCAACAAGCATATCAAGCAGGTTTGAATAGCATTTACACGGACGCAGTTGCCAAGGCTTTAAGCAAATTTTTGTGTGAATAAAGTACTCGGAGTACATCCCCCATCTATGGCAGCTGAGGAGCGTCAGATGCCACAACAAACCAGAGTAGTTTTGGCTCAACTACGGTCGGGATATTGCAGTCGCCTAAATTCTTATTGGGCGGAAATCGATCGCGCCGTGCTAGGCATCTGCCCACTATGCGGCATGGGCCCGCACGACACAGAACACCTTTTCAACTGCCCCGCCAAACCTACCCATCTAACTCCAGTGGATCTGTGGTTACATCCCATCGAAGCAGCCATTTTTCTGGAACTGGAGCCAGATTGAACAGAGGAACGAACATACAAACGTAATAAAAAACACTGTTACAACAACAACAACAACTGCTGAGCACCAATACCACGGCAGCGGGTTCTTTCGTACCGGACTGACCTGAAACAATAGTGTTTCGGCCAGCGGCTGCCAAACCAGCATCAAACCTATGCTTCTACGTAGGTTTCTATGCTGCTACAACAACAACAACTGATGAACACAGTAACTTAGCTATTGAGTATCCAATTTGGTCACAACATTCCACCCCGTAATAGATTTCCATCACGTTTTAAGATGGCCCATATCGATCCACTTTTTTGGTAACTCCCCCACAAAAGTACAAAATCGCTTATGCACAGTTTTAATGCTGTTCAATGATCGTTTTGAAATGTTCACCGAAGACAGCCCTTGTGCTCCTGGGCAGGTCCAAACTTTTTGTACATAATGCCCGAAGGCTGTAAAACCCCACGGTGACCAACGGTGACAAGGTGTATGCATCAGCTAGTTAGCTTCATCTGGCAGGAAGAACGCGTACCCGACGATTGGAACCTGAGCATCCTGTGTCCCGTCCATAAGAAAGAATATAAGACTTTATGCTCCAACTATAGGGGCATAAGTCTTCTCCCTATCGCCTACAAGATAGTGTCAGGGATATTGTGCGAACGACTAAAGCCCATGGTCAACGAAATAATTGGACCATACCAATGCGGCTTTAGACCTGGCAAGTCCACCATTGACCAGATATTTACACTGCGGCAAATCCTGGAGAAGACCCAAGAGATGCAGATCGACACCTACCACCTTTTTGTCGATTATAAAGCAGCCTTCGACAGCCCGCTACGTTCAAAGGTATTCCAAGCAATGTCTGAATTTGGTATACCCGCAGAGCTCATTCGGCTTTGTAAAATGACTCTAACTGACACAAGATCTTCAGTTAAAATAGGAAAGAACCTCTCCGAAGAGTTTTGCACCAAAAGAGGTTTCAGGCAAGGAGACAGCCTTTCGTGTAATCTTTTCAACATCCTGCTAGAAAAGGTTATACGAAAGGCAAACGTCAAAAGAAGTGGCACAATCTACACCAATAGCCACATGTTACTTGCTTATGCTGATGATATAGACATCATGGGACGATCAGTAAAAGAAGTAACCGAAGGAGAATCTGCTAAAGTGGGTCTGGCGGTAAACGGCGAGAAGACCAAGCTGATGGTGTCGACGCGCAATGCGTCCATTGAGATCGGACCAACTGTTGAAGTTTCTATAATTTTGCGGTAGTAAAAGACTTCGTATACCTCGGCACCGCCGTAAACACAACAAACGACATCAGTTGTGAAATAAAAAGAAGAATTGTATTGGCCAAGAGATGGTACGTTGGCTTAAGTAAGCACTTTAAAAACAAAGCCACAACTCGTCAAACAAAAATAACGCTTTACAAAACACTGATACCACCCGTGCTGATGTATGGTTCCGAAGCCTGGGTACTTGCGCAAGCAGATAAGGCAGTGCTTGGCGTGTTTGAGAGAAAAATTCTTCGAAAGATCTACGGACAGATCTGCGTTGACGGTGAATATCGACGTCGTATGAACCACGTGCTGTATCTGCAATACAACGCCACACAGCGGTGCACGCAGAATTGGCAGGCCAAAGAATAGATGGCGCAAACAAGTGGATGAAGAGATGACAAGGCGCGGTATTCCAAAAAGGAAGCACTAAACAGAGAGAATTGGAGATCTTTTCTTAGTTCGGTCTATGGAACAAATGTTATGTAATGGGGCAGCTAAGTAAGCAAGTAAGACCAACGGTGACTAAGGAGCAAAATAATTATCGAAGGGAGAGACAATTTTCGCTTCTGTGCATTTTAAAGCGATATAATGTTTTTCGTGGGGAAAAGTCCATATTTGCTGACATAATGGCCCGAGCGTCCTAAAAACCCTGCGTTGACAAACTGGAATGGCCGGTGGGTACGATAACTATCTAAAGGAGGAACTCCCAACCAACCGACATACCATTCCTTTAATTACCTATGCCACCCTTAGATATTGGGAGATAATTTTAATTAAAAAGTTCACGGCATTGAGGGATCATTGGCACTCTGACATTAAATTCCAGATTGTTCTTCGAGGTCTGCTGAATCTCCACACTTTCTATTTGATTCATTTTTTTTATTCCTATATATCAACTGGCATTCCATTATCCCCAAACAGTGGATGAGACCGGCACTCAGCCATGCTTCCTCAAAGCGCAGACAATGTGACAATTTCTGCCAGTAAAAGTAGCCTAATGTAAATCAAAAGAAAAATGTTGTTAAAAAGTAACAGAATATCACTACAGAAGACATTCTACTGCCCTAAATAATGTTTACGTTAATTTCAGTTCCAAGTTTCTGTTAAGTTGACAGCATTTTTAAGAAGAAACTCCTAAATTGAAAAAAATATGATCTCATTTTAAATATACATAATTATCAAACACAACATAAAACGAAACTTAAGCAACTTCAAACAAAATAAAAATACTTTAATAAAATGTGTGAAAACCTTTAAAAATAACATAACATAACCTAAAACTTTTTTTACGGATCAATGATGACCCAGAATTTAATCAATCTAATTTGACTGAATTATAGAATATAATATTCTTATATACAAAAAAGCTAATTACACCTACTACATACATACAATGACCATACACACAATTCATACATACATATACTCTTCATACATAACCTCAACCATCAAAACAAAAAAACAAACTAACCTAAACAAAATGCAATTTAAACGAATTATATACATATACATACATTAATCATCATACCTCAAGACTTATGTATTATCAAAAGAAAATTTGAAATTTGCAAAAGAAAAAATTGAAGAAAAACCTATTAAAATTAAAAAAACCAACCAGCATCCTCCATTCTCTCGTCTTAGATGGAAACAAAACAAAAAGCGAAAAACAAAAACGTTGTAACAAAACTTTGTGAGCTATTTGTCCAAAAAAATAAACCCTCAACCAAGATTCCTCTTCCCTTAATGAAAACTAAGTGAATGCTTATAATTCCAATTCTAAAGAAAAGAAACAAAAACTATTATTGATATTACCTATATTGAGAAAGTAAAACTACCTACATACATACTATATACTTACATTCTAATAATACTTACACATACATACATATTATTACTTAAAAAA
The DNA here is from genome assembly GCF_047663935.1 of Musca autumnalis. NCBI lineage: Eukaryota > Metazoa > Arthropoda > Insecta > Diptera > Muscidae > Musca > Musca autumnalis. Next base: position 50,924,847 of record NW_027412088.1, read on the forward strand.
AAACATTACCTATAATATTAATGATACAAAAAATTAAAGCTAACGTGTTGCTGTAAAGCATTAATTACAGTTTTTGGCGTGGAACCACGGGCAACATATTTAGAATTTTTCTGTGATTAAGAGAGAATATCTAGAGAACATATACAGTGTCAAAAGGTAACAACAATCATGACTTAAGGCAGATATGCCAGCAAAATTTGAAGGAAGGGGTTCCATGCGATGACGTGATTTCATGGCATCTTTTGCATTGGTTCAAACCAAGTCGTGAAAGATCCGATCTTTTCATTAGCATTTGAACCAATGCAAAGGAAGTCGTGAAAGATCGGATCTTATCATCAGCATTTGAACCCATTCCATCGATCTAATAGATATGAATTTTGTGTTTTTATTTATACACATTTTTCTAAATATATAAGAAATCACAACCAACGTTGTTAATGCCATTGAAATGCCAAAGCATTGGAGGAAATGACATGCCAAACGCTCATATAAAATGCAGCGATGAAGATGCTAAAAAGATGACATGCCAGATCACTTGCACCCATGTTTGAATGGCATCTTTGGCATCGAACATTTTGCTGGGTATCATTAGGCCGCCAACATTATAGTAGCTATCCCAATAAAAAACGCCACCAACGTTCTATTTCAAAAACTCTTATATTTAATCCGACTTATTCTGTCTCCCTGTGCAGTAAAAATTTCCCACAACCTGGCCAAAGTTGTTTGTTTTATTTTTGCCTTATTAATGCGAAGGTCATTTTATAGTGATATTTGAATTAATTCTCTTTTGAGTTAAGCTGTTATGACCAAAGTCCCACACATTCAACCATTATGTTACGTTTCACGGTTGGTTTAGCCCGATTATCAGACATATTAGAATGTTATTTTAGTGCGTGAACGAAGGCTAAGCATGGAAACTTGCATTTATACGTAAATCATTCGAAAATTGTATATACGAATTACTGTCAGTTATTTAATTCCAAACTTTTCCTATAGTTCTCTATTTTTCAATGCTTTGTTACAAATACAATTTTAGCTTATTTCCACCTTTATTTGTATTTGTCATTCTGTATCAGAAGATTTGATTATCAATATTTGACAAGTTGATGGCGTCTCAGCGTGCCGGCAACCGTGTCACTTGGCTGTTGGAGACCCGAGTTCACATCATTTTATCATTGCCTTATTAAGGCGAAGGACAATTTATAGCGATATTTGAACTAATTCTCTTTCGAGTTGAGCTGTTATGACCTAAGAGATGCATTGAAAAAATAGGAGTTCACCGAAATCCCGGGTTTTTATTTATGTTTTTTACTTAAACATCATCTTGAAGAATTTTAATATTTTGGTCAGGAAAACACTGAAATAAGTCTACCGCATACAATTTAGCTTTTCCCCAAATTGTTGCTAGTCGTTTATCCACCACCCTGTTTTTTGTGATGCCTCTCTCGTTCAACAGAATATTCCTTGAGGTTTTCTATAGACAACAGAAGACCTCTTTAGGTTTTCTATCGACACCAGAAGAACTCTTGAGGTCCTTTACAGACAATAGAAGACTTTATGGGTCTTCTATAGCTAATAAAACCCCTTTGGAATCTTCTATCAGATGACCTCTTGAGGTCTTCTATAGACAATATAAGATCTATTGAGGCCTTTTATAAACATCTTGAGGTCAAGAATGCCTCTTGGGGCTTTCCATAGACAACAAAAGATGTCTTGGGGATTTCTAAAGTTCAACATAAGATCCCTTGAGGTTTTCTTTAGGCATCAGAAGACCACTTTAGGTTTTCTATCAACCCCAGAAGAACTCTTGAGATTTTTTACAGACAACAGAAGACGTCTTGGACCTTTTAACATCTTCTAAAGATAACAAAAGAGCTCTTGAGGTCTTCTATAGACAACAGACGACATATTGAAGGCTTCTATAGATAACAGAAGACTATTTGGGTTTTCTATCGACACCAGAAGTAGCTTCGAGGTCAAGAATATCTCTTGGTGTCTTCTATAGACTACAGAAGAACTCATGGGACTTCTATAATCAATAGAAGAGTTCTTGAGACCTCTTTATAGATAACAGAAGACCACTTTAAGTATTTTAGAGACAGAGGATGACGTTATAATGTCTCATATATACACAAGACATCATGAGATCTTCTGAATACAAGATGAGAACTTTTAAAATTTTCTATCGACATCAGAAGACCTATTGAGGTCTTCTGTAGAATGCAGAACACATTTTCAGGTCTTTTATACATGACAATGGGTATCTTAAACAATTGGGATCTTCTACAAACAACAGAAGACATATTTAGGTCTTTTGTAGACAACATAAGACCTTTTAGGGTCATTTATGGACAAAAATGAAGAATTCTTGATGTAATTTGAAGACATTAGGATTAGAGTTGTGTCGTTCATGAACGAACCGGCTCAAAGGAACGATTCCGTGAAAAGAACGAACGGATTCGTATCCAGTTCATTTTTTTATGTCGTTCATTTAGATCCCCGATGGACGAGTCATTGCTGCTTACAAAATTAACAGCATTGGTTTTGCAGTCAAACTCTAAACAAACGCTGCGTTAGCGCAAGCAGCACAAATTTCCACACAAAACAATGATTCAGTAACTCACCTCATTCAGTAGCACATATCGGTCAAATCTTTCTTTTGCATCATTCATATCAAAACCGCCACCACTACGTTCAGAAACAAAACCACCCCCATTAGCACACAAACAAGCAAGTAACACAACAGTTGTGTCATTCGTGAACGAACATTTTCGAAAGAACGATTCGGTGAAAAGAACGACGGAGTCATATGCAGCAGAGAACGAACGACTTCAAAATAAAATAATACAGTCAAATGTATTGTTGAACGAAAAAGAGCCAACGAACGAAGTAAACGACCCGGATCTTTTTGGTGAACGGAATGAAAAAGATCGATCCGAACGAGATTGCCCAACACTAATTAGGATACGTCTCCAGGTCTCCTATAGGTAACAGAAGACCTTTTGAAATCCCCTGAAGATAACAGAAGACCTCTTGAGGTCTTCTATAGACAACGGAAAACCTACTGTGGTTTTCTATCGGTGCCAAAAGTACTCTTGAGGTAAAGAAAATCTCTTACAGCAAAAACCCTTGAGGCTTTAGTCCTCCCCAGCGTCAGAAATAGCTATCCAGTTGCCGATAATTGGCATGGGTTCCGTAAGCAGTACAGCACGACAACAGCACTGAACGTCATCTCCACACATTTTTGAAGAGGACTCAATCAGACCAACCCATGTGAAAGAACAGTGATGGTGGCGCTTGACATATCAAAAGCTGTAAAGCACTCCACACTGTTTGAGGATATCGAGCAGACAATCCTCCGGTCAGTTATAAGTGTTGACACCAGTAGTGCGTGGGATTCGGGAATAAGAAGTCCAAGCCCCGTAGAGCGAAACAGTGAGTTCCCCTAGTTGGGTGATATCTCCGAAACTATTTGACATCTGGCCCTTCTGTATTCCGCCCCCTCCAGACGGCATTGAAATCGTCACGTATGCTGATGATTGTACGATCTTCGCGTCAGGTACCTTTTCTGATGACATTTGTGAAAGGCTGAACTCCTATTTGACCAATCTTATCGTCTTTTTCCACGCGAGAAATATGCAAATATCCCTTACTAAGTCTACGACCACTCTGTTCACCACATGGACGGCAGAGGTGAGAACATGTCATTGTCGATGATAGCAGAATTTCAACCACAAACTATCCCAAAATTCTAGGGGTCACATTCGACAGTATGTTCATGTCGTCCGCCATGCCACAGCTATCTGCGACAAACTTAGAGGTAGGAACAAGGTTCGCAAGTCGCTAGCCGGCAATACTTGGGGCGCAGATAAAGAAACTTTGTCTGTGGTAATATTCGGTCCCCGAATATATGTAAGTGCAAACAATGGAAAAATATTCAAACTTGTCAGAATGCCGCCCTGAAAACTACGACAGGGTGCCTCCGCATGGCTTCAGTGGACCATAAGATAGTAACATAAGATCTCTAGGGGTCTTCTCTTGACAACAGAAGACTTTATGCGAACTTCTATAGACAACAGAAGAGGTCTTCTGAGGACAAAAGAAGACCTCTTGAGGTTTTAGAGACAACATACATATTATTGAGATCTTCTAGAGACAACAGAGGATCTGTAGAGTTCTTCTATAGAGAAAAGAATAGGCAGAGAACAGAAGACCTATAAAGGTCCTTTATAGACAACAGTGGACCTATTGGAGCCTTGATGTCTTACAAAGATAACATACCTCTTGAGGAATATCTCTTGAGGTCAGATATCGACACCATAAGTACTCTTGAGATCCTTTATAGACAACAAGACCTATAGGGGCTCTGAGATCTTCCATAGATCTCTTGGTGTCTTCTATGACAACAGATGACCTCTGTCGTCCATGGAATACAGAAGACCTCAAGAGATCTTCTCAAGAAGACCTTTTGAGGTCTTCTATTGACATGAGAAATACTCTTGAGATCCTTTATAGAAAACAGTACACTTCTTGTCATGAGGCCTTATATAGATAGCCGAAAATCTCTTGGGGTCTTCAATAGACACTCGAAGACTTCTTGGTGTCTTCTGTTGTCTTCTAAAGACAACAGAATAATTCCGAAATTCTTCAATAGACAACAGAAGACCTCTTGTGGTCTTCTTTAGACTATGGAATATCTCTTCATGTCTTCTAAAGACAACAGAAGACCTCCACACATTTTTTTGGGTTACCGACAAAAATCGGTAAAATTAAAATGCTCATAAAATCGGTAATTAACGATATTTTTCGGTAAGTTAGCGACCAAGAGAAAGTAGTCGCAACTTTTATTTGAACTTTTCATTCATAATTTTGCGTTTTAATTTTACCTACATTTATCGTTAACTCAAAAAATGAGTTATAGAATCGCACTACTGAGGTCTTTCTAAAGACAAAAGAAGATTTCTTGGGATCTTCCATAGGCAACAGAACGCATCTTCGGGTGTTCTGCAGACAACATATATATATATATATATATATATATATATATATATATATATATAATTGTTCCACAAACATCCCATACGGGACAAGGAAGACTTCTCTCATATCAATGAGTGCACCCCGATTCATATTAGCTCAATGATATGGGACCTACTGTTTATCGCCGAGTCCGAACGGCGTGTCTTACGACACCACCTTATAGAGAAGTTTTACATGGATGAAATACTCAGGAAATGTCGCCAACATTACTGAGAAGCAGACATTACTGCAGACAACATAGGACCTCTTAAGGTCTCTTGTAGACAACAGAAACCTCTTGTGGTCTTCTATAGACTACGGAATATCTCTTGAGGTCTTCTAAAGACAACAGAATATCTCTTGAAAGATCTCACAAAGTCTGCGCTTAAGTGCAGTTAAAGGATTGTATTGGAAATTTGTCCGAAGGTAGACCTTACGGGTTTAATTACAGCGATATAGACTGACTTCCGAAACATAATAAAACTGCGCTGTTTCAGTTACTGCTTGTGCGTTATAAAAGTATTTGAAAATGCACACCGATGCAAAACCTACCTAATGCATCAGTTTTCTACCTGTTGCTTATTTTGGGTGTAGTCTCCGTATCAAAAGCGAAACAGTGACGTTTTGGAGTCCAATGCTTCGCATTAATTCTGTATCAGTGCGATATGGAATATGGTGCTTAAGACATTTACAATGCAACTGACGTTTCGGAAGTCAGCCATAATTTTTTTGTGGACATATCATTGCCTATCATAATGACCCAAATTCTTTAAAAAAATCCTGCGGTGACCAACTAAAATGGCTGGTGGTCACGATAACTGTCGAAAGCAGTGATTCTCAAACTTAAAGTTCCATTTCTCCAGGTACGTCCTCCACAAAAGGTCAACACTTTTGTGCTTAGATTCAGTTGATTTGAATGTGTTGAAATTTTAATAGTGGGAAGTCTTTGTGATCATGACTACAACAGTATATATTTTTTCTAGGGATAGGCAATACTTTCTGATATACATATGGAACCTGAAATATTTCAATATGTAGGTGCACTCCCTTATGCACTTCCCAAACAAACTTGCAGCTATGTTCAGGGTATCATTTGCCATACTTCTCTCGTTAAAAAAAAAAAAAACAATATTTTAAAACCACCTAACAAATAAGCCTTGATGATCCCTTCTCGATCTTAGGTTCTATCGATGATCGCCAAAAATCTAAATATGTTCCCCAAACACAGTTGTTTCATCAAAGTTAATAATACCCAACCAAAAAATACCAACAAAAAAGTATTGATAATTTTACATAAAAATTAAAAAAAAAATCATTGTGGAATTGTATTTTATGCATAAGAATTTTTCTAAAAGTTATAAACGAAACAAAACAAAAAGAAACTGAAACAAACGAAGTTGTCGTAATAAAAAAATTAACAAGGAGTTACAAATAACCAAATAAAAATTTTTTTGAATTGCAATTTGTTTTAATTCAATCCACTGTTCAACGCAAGGTGTAAGAAGTAAGGTGTTTGCATGAATTACAACAACTAACAATTTTACAATAACAACATGGTTTTATAAAAACAAAACTAGGGTCGTTCAAAAAATAGTCCGGTAGTGCGATTCTCTAACTCATTTTTTCAGTTACCGACAATTGTCGGTAAAACTAAAATGCTTATAATTTCGGTAATTACCGATGTTTTTCGTTAAGTTAGCGACGAATAAAAGGCAGTCGTAAAGTTCCACCGATAGCAAGAGTGTTGTCAACTTTTATTTGAACTTTTTATTCATAATTTTGCGTTTTAATTTTACCGATTTTTGTCGGTAACTCAAAAAATGAGTTAGAGAATCGCACTACGGAAAAATTTACATTAAATAAATGGAATGATTTAAAATTTAATCGTAATTGGCTTCGAATTTACTCTATACATAATGTGATACATTCTACACTTAATATATTTATTATGCAGCGATGTATAGAACAGTTTAGAAATCTATTTTTTTTTTTAAATGTTGGAATATTCTGGGTAGATCCTAATAAATTCTGACATTTTAGTTTATAAATAAGTAGAAACCAACTGATTGTCATTTACATCTTGTATTATCTTGGTCCCTCTTTCATCCCAAGTGGACACTGACCTCCCCCTGGTGTCACCTGGGGAACTGCCTTTAACACCCGTTAAAGGTAGTGAGCTAACATGTGCCGCGCGTTCACCCATAAGAACGTTAAAAACTTGGGTTTGGGCGTCGGGTTAGTAACCCTCCCCTAGAAAAAACAGCCTACTATGAAAAAAAAAACAAAAGAAAAGAAAAACAAACCCCTCTAAAGTTGACGAACCCCGCAAACGTTTTAAGGACCATGATCTGCGAATCTGCACCTGGAATGTTCGCACTCTTTATAGAGAAGGTGCAGTCTTCGCATTGGCAGACGTACTTGAAAAGTACAAGGCCGATATTACTGCCATACAGGAAATACGATGGATTGCGAAAGGCGTCACAACAACACCTAAAGGTGACGCACTGTATTATAGCTGCCATGGCGTAAAGCATGAGTTTGGTTGCGCTTTCGTAGTTAGTCGGAGACTAAAACATCTGGTATCAAGCTTCACCTCAGTGAATGAAAGACTTGCTGTAATTCAAATAAAAGCTAAATGCTTCAACATCAGCTATATTTGTGTTCATGCTCCCACTGAAGAAAAGGACGAACAGATATATTTTACGAGCGCTTAGAAGAAACATATGACCGATACCCTGCCCATGACATTAAAATCATTCCAGGCGATTTTAATGCCAAAATTGGAAAGGAGAATATCTTTGGCCCAACAGTCGTGAAATTCAGTCTCCACAGTGAAACATCTGACAATGGTATGAGGCTGATAGACTTTGCAGCTGCAAAAAAACATGGTAGTTAGCAGTACCAGATTTAATCATCTCGATATTCATATGGGCACCTGGCTGTCTCCAGATCAGAAAACAAGAAATCAAATTGATCATGTTGTGATAGATGGAAGACATTCATCGAGCGTGTTGGATGTACGATCGTTCCGAGGCGCAAACATTGATTCGGACCACTACCTTGTTGCAGCAAGGGTACGCACCCGCTTAAACGTAGCAAACAAAGTACGAACAGACACAACACGAAAGTTAGACATCGGTAAGCTGCAATCACAACAGATAGCCACAGCATATTCCACTCAACTAGCCCAATTGCTTAATCAAAGCACTCCTCATCCCGATAACATATCAGCGCAATGGCAAAGCATTGCCCACTCCATGCAAACAGCCGCAAAATCCATACTTGGATACCAGAGACCTCCACCAAGGAATCCATGGTATGATCAGGAGTGTCGTGCTGCCATCGAAGATAAAAATGCGGCATATAGGGCTACTTTACAATCCGTAGCAACGCGTAGCGCACGAGGGAGATACAGGGAGAAAAGGAGAGAGGAGAAACGTCTTTTCCGCAGGAAAAAGAGAGAGATGGAAAAGCGGGAGTGTGAAAAAATCGAGATGTACAGGAGCCAGAATGAAGTCCGAAAATCCTACCAAAAAGTCAAGCATCAAACTGATTGCTTTGGTACAGGCACATCCTCCTGTAGAGACCAGCAAGTTAATTTGGTAACTGATACAGATAGTGTACTCAGGATATGGAAAGAACAAATCTGTTGGTACCCAATAGCAGCGAAAACGACGAAGATACCACAGTCCCAATCCCAGAAGATGGTATTTAATGTATACCGCCCAGCCTAGATGAGGTAATGACAGCAATAAATCGGCTGAAGAATAATAAGGCAGCAGGGGCCGATGGCTTACCAGCCGAGCTGTTCAAAACCGGAGGCGACACGCTGATAAGGTGTATTCATCAGCTAGTTAGCATCATCTGGCAGGAAGAACGAGTACCCGACGATTGGAACCTGAGTATCCTGTGCAACGTCTACAAGAAGGGAGATAAGACTGTATGCTCTAACTATAAGTCTACTCCCTATTGCCTACAAGATCGTGTCAGGGATATTGTGCGAACGACTAAAGCCTATGGTCAACGAGATAGTTGGACCATACCAATGCGGTTTTAGACCTGGCAAGTCCACCATTGACTGGCAAGTCCACAATTGACCAGAGAATCTGCTAAAGTGGGTCTGGCGGTAAACGGCGAGAAGACCAAGTTGATGGTGTCGACGCGCAATGCGTCCATTGAGCTCGGACCGACTGTGGAAGTTGGTTCCTATAATATTGAGGTAGTAAAAGACTTCGTCTACCTCGGCACCTCCGTAAACACAACAAACGACATCAGTTGTGAAATAAAAAGAAGAATTGTATTGGCCAACAGATGCTACTTTGGTTTAAGTAAGCAATTTAAAAACAAAGCCACATCTCGTCAAACAAAAATAACGCTCTACAAAACACTGATACTACCCGTGCTGATGTATGGCTCCGAAGCCTGGGTACATGCGCAAGCAGACATGACAGTGCTTGGTGTGTTTGAGAGAAAAATTCTTTGAAAGATCTACGGACCAATCTGCGTTGACGGCGAATATCGACGTCGCATGAACCACGAGCTGTATCTGCTATACAACGACATCAATATTGTTAAACGTATCGAGATGCAGCGATTGCGTTGGCTAGGCCATATCATAAGAATGAGCGATAATGAACCCGCTAAAAAGACGTATAAATACGGACCGCTTGGCGGTGCACGCAGAATTGGCAGGCCAAGGAATAGATGGCGCAAACTAGTTGATGATGAGATGAAAAGGCGAATGGAGATCTTTTCTTAGTTCGGCCTATGGAACAAATGTTCTGTAATGGGTCAAGCTAAGTAAGTATTATTACACCATGGTTCAACAACAAAAATAATTGTAAGGAAAAACCGGATGGATTATGAAAGAGAAGCAAAAAATTTTATTGATATATAATTCAATCAAAACCTCAAAAGGGGGTGGGGGTCTATATCAAAACGTAGACTTGTACCTACAATTCCCTGCCGAAATATTTTATACCTCCAAGGGAAACTAAATACCAAATATCGCCATTTCGGTTGAATAATGAGGCTACAAACCTTGCCGATACCGAAAATCGGGAGGTGCTCTTTGGAGGTTATATAAGAAACCTGGACATGTACCGTATATTCTTTGCCATAATATTATATACCCACAACGAAGAATAAATACTCAATTGTAGCCACTTTCGAAATTCCCAAAAAATCGGGAGATATTATTCTACGGGGGCAATATCAAAATGTCGACCTACATATACCGATTATTCTCTACGTAGGCTATATAAAAATCCTAGACCTGTACAGACCATATTATACGGGATTGTTTTATAACCCAAACAGTGAACAAAGATATAACGCTAATTCCTGATGGCCCACAGGATCTCTAACAAAAATTTTATCACGCCATAACGCGGAAGTTCGACACACGGCGGATCTGTCCTTCGGGGTTCATAATATACTCACCAAGGCCTTTCTTCCCCAAGAGGAATTTTCCGTGCCCCAGACATTCACCTCCATTTTGTTGCACAGTGTTATCTAATCTAATCTAAAAAAATGTGTTCAGCTAGGTGAAAGGTACCACCTACATGGCTATATCAAAGAGTCAACCTATCTTTAAATTTTTTGCCGGAAAAGTTTTATAGCTGCAGGGAAAAACCCTCGAAAATGGACCCATGTTGACGAATTTTAGTGAAGAAATTTCGTGACCACTGAAAATTCCCGAAAATCGGGAGGTACAGTTATATGGGGGGGATATACCAAAACATGGACCTATATTGACGATTATTTTTGAATAGACAAAATTGTAGCTAAAATTCTCAAAATACCGATCATTACAGCTAGTTCGGTTAAAAATTGCAGCTAAAATTCTCAAAATACCGAAAATCGGGAGATACCGTTATATGGGGGCTATACCAAAACATGGACCTATGTTGACGATGTTTCCTTGGATATGTTTTATGACCACTGAGAACTTCAAATGTCAAATTACAGATATTTCGGTTAAAAACTGTAGCTAAAATTCTCAACATACCAAAAATCGGAAGATACCGTTATATGGGGGCTATACCAAAACATGGACCTATGTTGACGATGTTTCGTTGGAGATGTTTTATGGCCACTGAGAACTTCAAATGTCAAATTACAGCTAGTTCGGTTAAAAATTGTAACTAAAATGCTCAAAATACCGAAAATCGGGAGTTATATCGGGTTATAAGGGGGCCATACCAAAAAATGGACCTATGTTGACGATGTTTGGTGGAGATGTTTCATGATCACTGAGAACCTCAAATTTCAAATTGCAGATATTTCGGTTAAAAACTGTAGCTAAAATTCTCAAAATACCGAAAATCGAGAGGTACCGATATATGGGGGCTATACCAAAACATGGACCTATGTTGACGTTGTTTTGTGGAGATGTTTCATGGCCACTGAAAACCTCAAATGTCAAATTACAGCTAGTTCGGTTAAAAACTGTAGCTAAAATTCTCAAAATACCGAAAATCGGCAGGTACCGTTATATGGGGGCTACACCAAAACATGGACCTATATTGACCATGTTTGGTGGAGATGTTTCATGACCACTGAGAACCTCAAATGTCAAATTACAGCTAGTTCGGTTAAAAATTGTAACTAAAATGCTCAAAATACCGAAAATCGGGAGTTATATCGGGTTATAAGGGGGCCATACCAAAAAATGGACCTATGTTGACGATGTTTGGTGGAGATGTTTCATGATCACTGAGAACCTCAAATTTCAAATTGCAGATATTTCGGTTAAAAATTGTAACTAAAATGCTCAAAATACCGAAAGTCGGGAGGTACGGTTATAGGGGGGCCATACCAAAACTTGGACCTATGTTGACGATGTTTGGTGGAGATGTTTCATGACCACTGAGAACCTCAAATGTCAAATTGCCGATAGTTCGGTTACAAATTGTGACTAAAATGCTCAAAATACCGAAAATCTTGAGGTACGGTTATAAGGGGGCCATACCAAAACATGGACCTATGTTGACGATGTTTGGTGGAGATGTTTCATGACCACTGAGAACCTCAAATGTCAAATTGCAGATAGTTCGGTTTCAAATTGTGTCTAAAATTCTCAAAATACCGAAAATCGGGAGGTACCGTTATATGGGGGCTATACCAAAACATGGACCTATGTTGACGATGTTTGGTGGAGATATTTCGTGACCACTGAGAACCTCAAATGGCAAATTACAGCTAGTTCGGTTAAAAATTGTAGCTAAAATTCTCAAAATACAAACATGGACCTATGCCCATATCCTTTGGGAAATAAGTTTGTTGATCACTAGGAACTCTAAGGGCCAAATTATAGCTAATTCGGTCTGCAAATGTGGCGAAGAACGTCAAAATACCTCAAATACCTCAATTATTGCGGACGCTAGAGTGATTACAACAGACGGACAGACGGACATGGCTAGATCGTCTTAGAATTTTGTCCTAATCAAGAATACATATACTTTATAGGGTCGCAAATGATTGGTTCGATGTGTTACAAACGGAATGACAAACTTAATATACCCTCCATACTATGGTGGAGGGTATAAAATGGGACAAAAGTGTTAAACGGAAGAAACGGGGCGTATACAAAAGTGTATGTGGGCTGAAAGAGGACACTCTCAGGCATCATTCTGTGAAAACGGAACTTTGTTCCAATCTGTTCCCTACAAGTTCTAGTCCACTAAAGTTAGAGTTGCACTAAAATTTAGAACCTGAGGAAAAATAAAATAGCTCACTTCATGTAAACGCTTCGGTAATTTATTGAAACGGTTCTTAAAGACAACAATCCTACCTACCTAACAAAAAACAACGAACACAATATCTGCTATTTCTTTTTCCAGAAATTTGCAAAAAATTGCGCATTTTTTTGGTTTCCTTAGTTTCAATATGTTTACTATGGAATCCCATATAGAAATTAACAATCGCGACGACAAAAAATTTGGGTTTCGGCCAGGAAAATCGATTCCTGAACCATTGTGCGCAGGAGGCTTTAGTCTTCTCTTGATGTCAAATGTGTTTATAGCGAGAAATGCACCAAAAAATGATAAAACAACGTAATGTTGTTGGCAACACTAAAAGAAGTTGTATATAATCTCAGTATCTAATTCAACTATAACCTCAAAATTGCTACTACTGTGTATTAAAACCACCATAAAACTATGGGCCTGTTTCACTATGTCGAAAGAAAATGAATGCGAACGAAAAACACCTAAACTTTGCTTTCCATGGTTACATTGACTTTGTTTTTGCTTCGAAACAAGTACAAAATTTGAAAATCATACACGAGTTAGGTAGTTTTTCTTTCGTTTTAGTTTTCGTTCGACATAGTGAAACAGGCTGTATGTTTTAGTAGTGGGAAATGTGTTTGATTTTGTAGGCTTTCAAAATTCAAACATAATCTCAAAATTGTTACCATTTTTTATATGGAAAATTTGTCAATTTTAGTATGTTTTTGCGAAAAGATGGAGCTAATGAAATGTCACTATTGGAAAATAACAACTTTTTTATTATTTTATATTTTGAAAAGCAAAATTTTCTATTATTTTTAATTTTATTTTGTTATTTATTCATTTATTTCATTTGTTTATTAATTGTTTTATTTTTTTTTGTGAATTTATTTTATCTTATGTTTTCCACATTTCCATTTTGTTTCTTTCTTTTTTCTCTCTTTCTTTCTACAATTTATAGGCCATCATAGGCGAAGAAGGACGAGAAGCATACAATAGTTTAATCGAACGTAAACATATTATGGGAATTGAACCGAGCACCACCACCACAACATGTATATTACGCAGCAAACCCGATGCCCAGTTTCCGCTAAAATCTGCCAAAACATTGCCAAGACGTTCGTGTAATCTAAATAAGGATATGGAATTTGGAATGAGTGGATCGAGTCATCTCATGGAAAGGTCCAATTCGCACAATGAACATGAATTGGTTATACCACCATTGCAGAATGCCCCCAGGCCAACTACTTTGCCCACACGTGGAGCACGTGGTCGTAAAGCAGCTGATTTGGGTTTGTTTAGAGATGACCATCCCATGGATATCAACAGTAATCACCCAGTCAATAATCATCGTCTAAGTGATAATATTTCACCCTGTGAAAGTCCCAGTTATGTTACCAATACCTCGACATATAAATTCCCAGAACAACAACAATCGGCAACAACAGCAGCAGGTGATAAAACTCCAGATGCAGCAGGGGCGGATTTAAATCCTCTACCAGTACCGCCCAAGGATGGTAAAAAGCACATACAAACAAATGCCAAGCGACATGTACGCAAATATCCTTTAATAATACCAGCCAATGGAGTGCAAAGGACCCTTAACAAGGTTATGGGTGAGGAACAGACGGTATTGAAAACAATTACCACCACAACAAGTAATGGCACAAATCTTGCCATGCAACGTAATATGGGCACAGTGCCCACAATAAAGCCCTTCAACATCAACAACAACAATAACAATTCCTCCACCATGGCTGAATATGAAAATACGACAAAATTGTCCCAAACACAAAATGATAGAACCTATCAAAATATTGGCACCGATGATACAGCCTCCCTACAATTCGAATCAATATTGGAGGCTGACTTCAACAAGGATCAAGTCCTACAATCGCCTGATGTCACAGATGGTTTCTATAATTTCTCCATACAAAAAGATCACTATCACAAAAGCAAAGAAATGGATTATGATGCTCAAAAATTGGCCGGTGGTCTCTATGTCAATGAAGATGAACTGCGGAACTTGGACATTGATAAGAATTTGGTGAAAATCAACAAACAAAATGCCGAAAATAAGAAATCCAATGAAAGTTTAGAGGTAAAATCACTAACGGCATCCATATCCACAACTTCAACCTTAACACCACCACCTGTGCCCACAACAGCTCCGCCCGAGGAAGCCACATGTTTGGAATCAGCATCGCTAAAAAGCAGTGAAATAACAACAAACGAAAATAACTCCGACAGATCCATGACACCCCCAACAACAAACGTGCACAATGTCACAATGCCGCCACAACCTCCTTTATCGGCGTCGTCGTCCTCCTGCTCGTCTTCGTCATCACAGGTTGTTTCACAAATGTCCTCCGAACGCATCGTAACAAAATCTTCAAAAACTAGTTTGTCTCCCTCTTCAAAAGCAGATAATGAGCTTGCTGGCAATGCTCTATTTCAAAGGGTACGCGAATCTGTCGATAAAGCCATGATCAATAAGCCCCAGGACACACCTTGCTCTTCGCTAATAAAACCCTTAACTGAAGCTGAACTATTTTCGGCAGCTGTAAATCGTCTCAATGATTCCAATTCGGTGAGTTGTGAAGATCTATTGGAATTTTCCGATAAAAAACCCAAAGGACATGAACGTGGCGTCGACTCGGATGAAGTCCGTATTATGATGAAAGTTTTGGGAAAAGATGTAAGTATGATGAGTATTTAAAAATAATGTAAGCTTAAAAATTAAAATATAAGTGACATCTAATTAACCTCAGTCTATGACCGACGACCATGTGGGTCATCTACTCCACAGTAGACGAGCCTGTGGGCCATCTACTCTAAAGAAGACGACCCTGTGGGCCACAGTAAACGATCCGATCTGCAGTAAACGATCCTGTGGGCCATCTACTCTAAAGTAGACGTGGGCCATCTACTCTACAGTAGACGACACTGTGGGCCATCTACTCTACATTAGACCACCCTGTGGGCCATCTACTCTACAGTAGACGACCCTCTGTGCCATCTACTCTATAGTAGACGACCCTGTGGGCCATCTACTCTACATTAGACGACCCTGTGGGCCATCTACTCTACATTAGACGACCTTGTGGGCCATCTACTCTACAGGAGACGACCCTGTGGGCCATCTACTCAACAGTAGACGACCCTGTGGGCCATCCACTCTACAGTAGACGACCCTGTGGGCCATCTACTCTACAGTAGACGACCCTGTGGGCCATCTACTCTACAGTAGACGACCCTGTGGGCCATCTACTCTACAGTAGACGACCCTGTGGGCCATCTACTCTACAGTAGACGACCCTGTGGGCCATCTACTCTACAGTAGACGACCCTGTGGGCCATCTACTCTACAGTAGACGACCCTGTGGGCCATCTACTCTACAGTAGACGACCCTGTGGGCCATCTACTCTACAGTAGACGACCCTGTGGGCCATCTACTCTACAGTAGACGACCCTGTGGGCCATCTACTCTACAGTAGACGACCCTGTGGGCCATCTACTCTACAGTAGACGACCCTGTGGGCCTTCTACTCTACAGTAGACGACCCTGTGGGCTATCTACTCTACAGTAGACGACCCTGTGGGCCATCTACTCTACAGTAGACGACCCCGTGGACCATCTACTCTACAGTAGACGACCCTGTGGGCCATCTACTCTACAGTAGACGACCCTGTGGGCCATCTACTCGACAGTAGACGACCCTGTGGGCCACCTACTCGACAGTAGACGACCCTGTGGGCCATCTACCCGACATTAGACGACTCTGTGGCCATCTACTCTATAGTAGACGACCCTGTGGGCCATCTACTCTACAGTAGGCGACCCTGTGGGCCATCTACTCTACAGTAGACGACCCTGTGGGCCATCTACTCTACAGTAGACGACCCTGTGGGCCATCTACACTACAGTAGCCGACCCTGTGGGCTATATACTCTACAGTAGACGACCCTGTGGGCCATCTTCTCTATAGTAGACGACCCTATGGGCCATCTTCTCTATAGTAGACGACCCTGTGGGCCATCTACTCTATAGTAGACGACCATGTGGGCCATCTACTCTATAGTAGACGACCATGTGGGCCATCTACTCTATAGTAGACGACCCTGTGGGCCATCTACTCTATAGTAGACGACCCTGTGGGCCATCTACTTTACAGTAGACGACCCTATGGGCCATCTACTCTACAGTAGACGACCCTGTGGGCCATCTACTCTACAGTAGACGACCCTGTGGGCCATCTACTCTACAGTAGACGACCATGTGGGCCATCTACTCTATAGTAGACGACCCTGTGGGCCATCTACTCTACAGTAGACGACCCTGTGGGCCATCTACTTTACAGTAGACGACCCTATGGGCCATCTACTCTACAGTAGACGACCCTGTGGGCCATCTACTCTACAGTAGACGACCCTGTGGGCCATCTACTCTACAGTAGACGACCCTGTGGGCCATCTACTCTACAGTAGGCGACCCTGTGGGCCATCTACTCCATAGTAGACAAACCTGTGGGCCATCTACTCCATAGTAGACAAACCTGTGGGCCATCTACTCCATAGTAGACGACCCTGTGGGCCATCTACTCTACAGTAGACGACCCTGTGGGCCATCTACTCTACAGTAGACGACCCTGTGGGCCATCTACTCTACAGTAGACGACCCTGTGGGCCATCTACTCTACAGTAGACGACCCTGTGGGCCATCTACTCTACAGTAGACGACCCTGTGGGCCATCTACTCTACAGTAGACGACCCTGTGGGCCATCTACTCTACAGTAGACGACCCTGTGGGCCATCTACTCTACAGTAGACGACCCTGTGGGCCATCTACTCTACAGTAGACGACCCTGTGGGCTATCTACTCTACAGTAGACGACCCTGTGGGCCATCTACTCTACAGTAGACGACCCCGTGGACCATCTACTCTACAGTAGACGACCCTGTGGGCCATCTACTCTACAGTAGACGACCCTGTGGGCCATCTACTCGACAGTAGACGACCCTGTGGGCCACCTACTCGACAGTAGACGACCCTGTGGGCCATCTACCCGACATTAGACGACTCTGTGGCCATCTACTCTATAGTAGACGACCCTGTGGGCCATCTACTCTACAGTAGGCGACCCTGTGGGCCATCTACTCTACAGTAGACGACCCTGTGGGCCATCTACTCTACAGTAGACGACCCTGTGGGCCATCTACACTACAGTAGCCGACCCTGTGGGCTATATACTCTACAGTAGACGACCCTGTGGGCCATCTTCTCTATAGTAGACGACCCTATGGGCCATCTTCTCTATAGTAGACGACCCTGTGGGCCATCTACTCTATAGTAGACGACCATGTGGGCCATCTACTCTATAGTAGACGACCATGTGGGCCATCTACTCTATAGTAGACGACCATGTGGGCCATCTACTCTATAGTAGACGACCCTGTGGGCCATCTACTCTATAGTAGACGACCCTGTGGGCCATCTACTTTACAGTAGACGACCCTATGGGCCATCTACTCTACAGTAGACGACCCTGTGGGCCATCTACTCTACAGTAGACGACCCTGTGGGCCATCTACTCTACAGTAGACGACCATGTGGGCCATCTACTCTATAGTAGACGACCCTGTGGGCCATCTACTCTACAGTAGACGACCCTGTGGGCCATCTACTTTACAGTAGACGACCCTATGGGCCATCTACTCTACAGTAGACGACCCTGTGGGCCATCTACTCTACAGTAGACGACCCTGTGGGCCATCTACTCTACAGTAGACGACCCTGTGGGCCATCTACTCTACAGTAGACGACCCTGTGGGCCATCTACTCTACAGTAGACGACCCTGTGGGCCATCTACTCTACAGTAGGCGACCCTGTGGGCCATCTACTCTAAAGAAGACGACCTATTAGGCCATCTACTCCATAGTAGACAAACCTGTGGGCCATCTACTCCATAGTAGACAAACCTGTGGGCCATCTACTCCATAGTAGACGACCCTGTGGGCCATCTACTCTACAGTAGACGACCCTGTGGGCCATCTACTCTACAGTAGACGACCCTGTGGGCCATCTACTCTACAGTAGACGACCCTGTGGGCCATCTACTCTACAGTAGACGACCCTGTGGGCCATCTACTCGACAGTAGACGACCCTGTGGGCCACCTACTCGACAGTAGACGACCCTGTGGGCCATCTACCCGACATTAGACGACTCTGTGGCCATCTACTCTATAGTAGACGACCCTGTGGGCCATCTACTCTACAGTAGACGACCCTGTGGGCCATCTACTCTACAGTAGACGACAATGTGGACCATCTATTCTTCAGTAGATGACCCTGTGGACCATTTATTCTTCAGTAGACGACCCTGTGGGCCATCTATTCTTCAGTAGAGGACCCTTTGGGCCATTTACTCTACAGTAGACGATCCTGTGGGCCATCTACTCTACAGTAGACGACCCTGTGGCCCATCTACTCTACAGTAGACGACCCTTTCGGCCATCTACTCTACTGTAGACGACCCTATGGGCCATCTTCTCTATAGTAGACGACCCTGTGGGCCATCTACTCTACAGTAGACGACCATGTGGGCCATCTACTCTATAGTAGACGACCATGTGGGCCATCTACTCTATAGTAGACGACCATGTGGCCATCTACTCTACAGTAGACGACCATGTGGGCCATCTACTCTACAGTAGGCGACCCTGTGGGCCATCTACTCTACAGTAGACGACCCTGTGGGCCATCTACTCTACAGTAGACGACCCTGTGGGCCATCTACTCTACAGTAGACGACCCTGTGGGCCATCTACACTACAGTAGCCGACCCTGTGGGCTATATACTCTACAGTAGACGACCCTGTGGGCCATCTTCTCTATAGTAGACGACCCTATGGGCCATCTTCTCTATAGTAGACGACCCTGTGGGCCATCTACTCTATAGTAGACGACCATGTGGGCCATCTACTCTATAGTAGACGACCATGTGGGCCATCTACTCTATAGTAGACGACCCTGTGGGCCATCTACTCTATAGTAGACGACCCTGTGGGCCATCTACTCTACAGTAGACGACCCTGTGGGCCATCTACTTTACAGTAGACGACCCTGTGGGCCATCTACTCTACAGTAGACGACCCTGTGGGCCATCTACTCTACAGTAGACGACCCTGTGGGCCATCTACTCTACAGTAGACGACCCTGTGGGCCATCTACTCTACAGTAGACGACCCTGTGGGCCATCTACTCTACAGTAGACGACCCTGTGGGCCATCTACTCTACAGTAGACGACCCTGTGGGCCATCTACTCTACAGTAGACGACCCTGTGGGCCATCTACTCTACAGTAGGCGACCCTGTGGGCCATCTACTCTAAAGAAGACGACCTATTAGGCCATCTACTCCATAGTAGACAAACCTGTGGGCCATCTACTCCATAGTAGACAAACCTGTGGGCCATCTACTCCATAGTAGACGACCCTGTGGGCCATCTACTCTACAGTAGACGACCCTGTGGGCCATCTAATCTACAGTAGACGACCCTGTGGGCCATCTACTCTACAGTAGACGACCCTGTGGGCCATCTACTCTACAGTAGACGACCCTGTGGGCCACCTACTCTACAGTAGACGACCCTGTGGGCCATCTACTCTACAGTAGACGACCCTGTGGGCCATCTACTCTACAGTAGACGACCCTGTGGGCCATCTACTCTACAGTAGACGACCCTGTGGGCCATCTACTCTACAGTAGACGACCCTGTGGGCCACCTACTCTACAGTAGACGACCCTGTGGGCCATCTACTCTACAGTAGACGACCCTGTGGGCCATCTACTCTACAGTAGACGACCCTGTGGGCCATCTACTCTACAGTAGACGACCCTGTGGGCCATCTACTCTACAGTAGACGACCCTGTGGGCCATCTACTCGACAGTAGACGACCCTGTGGGCCACCTACTCGACAGTAGACGCCCTGTGGGCCATCTACCCGACATTAGACGACTCTGTGGCCATCTACTCTATAGTAGACGACCCTGTGGGCCATCTACTCTACAGTAGACGACCCTGTGGGCCATCTACTCTACAGTAGACGACAATGTGGACCATCTATTCTTCAGTAGATGACCCTGTGGACCATTTATTCTTCAGTAGACGACCCTGTGGGCCATCTATTCTTCAGTAGAGGACCCTTTGGGCCATTTACTCTACTGTAGACGACCCTATGGGCCATCTTCTCTACAGTAGACGACCCTGTGGCCCATCTACTCTACAGTAGACGACCCTTTCGGCCATCTACTCTACTGTAGACGACCCTATGGGCCATCTTCTCTATAGTAGACGACCCTGTGGGCCATCTACTCTACAGTAGACGACCATGTGGGCCATCTACTCTATAGTAGACGACCATGTGGGCCATCTACTCTATAGTAGACGACCATGTGGCCATCTACTCTACAGTAGACGACCATGTGGGCCATCTACTCTACAGTAGGCGACCCTGTGGGCCATCTACTCTACAGTAGACGACCCTGTGGGCCATCTACTCTACAGTAGACGACCCTGTGGGCCATCTACTCTACAGTAGACGACCCTGTGGGCCATCTACACTACAGTAGCCGACCCTGTGGGCTATATACTCTACAGTAGACGACCCTGTGGGCCATCTTCTCTATAGTAGACGACCCTATGGGCCATCTTCTCTATAGTAGACGACCCTGTGGGCCATCTACTCTATAGTAGACGACCATGTGGGCCATCTACTCTATAGTAGACGACCATGTGGGCCATCTACTCTATAGTAGACGACCCTGTGGGCCATCTACTCTATAGTAGACGACCCTGTGGGCCATCTACTCTACAGTAGACGACCCTGTGGGCCATCTACTTTACAGTAGACGACCCTGTGGGCCATCTACTCTACAGTAGACGACCCTGTGGGCCATCTACTCTACAGTAGACGACCCTGTGGGCCATCTACTCTACAGTAGACGACCCTGTGGGCCATCTACTCTACAGTAGACGACCCTGTGGGCCATCTACTCTACAGTAGACGACCCTGTGGGCCATCTACTCTACAGTAGACGACCCTGTGGGCCATCTACTCTACAGTAGGCGACCCTGTGGGCCATCTACTCTAAAGAAGACGACCTATTAGGCCATCTACTCCATAGTAGACAAACCTGTGGGCCATCTACTCCATAGTAGACAAACCTGTGGGCCATCTACTCCATAGTAGACGACCCTGTGGGCCATCTACTCTACAGTAGACGACCCTGTGGGCCATCTACTCTACAGTAGACGACCCTGTGGGCCATCTACTCTACAGTAGACGACCCTGTGGGCCATCTACTCTACAGTAGACGACCCTGTGGGCCACCTACTCTACAGTAGACGACCCTGTGGGCCATCTACTCTACAGTAGGCGACCCTGTGGGCCATCTACTCTACAGTAGACGACCCTGTGGGCCATCTACTCTTCAGAAGGCGATCCTGTGGGCCATCTACTCTAAAGAAGACGACCTAGTAGGCCATCTACTCCATAGTAGACAGACCTGTGGGCCATCTACTCCATAGTAGACAAACCTGTGGGCCATCTACTCCACAGTAGACGACCCTGTGGGCCATCTACTCTATAGTCGACGATCCTGTTGGCCATCTACTCCACAGTAGACAAACTGGCGACCATCTACTCCTCAGTGGACGACCCTGTAGGCCTTCTACTCTTCAGAAGACAATCCTGTGGGCCATCTACTCTAAAGAAGACGACCCTGTGGGCCATCTACTCCACAGTGGACGACCCTGTGGGCCATCTATTCTAAAGAAGACGACCCTGTGGGTCATCTACTCCATAGTAGACAAACGTGTGGGCCATCTACTCCACAGTAGACGATCCTGTGGGCCATCTACTCTACAGTAGACGACCCTGTGGGCCATATACTCTACAGTAGATGACCCTGTGGGCCTTCTACTCTTCAGAAGACAATCCTGTGGGTCATCTACTCTAAAGAAGACGACCCTGTGGGCCATCTACTCCACAGTGGACGACCCTGTGGGCCATCTATTCTAAAGAAGACGACCCTGTGGGCCATCTACTCTACAGTGGACGATCCTGTGGGCCATCTACTCTACAGTAGACAACCCTGTGGGACATCTACCCTACCCACCAGACTTCCACCAGAAGGTCATCTGAGGCGATCATCCGCTCAGGTCTGGATTGTTCGCGTGCCTTCAAAACGACGGGTGACAGTGCTTCTGCCAGTGGCTTCTTTTAGAGGTCATCAGGTTAGGTCCCCTCTGTCTAGCAAGAGATCAACTTCGCGTATGAAGTCAAGCGATTTGCCAGACTGACAACCCAGCATTATCTTAGAAATTGGCGGTGGATTCTCAGAAGACGGTACTCTCTTCACACACGCCTGCTGTGGTTTGATCGACTTCGCTTGCTTAAAGGTTGATGGTCTGTCAGTCACTTGGCTGGACTTGTTAGGAGCCAACTACCTCCAGAACACTTTTCCTCAGCAGCTTTTGTGACAGTCCTAGACGAAGCAGACACACTAGGTAAGACCTTGTGTGGCTGGTGCGTATGCACCTGTTACTTCGGCTTCTCCGACTACGGAACGGTAGAACCTAGTCCTACATGGTCACCTCAAACAATTGGCAGTTAGATGTGGCTATATTTACTGAAACCCCATGGAGTGGTTAATAAAAATCTCTGATTATTGCATACAAGAGGGCGGTTGTTCTCCCTGAATAAAAGGGATCTGCTACTCCCTTACAAATAGCAGCCTCTCACAGGGTCCCCCTTTTCCTTGATATCGAACTTAAATTGCCTCTATTTTCATCAAAATCAATTATTTCATGTTTTCTCTTTACTTTCTCTTTCAGAGTTCACCCGAACGTTGTCTCAAATCATTGGAATTCATTGAATGGGATGTCCATAAAGCGATTAAAATCATAAAACTGCAAAATATTTTAAAGGATATTGAAATGACATTTGCCGAAACTGTGGAATATCTGTTGAAATACGACTGGGATTTGCATACCACAGCGAGACGTCTCAAAAGTTTAAAGACTTGAATACAAAATATTGAAATTTTCAAATCCTTATTTACATAATAATTAAGTAGCAACAGCACTCACAACCACACACATTTTTATAAAAAGAAAACGTTAATAACGTCTCTTTCGAGTAATTATTTAACACATAAAATGCATGCATTTCTATTTGTCTATCTTTTTGTAAGCTTTTCTAGTATTTATTAAGAACCAAAAACAAAACCCCTAATTTTTGTACTTATTAATTATTGCATCTAATAGGTTTCACTGATCCATTGATAATTTAATATTACTTTCCAAGAAGTAATTAATCTCTTTTTTTTTTTGTTTAATTGTTTTTAGAAAACACCACCCATATACACACACCCACACATGCATATAAAATCTAATAACATTGCATCTTAAGTTAATTTATATATTTTTTTAAATTAATATTTAATGTCGAAAAAAAACAGCAAAAAAATGCGAACAAATTAGAAACCACAAGTGCCTTTGTAACCGGATGATCTTATAAAGAACAAAAAATAAACACCATTTTTTATTAATAAATAAATTTATTTAAAACTTTAAAAATAAATCTTGTTTTTATTATCAAAAAAGGGAATATATTTTTAATTTCTCCCTTTGCGAGTTATTGGTAGGTATTTGAAAGAAACTTTGCAATGAAAATTTTCCGTCCAAACTTGTCGAAATATTCAAAAGCTTGATTCAAAAGGCTTATGCAGTTCATATAACCAAGCCTGGCAAATCTATGCTATACCAAAGTCTTATCGAGCAATTAGTGTGAGAATGATTCTTAACAAAAGTTATGGAAGATACAGGGGATACATATCAGGATAAAGGGTAAGTTCCCAAAGGCTATCTTAAAATAGAGCCAACTTCCATATGTTAAAGGAACATCAGTGGAAAGCGGAGTACATGATGTAGTACAGCACAAAATATTTTCCAAATTGTCTGCGCTAAGGAACGACACTTCACGATCAGATAAGATAACCTTGTTGAACTCTTTGGTTTGCTAAAGTAAGTGCGACGCAGTGGAAGAATATCCAAACCTGACAGAGTATCAGCTGGGAAACTTACTGAGAAATTAATAGTTAAATTCCTCAACATCCGTTTTATCTGCCCCTTTGGCTCCACTAAGGACAATAACGATCAAATTAAAGATATATAAAGTTCGGCCGGGACAAACTTTTCGTACTCTCCACCATGAAATATTCTGAGGTAATATGGAATAATTAGTTTTCTTTCTGTTTCTATGCCCACAATTTTAGGTTGGGAAGTTATTAGCCACAAGGAACCCTAAATGGCAAATTATACCCGAAATCGGATGGTACAGTTATAGTGGATCTATAGAAAAACGTGGACCTATGTCCACAATTTTTAGTGGATAAGTATTTGGACCACTTCGGATCTTAAATGACAATTTATAGCAAATTCGCTCTGAAAATGCAACTAAGACTGTCAAACAACGAGAAATTGGGTTGTTGTTGTAGCAGATTCTACAAGTACATGTAAATCTTTATTTTATTGATTCGGCTCTGCCTCCAGCTCCATGTTCAGAAAGGACGCCACCTGAATAGGATTAGTCCAAAGAGGAGAGGTGCCACATGCTGGGCAGATATTCCACGTGCCATCAATCCTGGTCCAGTAAGAATTGAGGCGGCTGCACCAACCAGATCTAAGTTGTGCCAACAGGACTCTCGTTTGTCTTGGCAGCTGTTGTTCTTCCGCTGCCACGGGTGGTGGATGATCTTCGAGGACGATATTCACACTGTAGGCTGCCAGAGCCTCTGCAACCGCATCAGTGTGAATGTCTCTTAAACCTGTCTGGTATGCACGTTGATCTAGAGGTTCTCTTTTATATCTTTGGACCTCTCTCTAGATCTCTATAATCCTCTCTAACTCGCTTGGGGGTACAGGCATATCCACCATATGGTGATTTGGGTGGTCTTGCCTATAGCATCCAAGCAAGTACTGCATCGTCAACATCCTGTTGTGACAACGCACAGGAAGGTAAATGGTCCACTGCCGACATGAGGTGACACCCTGTAGCTGTTCTCAGGACAGCATTCTGACAGATTTGTAGTTTATCCCATTGCGTATCACTTACGTTAGCAAACCACGCTGGCGCCGCATAACTTACCACAGACCGACCTATCGCGTTGTATGTGGTTAACAAGGTGTCTTTATCTGCACCCCAAGTGCTGCCGGCTAGGGACTTGAGGACCTTGTTTCTTAGCTTATCGCAGATAACTGTAGTATGCTGGGACGACTTATACATGCTATCGAATGTGACCCCTTGGACTTTGGGGTAGTTTGTGGTCGGAATAACTGCACCGTCGACCTGCACATTCAGTGGGAGCTTCATTTGCGCCGTCCATGTGGTGAACAGTGTGGCTGTTGACTTAGTGGTGGATATTTTCATATTCCTCGGGTGGAAAAACTCTACCTGACGCCATGAGTGTACAATCATCTGCGTACGTAATTAACTCAATTCCGTCGGGAGGGCGTGGAATTGCAGAGAGGTAGAGGTTAAAAAGTTCCGGAGATATCACCCCTCCTTGGGGAACTCCCTGCTTCACTCTACGGGGTTTGGACTTCCTGTCTCTGAATTCCACGTATGACTGGCGACCACACAAATAGTTGATGACCCAGCGTTTCAGACAAGGCCGGAGGGTAGTATTCTCGATATCCCCGAACAGCCTAGCATGGCTGACCGTATCAAACGCTTTGGTCAGATCCAATGCTACCATCACTGTTCTGTGACATGGTTTGTCCTGGTTGAGTCCTCGTCCAATATATGTGGAAATGACATGCAGTGCTGTTGTGGTACTGTGCTGCCTCCGGAACCCGTGTTGATGATCTGCAACTGGATAACACGTTCTGATGCTGGGCAGGAGTAATGTCAGGTTTCAGCAGCGGGACCACCCTGCGGATCTGTCACAGCTACGTCGTTAAACGTGACAGATGTCCGATCGTCTCTCCTACCAGGGTTCGATAGCGCCTTAACCGTTGTCCACAATTTATTACAGCCGGCTCCAATGTTGCAGCACTTCAGATGTTCTAGCCACTTTTTCTGCTTGTGTTCACTGACTAATCTATTGACTTCCATTGTCAGTTCCCTGACTCCGGGGTCGTTAGGGTTCGTGCTGCGAAGCTCATCACGCTCATTAGCTAATCCCATCGTCTCTGCTGGGAAATTGGGTCTTATTTCAGGTATTCGACCAGCAGGGATAAAGCCATCGGCTGCAGCAGTAATGATGTCTCGGAACTTCCTCTTTGCTACCCGAACATCAGGGGGCTGGGCAGTTCTCTGAAGCGTTGATTAGTGAACTCTCTGAAACCTTGTCAATCCGCTTTTCCATGATTAATGAAAGTGCGGCGTTCAGAGTTTATGAAGTCTGGTGGTCTGTTTATGGAAGGTCAGGCCTGAACAGTTCCTGAAATGCACCCATCCTCGGCACCCGTTGCATCTCATTGACACCGACCTTTGGTGGATGAGACGTTGACAAACGGTGCAAAACCATGGCCCGGGGTTACTTTCAATCCCGGCACGGACGAAAAGAATCCGGAGCAGGCATTCCAGGACATCCCGCTCCCAAAATAAAAATAAAGACGAACACGAACAAGTAGTTGCTGAGGTGACGGCCCCTGGCCGAGAAGATGATTCCTCGGATCAATCCGGTACATAGAACCGGACGTAGCGGGATTGTTGCAGTTCTTCATGCAGAAAAACAAAAATGCTGGATCGAGATCCAAACAGTATCATAATCAGAGGGATTAAACCACGATGTCAATGGACAATCTTGAAGTTTAAGTCCTCCTAGACAAAGCTATAACTTTTGCATTCCTCGTTAACTTTTTTGCACAAGCAACTCCAACGACCGATTTGACATATAACAAATTTAGTACGCGGGGGCTTAAACCATTTTTCTGTTTTTTTTTTTTTTTTGATTTTCTGTCTGACAGAAAAAGATAATGTTGATTTCAAAATAAAATTTTATTTACCCAAATAAACAGCCAAAAAGAACTTTATCGCGTATTTACCTTGTATTTACCCAAGTTCTGTTCGAAATTATTGAAATTTATACTAATATTGCAGAAAGAGTTTTTTGGATATTGGGCATGGGCTTCTAAAATACTGAGGTGTTATTATTGGTGAAATTGAAAACCGAATATTTTTGACACTCACTGTATATCAAATTCGAAGATTAAAAATGACTTCTCAGATCCTGTAGTTTTATTTGAATCGAGTTGTTCTTTGGGTATTGATAATAGTGTATGTATGTATGTATATTTATTATTGACAAATGATATATGTATGTCTTAAAATTGTTGCACTTATGTATGTATAGTTTAGTACGGATAGTTTAGAATTGAATACCATAATTTCCCGTAAATTGGACTGACAGTTCCAAAAATCACTTATTCCCCAAAAACACATAAAAAGAGGGGCTTTAATCCAACACATCATTTGGAAACGATTTACGGCTTGTAGGCCGTGTGTTCCCCAATGCATATATTATTTTTGAGAAATTCGTATTTCCCAATATGAATGTGGCCAAAGTACAATAAAAACATATGCGGATGTGATTGTTACAATAGTTATAGGTTGTGTTTCCGATTTCAGCGATATAATATCCGAAAACTTTTACTTCAATAACCAAATAAACTATTTATACCCTACACCACTATGTGGGGAGGGTATTATAAGTTGGTTTTGGCCAAAAAGTTTGTAACTCATCGAAATAATGGTCGTAGACCCATACTTATATATATCAAAATGAATGTCTCGACGAGCTGAGTCGATCTGGCTATGTGTGTCCGTCCGTCAGTCCGTCCGTCCGTCCGTCTGTCCGTCTGTCCATCTAAACCTTGTAATCACGCTACAGGCCGCAATTTTGATCGGATCGTCACGAAATTTTGGATGTTTATGAGGGTCCCGGAGGGGAAGAAGCCTATTGATTTTGGTGATGGTCGGATAATTTTTAGGGGTCGGAAAGGGCAAAAAACTTAAGTGGATAAAAAGACAACGTTTTTTTCCAAAGCCAATATCTCAGCTTCTATATGGGGTATACCAAAAGCAAAACCTGACAATAAAAGCAGAAAGTATCACCTTTCTAATGATGTAAAGTAGGTGCTCGTAGGTGATCAAACAACGAAGATATCGCAATAGTAGCAATTAAAACCCCAATTTTCATTTTTGCGATTTTAATTATATTGACAAATATCACAGCTTTGGTTGAAAATTTTCCAAAAGCAAAGCCTGACTATGAAAGTAGAAGATCCCGTCTTTACAATGATGCAAACTAGGTCGGCGTAGGTAACCAAATAACGGAGATATCGCAATAGTCGGTAATACATCCCATTTTTCTATTTTTTTAGAAATCACGCTACAGGTCACAATATTGATCGGATCGCCAAGAAAATTTCAGGGTTAATGGGGGTCTCACAGATGAAGAAGCATATTGATTTTGGTGATGGTCGGATAATATTTAGGGGTCGGAATGGGCAAACACTTATTTGGAGAAAAGTCAACATTTTATTTCAAAGCCAATATCTCTGTTTCTTTAAGAGGTATATCAAAAGCAAAACCTGATAAGGAAAGTAGAAAATATCACCTTTACAACGATGTAAATTAGGTTGTCATAGGTGACCAAATAGCAGAGATATGGCAATAGTCGATAATGCATCCCATTTCCGATTTTTTTGTAATCACGCCACAGGTCGCAATTTTAATCGGATCGTCACGAAAGTTTAGGGGTTAATGGGGGTCCCACAGAGGAAGAAGCCTACTGATTTTAATGATGGTCGGATAATATTCAAGGGTCGGAATGGGAAAAAACTTATTTGGAGAAAAGGTCTACGTTTTATTTCAAAGCCAATATCTCTGTTTCTTTAAGAGGTATATCAAAAGCAAAACCTGACAAGGAAAGTAGAAAATATCACCTTTACAACGATGTAAAGTAGGTTGTCGTAGCTACTCAAACAACAGAGATATCGCAATAGTCGGTAATGCATCCCATTTTCCGATTTGTTTGTAATCACGCTACAGGTCGCAATTTTAATCGGATCGTCACGAATTTTTTGGGAGTTGATGCGGGTCCCACATTGGAAGAAGCCTATTGATTTTGGTGATAGCCGGATAATATTTAGGGGTCGGAATGGGGAAAAACTCATTTGGAGACAAATTCAAAGTGTTATTCTTTGTGAATATATTGGCTTCTAGTAGGGGTATTCCAACGACAAAGCCTGTCAATGGAAGAAGAAAATATTACCTTTACATTGGTGTAAAGCAGTTGGCGAAGGTGGTCAAACAAGGGAGAACCCACAATAGTCGGTAATGCATCCAATTCTTCCATTTTTTTGCAATCAAGCTACAGGTCGTAATTTTGATCGGATGGTCACGAAATTTTGGTTGCTTATGGGGGTCCCAGAGACAAAGAGGCATATTATTTTGGTGGTAGTCGGTTTATATTTCCTAAAAGAAATGTTTACCAGTGAAAAGCTTATGCACAGGGGTAGTGGTGTAGGGTATCACATGGTCGGCCCCGTCCCGACTATAGCCTTTGCTCACTTGTTTTTTTACTAAAATAAGAATGAAGGCTCCTAAAATTATAAAATATTACAGTTATTTCTTTACATATTTAGTCCAACATAATAACAAATCACCTGGGTAATTATGGAAGAGATTGTTCCATTTTAACGGATTTTACAGCTTCGCAAAGTTAAATCTTAATAAAGTTTTTCCAATTCTGTTGTCAGTTACAGCAGCTGTAGACGATGTCGACTGATTCTTTTTTACTTTCATTTTTCTTTGTACCTTTCCATTTTGCAGTAGTATAGATCAACTTGCAGGTTTCTTTACAGTTGAATTTGCAAATAAAACTATTTATTTGTTGGTTACTTTATTGGTTTCCTGTTAATTTTTAAATTAATTCACTTGCTTCTTCTTCTTTTTCTTCAGAAATGATAGAATGATAACACAATTTCTATCAATGAATGTGGCAACATTTTATGTTATCAAGTTGGCAACATCAATTGCGGTACACTGAGTTGGCAACATTTATTGGTGCAACAACGACAACAGAAAGTAAAACAACTACTCGTAAGAGGAAATAAATACAAAAATAATTATATTTGCCTACATTTTTCTACAACCATCAAAACGGAAATAAAAATAAAGTAAATTCTTTTAAAATCAACAAATGTTTTATACAAAAAAATATTATAACGTGAATCAGTTCAATCGGCATTTTTAGCAACATAAACAAATATGCAAGTCGACATATAAATGGGGAGTGTAAAGCTATTTTTCAGCGAGAATTGCAACATAAAAAGGAAGGAAGAGAAAATACAAAAAATACCTTTGCAATACAGTGGCGTACATAAGTGGGGTTAATTGATTGCTGGAAAAAAAGAGTAAAAATGTGAGTTGGAGCACAGCCTTGATTGAATGTGTTTGTGTGGAGGTGAAAATAAATTAAATGATCTCAATAAGAAAATTAATAAAATGATTTTTGAGTATCTCATGCTCAGAGAATAACGGTAAGCCCCAAAATAAAAAAGGCGCTCTTCGGTGTGCGTTGCTCCCCACATGAACAAATATAAATAGGAGAGAGCTCCACCACAAATAGACAGAGAGAAAAAAATGCTCCTCATTAAAAAATAAAATATTTTGGTGAAATAGAGAGCTCCACCACACTGAAATATTGCTCGAGAGCGAGAGATAATAATTGTTGCTTTATTTTTGGGGAGACTTTCGAATTGCTTGCTTGCTTGCTGGTTGTATGCTGCAACTGAGTTGAGTTGGAGCCATTTAACGTACAACATCTCGGTTGTCGCTTGTTTTCTCGTTCATTTTTGTGCATATTGCCGTTGGATCTTTAGCACGACGCGTGTGTTTTTCTTCGCCGCTGAAATATATTTTTTGCGCTTACTTGAATTTTTTTACACAATTTTCTCCTAATAATATCTCGAGTGTCCAACGAATATCTATCTGAATATCTTCTAGCCTGTGTAGTACGACGACTACTGCTGTTGTGTGTTGTTGATTGTGTCGCGCGGCGTCTTGTGTTAAGAAAAGTAAAAACGCACAGTCCCCCCTAGAAAACAAAAAACACTTGTACATCGAAACACGAATCCCATATTTTTTAGTAAGTAACAAACGAACGTTGTCGTCAAACGATCAGCGCTACTGTAAAACTTGAGAAATTTTGAAAAAATAAAATCAAAACCTATTTGCAACCTGCCAGGTCACTTTGTGTGTCCCCACAAAAAGAAAATAATAAAAACAAATAACTGTTGAAGAATTGTAAAACTAGAAAAACGAAACGACAACAATAAAGTGCCAAGTTAAAAAAACAAGTTAAAAATAACTTAAAAAATACAATAAATTTTTTGTGCATTTAAATAAAAACAAAAAACGACCAAATATAAAAAAACGATTTTTTTGCTTTTAAAAGAATCTATTTTCTACAACTACTTCTCTACTACATTCATCTCTATCTACAGTGCTCTTCAGCTAAAAATAACCACAACAACAAATTTTTGTCTTCTATTGTCATTCTTCGTAGTTTATGGCCGAAAGTAAAGGAAGCATGTTGGCGAAATCTGTACAAAAACACGCTGGACGTGCCAAGGAAAAGGTAAGTTTCTGTGAAATGCAATGCACCTTCTTCATTGTCGATTTTCTTCTACATTTCCCCAACAGTAGCAGCAAGCAACAACAACAACAGTCGGTCGGTTACGCATATTTTATTGTGTGATTTAACTTGTTTCTGGGAGGGAGGTGGTAGAGTGGTGAGAGCTGGTTGTCACCTTCTTACATTGTTTGGTTGTGTTATGTTGGCTCTTGCTCTGCATTGACCATTGACTGACAACAAACTACTGCATTTACTGCATTGTAATTCTACTAATCTCCAACAAGAACAACAACAAATGACAAAAATAACACAATGCATTTCTCCCAACAAGAAACTGTGTTGCTTGTTATGTTGCCTCCTCTCGGAGTTGTTGCTGTTGTTGTTGTTGCAACAAACCATTCTTGTATTGTTGTAAGTAACTGTTGGATACAATAACAGAGATGGGAGTATGAGAATTTTAGTTGAGGTAAAAACCCGCCTTCATGTGTCTTCATGCAACTGCTGATATAGGGGGTTATCATGGACGGCAATTCCCTGTGAATTTTTTCACTTTCTCCCTTAAGTTGCAACGGCGGAAAAACAAAACTCGGCTTAAGTCTCGTTTAGGGGCACCTCTCGGATCGGGCTGAAATTTTCACCATAGGTAGTCCTTGGGACCCTGATCACAACTATATGTATCTTTCCCGGGGAAGTCCATACTTCCCGAGATATGGGTCTTGACATTTCGGGAAAGTCCTACTTTAACACCATTACTTTATTTATGGGCAATTCTCGGATCGGGCTGAAATTTTCAACATAGGTAGTCCTTGGGACCCTGATCACAACGATATGTAACTTTTTCGGGGGAAGTACATACATACTTCCCGAGATTTAAGTAGTATGGTAAAAATTTCATCGGAGATGTGCCCCTAAACGAGACTTGTTCCCAAAACTCACGGGAAAATTTCATTCATGATAACGCCCATAGTAAATAAGGAAAGAATAAATGAATAAGTGTTCGCCAAAGACGAATATGCCCGATTTAATTCTTATTGCCTTCCGATTGGATTGTACATTTCTATTGGAAGAAGAGAGATTTGTTTGTATCAATGAGATAGGTACGTTCATTGTTCTATAAAACAATCGAACATTAGGAACATTGTATTGGATTTTGTTAATCCGGTGGATTTACAGTATTGGCCAAAACTTAAGCAGCCCCTTAGTACATTTTTAAATGATAATTTTTTAACAAAGGTATAAATTTATTTTTATTCATATCTTTTTATTGAAAACACATAAATTTAAGGGTTATGGTCAGTTACAAATTTTACAAAATCAAAAAACACATAATGACGGCATAGAGATCGTGATGTATGCGGATGATTGTATGATCTTGGCGTCGGTTCCTATCGTCGATGACATACGTATGTGATAGGTTAAATGTCTACATAGCTGACCTAGTGCAGTTCTTCCTTCTGAGGAATATGAAAATATCCGACGCTAAATCCACAGCCACGCTGTTCACCACATGGACCACTGAGATGAGGCTCCCACTGAACATATTGGTCGATGGTGCACTGATTCCGACCACTAACTACCCCAAAATATTGGGTGTAACGGTCGATAGCATGTTCAAGTTGTCCGCGCATGCCACAGCTATTTGCAATAAGATCAGAAGTAGGAACAAGGTTCTCAAGTCGCTGGCCGGCAGCACTTGAGGTGCTGATAAAGAAACCTTGTTGACCACCTACAATACAATAGGCCGGTCTGTGGTAAGCTATGCGGCGCTAGCGTGGTCCGCAAAGGTTAGCGCATCGCAGTGGAAGAAGATTTAAACCTGCCAGAATGCCGCCCTGGGGACTGCATCAGGGTGACTCCTCATGACACCAGTGGACCATCTTCATGAGGAGGCGAAGGTTTTACCGGTGCGTCAGCACAATAAGATGTTGTGGATGCAGTACCTGCTTGCGTGTTACCGCAGTGAGCATTCCTGTCACGATTTAATTGACAGGCTCTCCCCACCCAGGCACGTCAGGAGAGACCTTCATGATCTAGAGAGAGGTCCAAAGGTATAAAAGAGAACCACTAGATCAACGAGCCTATCAGGCAGGCTTGAATCGCATTCACACCAACATGGTTGCGCAAGCAGTGCGAAGATACAGTGTGAATGCCGTACTTGGAGTTCATCCCCCCATCGCAGCAGAAGAACGCCAGCTGCCAAGGTAAAACACGAGTGGTTTTAGCTCAGTTATGATCCGGACGATGCAGCCACTTCAATTCGTATTGGGCCAGCATTGACGCCACGATACCCAACATATGCCCAGCATGTGGATTGGGACCACACGATGCTCTGCAATCATTCAACTGCCAAGCTAACCCCACTCACCTGTCTCCTCATTCTTTATGGACGCAACCAGTCCAGGTTGCAGAATTCTTGAGTCTGGATACAGAGGAACTTGATATCTGAAATAATACAACAACAAAATCGACAATTTTTTATACCCTCAGCATTTATGCTAACGAGGATATATACACTTTCATACGGGCAAAATTTGCCTCATCGAAATATTGATTTTAGAACCCAAATATGTTTGGACGAAATGTGTTTCAGATAATTTGGAGTTGATTTAGCAATGTCCGTCCGTCTGTCTGGCTGGCTGGAGTGCACGATAACTCTCGAACGGATCAACCGATTCGGTACAAAATTTGGCTTTCGTAATATTTTGTACAAACTTAGTTTAAGTTCGAAGATGGGTTATATCGGTCCACTCTTTCCGGTACCTCCTTCGGAAATTTTGTGCGTACCATAACTCTTGAAGGGAGTAACTGATTTGGTCCATACTTTGCAGATCGTGAAATTTCTACTAGACTTAGATGAGGTTCCAATATGGACTCAATCCGTCCACTCCTTCAGGTACCTCGCACACAAAATTTCGGAAAAGTTCAGATTAGGACCTTTTCACGAATCGCTTTGATTTTTGTTGTTGCAACTTGTATTCACTGCCCCCCATATAACGATATAAGTTTCATTAGGGGCAAGTCCATACTTCCTGAGAAAATAGCCTGAAAGTTACAAAAAACCCTATGACACCGTGTGTAGTGGTTGTAGCGCAAGATAACTCTCGAACGGATCTGCTGATTCGGTCCACAATTTGGTCTTCGTAATATTTTGTGCAAACATAGTTTATGTTCGAAGATAAGCCATATAGGTTCACTCCTTCAGGTACCCCCTCCGCAAAAGTTCAAAAATGTCGGAAAAATTGTTCGTACGATAACTGTTGATGGCAGTAACCGATTTGATCCATACTTTACACATCCTAAAATATCTACCAGATATAGATCAGGTTCGAATATGGACTATATTTGTCCACTCCTCCGGGTATCTCCCACACAAAATTTTGGATAAGTTCACTTTAAGACCTGCTCTCGAATCACATTGATTTTAGTTGAAGCAACTTGCATTCGCTGCTTCAATTACGGCAGTAGAAGTTTTTTTTCAGGGGTAAGCCCATACTTCTTGAGAAAACAGCCCAAAAGTTGTTAAAAACCCCAATGGCACCATATGTAGTGGCTGGAGGGCTCGAACCGAATGCAGCGTTCGTCCACACTTTGGGTATTGTAATATTTCTTCGAATAATAGATGAAATTCGAAAGTGGTGCTTACAGGTCCACTCCTTCCGGTACCTCCCCCACAAAAGTTGGAAAATATTCGCTAAAATGGTACGCGCGATTTCGTAGAGGCGTAACAACCGATTGTCCAAACTCTGGATCTCTTAATATTGTCGAAACTTTGTTTATGATCAAATTTGGGACCTATCTGACCAATCCTTGTGGTACCACCCACACAAATTTTCAAAATTTTTGTGGGGTTCGAGGATCATTTGGACATTTTTAGCGAAGTTTTTCCTTGTGGCCCTGTTTACAGCGATATTATGTTCTTCGTAGGCTAGTGTGGTAAAAAGCCCCATCTATCGATATCCCAGCAAATTTTTGAACCCAAAATTTTGAAAACCCCCTAAATACATACATATTTTTTTTGGCAAATTCACCAATGCATCTACCTTACCAGCAAAACAAATGTCTGATGTCCGACACATCGGAACGATTTCGGAAGCAAAATCGTTCAGATTTCGTTCCAATTTCTAAACGATTTTTCGAAGGGAAATTCGTTCAGATTTCGGAGAAAATGTCGGAAGTAAATTTCCCTTCGAATATGCTAATGTTTTTCTTCCGATTTCGGTAAGAATTCGAATCGATATGTCGGAAACAAATTTCCCTTTGCACAGCAACCACCTTTTGTATATATCTAACAAGAAACATTTTAGTTTGTTGTCGAAAATCAAAATAGTTGGTTATAAAATTCGCATATACAATTTTGAAATATTTTAAATATAAATGCAACATATAATAATCGAAGGTAGTGCTGATAGACTCAGCAAATTCGTACACAAGGTTTACATTGTTCTACCATAACTACAAAATGATAACAGTGAAAATCATTAGATACGTTTGAAATTACAATCTTCCAATAAAAAAAGAAAAATTTATCAATAAAAAAGAGGCGTCAGAGAAAATTTTTTTCCTTCTATATTCATACATTATTCCAAAACCGTTCAGAAATCTTTACGAAGATTCGCAAGATACATCAGATTTTCATACGACATTATTCCGAAATCGTTCAAAAATCTGTACGAAAATTCGGAGGAAAAAAATTCGAATTCCGAATTTCCCAAGGATTTTGTTCCGATTTCGTTCCGAATTCTGACTGAAATCGATCCGATTTCGCTCCGACATTTCGTTCCGAAATTATGTTAACCACTTCATACAACTTTCGTTAAGATATCGTTACGATTTCGGATTCGAAATCGGATGAATCGTCCTAATTTTGTTCCGATTTCGTTACGATGTCGGTACGATTGGTTTGCTGGGTTGTTTCTTGTGCCAGCTTGCAACTTTTTATATTTTCTAGCAACATGTTGCAAAAACAGAGTTTTATATATTAGGATTTATGCCGGATTTAAAACAAATCCACTCCATACGAGGATTTATTTTTGTATGGGAAATCTGATATATTATCGCCGGATTTAGCAAATAAATCCTGATAATGTATGGGAAATCTGATATATTATCGCCGGATTTAGCAAATAAATCCTGATAATGCGCTAAATCCGACTAATAAGGTCATATCTAAATGGCCTATTACAGAATAGTTGTCCTATAAGCCGAACTAAGAAAAGATTTCCATTCCTCTCTGTTCTTCCACTGGTTTGCTCCATCGATGCCTTGGCCTGCCAGCTCTGCGTGTACCGCCATGTGGGCCGTATTTAAATGGAAAGGAAATAATTCTAAATTCAATTATAACTCTCAAATTACAACTGGAATTACATGTGAAAATGGTGTAGTTTTTTGCTCCTTAAATCGGGGGTGCCTTAGTTTTGTCCACTTATATTTGGGATTTAAAATGTTTTTTTGAATTTTAACTTCTTTTAAAAAATTTTAAATTCCTTAAGTTTGTATTTCTTTTTTTTTAAATAAAGATGTAAGTAAATAATAACAACAATACAAAAAAAATATCATTTAAAACAAGTAAGAACGGCGTTAAGTTCGGCCGGGCCGAACTTGTTATACCCTCCACCACGAGTGGTAAAATGGAAATTTCAGCAATTACGGTAAAACAATTTGGCTATCCTTTAAAATACCCAAATTCTATGGGGGCTATATCAAAACATTGATCTATCCGACAAATTTCTGGCGGGTAGTTTTTAGACTCAAAGAAGACTAAATACCACATTTCCGATATTTGGGAAAGATAATGTGGTTAAAACCTAAAAAAATACCGAAATTCAAGCGGTACACCTCTTTGCAGGATATAGGAACACGCGGACCAATACTGATAATTCTTTTCTGGAACGTTTTTAATCCAATGAAAGACTTAATAACAAACTTCAGTCATTTCGGTGGGAAATTGACGTCACAACCTTCAGAATTACGAAAATCGGGAGGTACCGTTCTATAGGGCTATATCGAAAAGTGGACCTATACCGACGAATTTCAGTAGGAAAGGGATTTACATCCAAGGTAGACTAAATACCAAATTTTAGCCATATCAAAATAACGAAAATCGGGAGGTACCGTTCTATGGGGGCTATATGAAGGCGTGGACCTGTACCGACAAATTTTTAGGGGAAAGTTGAATATCCCCAACGAAGACTAAGTACCAAATTTCAGCCATTTAAATGGATTATTGTGGCCATAACATTCAAAATACCGAAAATCGGGAGGTACCGTTCTATGGGGGCTATATTAAGGCGATGGACCTGTACCGAGAAATTTCTGGGGGAAAGTTGTATATCCCCAACGAAGACTAAATACCAAATTTTAGCCATTTCGGAGGAATATGGAGACCACAAACTTCAAAATACCGAAAATCTAGAGGCACCGTTCTATGGGGGCTATATGAAGGCGTGGACCTATACCGACAAAAACCTAGGGGACATTTTTATACCCCCAACCATGACTAAGTACCAAATTTCAGCCATGTCGGTGTGATAATGAAGCTAAAACCTTCAAAATACCGAAAATCGGGTGGTACCGTTCTATGGGGGCTTCATGAAGGCGTGGACCTATACTGACAAAAACCTAGGGGAAAGTTTTGTGCCCCCAACGATGACTAAGTACCAAATTTCAGACATTTCGGTGTTATAATGAAGCTAAAACCTTCAAAATACCGAAAATCGGGTGGTACCGTTATGTGGTGGCTATATGAAGGCGAGGACCTATACCGACAAAATTCTAGGGGAAAGTTGTATACCCCCAACGATGACTAAGTACCAAATTTCAGCCATGTCGGTGTGATAATGAAGCTAAAACCTTCAAAATACCGAAAATCGGGTGGTACCGTCCTATGGGGGCTATATGAAGGCGTGAACCTATACCCACAAAAACCTGGGGGAAAGTTTTATACCACCAACAATTACTAAGTACCAAATTTCAGCCATTTCTGTCTGATAATGAAGCTAAAACCTTCAAAACAGCGAAAATCGGGTGGTACCGTTATGTGGTGGCTATATGAAGGCGAGGACCTATACCGACAAAGTTCTAGGGGAAAGTATTATACCCCTAACGATGACTAAGTACCAACTGTCAGTCATTTCGGTGTGATAATGAAGCTAAAACCTTCAAAATACCGAAAATCGGGTGGTACCGTTCTATGGGTGCTATATGAAGGCGTGGACCTATACTGACAAAAACCTAGGGGAAAGTTTTGTGCCCCCAACGATGACTAAGTACCAAATTTCAGCCATTTCGGTGTGATAATGAAGCTAAAACCTACAAAATACCGAAAATCGGGTGGTACCGTTATATGGGGGCTATATCAAAACGTGGACCGATGTAGCCCATTTGCAATACCAAACATCTTAGGAGTAATAGAAACTTCTATACCAAATTACAAAGCTTTATCTTAAAAATGCTGCATCTTGATTTCAACAGACGGACGGACAGACGGACATGGTTAAATCGACATAGAATTTTACCCTGATCAATAATATATATACTTTATAGGGTCTACGATGAATATTTCTATGTGTTACAAACGGAATGACAAATTTAATTATACCCTCCATATTATGGTGGAGGGTATAAAAATGTACTGTACTACATACGTATATAAAAGATCACCATCAGACCTTCTATACATAAAATCTGTTTATCTATAGTCAAATACACCGTAAATTTTTTCTATACATAGGATCCTTACTTTTTAGGTTTTATAAGAAAGCTTAACCCGACAAAAAACTTTAAGGCCACGTTTATATTTGCAAGGTTAACCTTCTTTATGAGGATTTGTTTGACGTATATGTAATGAAATTGACATTTAAAACCCAGTGGGTTTGTTAAATCCGGTTATATATAAACGTACTATAATATAAACAGGCTATTAGTTTCAATTGTATATACGATATATATTTCTATTTCTTGGGATTTTAAAATCCCATCTCTGGTTACAATAAATTGTTGCAGTAGTTTTGAGTATTGGTTACAACAAATGCTGCATTCTTTAAATTGCCTGAACACATTGTATGTTTTAAATTCTTTTTTGATTATGAAATTTCTTTCGATTGCTGATTAACTACTACTCCCCCCCTCGAACAATGATGAAGAAAAAAAATGCCAGATGGGGACAATTGGAACGTTGATTGCTGGGTTCATTGATATAAACGTATGCGGGGCGCATAGAAAAAGCTTACAGGTATTAGGAGTAATTTGTAGTTTCAAGGGATTTAATGGATCGCTAATTCTTTGTGTGACCAAGTCTTTTTTTAAGTTGGGAGCTCCCCACTGGAATTTGTTTTTGTTTTGTTGCTCTCATTCACTGTTTTTCATTTAAGCCAGCCATGCACGGGTATTTTATTTACAAAATATTTATATATAAATACCTTCATTCGTACATATGTATGTATATTTTGTGTTATATATTTTATTAAAATGCTGACGCAAGTGCATCATCATTATCATCAACACCTGTTTCTGTCTTCCTCCATTAACCTGTCTTGAAGATATTGCGCTGTACTGCTAAACTGTTTTGTGTGTTTTTCCTCCTGCTATTAGGTATGACTGCTGCAATTTGGAAAATATTCTGTCTGTCTGTCTGTCCATTGTCCATTTGTTATGGTTATAGAGTGAAAAAAAGTTATCCAAGGTATTTGTTGGTTGTGTGGAGGATGTTGATGATGATTTAATAATTTTGTTTTAGAGGTGGAAATGGCAATAATTGTATGCCTGCCTAGGCATTGTTCGGCCACACTTACACTTGTTTTCATTGTTGTCTTTATTTAAATGACCAGAAAATTGGCCATCACCACCACCAAACATTTGATTTAAGTGCCTTCAATTACTTACTACCTTGAGCGGTTAGTTTTGTTCTTATTAGTGGGTTGAAGGGAGAATTACATATGGATTGTATTGTATATTGTTTGTTAAATGTAAACCTTTGAAAATACATTTTTTGATTTCCCCAAGCCATAAATTTAGTGTAATGTAATTATTAATCAATTTCAATACAAATGGGAAAATAAATTTTGTAGACTAAATAGGAATGACTTCTAATCTAGAGCCAAGTGTAGAGTTTGAGCATGTTTTTATAGAGTTTTGAGGTGTTATGGCACGAAAAAAATTTTTTTTCATGATTTTTTTACAAGAAATATACCGAACTTTTTTAGGAGGTTTTGTTTTCATCTGAAAAGGTCACAGATTGAGCTACTTTCAGAATTTTTTTTTGTTGCAAAATATTGCAGTGTGTTCTGACAAATGACCGAATACGAAACATTGTTTTTACTGAGACAGTTTGCTGTTCCCACTGTAACTCGGAGACGAATATACCAATCAGCATATGTTTTTGTGGGATCATTAAGAGCCTAATAATCTTGCCCTTAAACGAAACGGAATTAAAAATTATCCAATAAAAAATGCTGAACTGTCAAAATCAAAATTTCAATTTTATCTAACAAAATTGAAAGTTTTTTCGCCATAAATCCGCCCAGTTCTTTTTAAAGTCTCTCGCTTCAGGACACAATTTTTATGTGTATAATAATCCAACAAAAACATATGAAGATCGGATCATCCATTTTCGAGCTATAGTGGGCACCGCTTTTAAAAAATGTCATTTCCATAAAACCGCGTGTAAAACCCATGACCCATAAACCAATCTACTACAGGCTGGATGGCCTATAAGCTCATCTACTACATGGTACATAACCTACAAGCTCATATACTATAGGATAGATGTCCTACAAGCCTATCTGCTATAGGATGGATGACATATAAACTTGTCTACTATAGCGTATATGTCTTATGAATTCGTTTAGTACAAAGCACAGTGCTCTTGAACCAACTTTAAATGAAAGGAGCTTACACCTGGGAAATTTTTGCGGATTCTGAAACTAAAATGTCCATAGATGAGAACAATAAAAAATAATCGCCGGTTTCAGGATTTTGCTTGAGTCTTATCGAAAAGGGTTTAGAAAAAATATTGTAGCTGTGAAAATTCTCTACAAGATTGGCCTCTATAATATTTTTGTAGGGTTTACCATTTTTGAGATATAGAAGTTAAAATTGGGACAATGCACTGACTACATCGCCTCATTACGAGGGCTGAACGATAACTATCTGGCCTAACAATGAAAACGCGAATATTTACCATCAAAAACGGTTTTATTGTTTTCTTAAGTAGTCTCCAGCATGATTTATACACTTTTTCGGGCGCTCAAACCCATTGGCGAAGCACTTTTTCCACTCGGTTTGAGACACCTACAAAGCATAGTTTTTGAACGCTTTTATAGCATCGCCTGGCGACGAAAGTCGTTGACAACGCCGTTTCTTTAATGCTTGGGAATCGAAAGAAGTCATTGGATCCCCAGTCAGGGTTGTACGGCGGATGACCCATCAATTCCACGTTTTGTTCGGTCAAACAAATGCTGGTTTGAATCGATGTGTAAGAGCTTGCATTGCCATGATGCAGAAAGATTTGTCTTCTCTTGTTCGTTTTTCGAATTTCTCAGGAGACTTCAGGCAAACAAATTATAGTGTAACACTCAGAATTAACGGTCCTACATTTCTCAAGCCGTATAGTCGCCACACGGTCAGTTTAGCCGAAGAAACAGACGACTTTTTGCTTCGAAGTGCTTCTTACATGAACAACTTTCGTTGGATTTGGCTCGTTTTCGAAGACCTAGAGGGCCGATTCCTGCTTTGTTTCGGGCTCCTAAGCATAGATTCTAGATTCGTCGTCTCTGACGATCTTATAAAAATCGTTCGAAGCACCGCGATCGATTTAATGCACAATTTCTTTGAAACAATCCTCAAGAGCCTTTTTTGAGTGATTGTCCAATTTTGCTGAATCTAAAGATAAAAATCCATTTTTGCGGCCGGGTGTTTATGCAATATCAAATATTAGTTGGTGGAGGAAATGCCC
Source organism: Musca autumnalis (assembly GCF_047663935.1). Taxonomy (NCBI): domain Eukaryota; kingdom Metazoa; phylum Arthropoda; class Insecta; order Diptera; family Muscidae; genus Musca; species Musca autumnalis. Next base: position 50,968,266 of record NW_027412088.1, read on the forward strand.
AAAGATGCCACTATCTCACGGTCGGCCTCTATCTCACCGTATATAACTCGGCGATATCGCATTATCCGTTCATGCACGGCATGTTTCTTTTCTGGCACAACGGTCGATTTTGGGCTACCCGGACAACCTTCGAATTTTTGGCAAGGGCCGGCCACGATTGAATTCATTAAACCAGTTTTTCATAGTCCTATAGGATGGTCCTTTATCGACATACAAAGATTTAATTTGATCGATGCATTCTTGTCGTGATTATCCACGTCGAAAGTTGTGAAAATTCTTGGACGAAAATGTTTACGAGTAAATTCCATTTGTTTTGCAAAGTGATTTTTTCAATTCTCTGTAAACAACACATCACATGGTCGTACGACTGACTGTCCTGAGTACGTCTGGGATAAAAACTGTCAAACTTTTCAAAGAAATTTTCAAGTGGTGCCTAGGCAACACGCGGTGTTTCCTAGGCCAGATAGTTTTCGTGCAGCCCTCGTATAAAACAATGTCATGTACGGAGCGCCTTAACTAACTTTAAATAAAAACAGATTACACCTGGGAAGTTTCTTGTGGATTCTGAAACAGCAATGCTCATAGATGAGAAGAATCCAAAAACAAGAAAAGGTCGCTGGAAGGATTTTTAAATAAATTGCGGTCAAAGTTCACATTTGTAGGGTTTTGTTTTAGGTATTCGCATGTTTCTTGGAAACCCCAAGTCTTATCGAAATGGGGCTAGAGAAAATGTTGTAGCTGTGAAAATTTTCTAGATGATTGACCGTTATGATTTGTCCTTAGGTTTTGCCATTTTTGAGATATAGAAGTTCAGGTCACATTCTTAGGTTTCTGTGCTAGGTTTTCACGATTTGCTTAACAATGGTAAGTCTTATCGAAAAGGGACTAAAAAAAATCTTATAGCTGGGAAAATTATTTACAACAATGGCTTTCGTAATTTTGTCCTAGGTTGTACCATTTTTGAGATATACACCAAGACCTCGCTTTGAGTCGTAGATACGTTCCAAAAAAAACACGACTCAAAGTGAAACGACGCAAAGCGAATAAAGATTTTCTATGGCAAGTCATGTAAAGTTCGGAGATAGGTTCCAGGGTGAAAAACACTTTTTTTCTTATGTCCACAATTTTAGATAGAGAAATTACCTGAACAAATAGGAATCCTAAACGCTAAATTACAGCTATTTTGGTCTAATTCGGCCAGAAAATGTAGCTAAAACCAAATAATTGTAATCTGGCGGTATCGTTATATGGAGAAGTTTCTACATCACTGGGAACACTAAATACCAAATTATAGCTCATTCGGGCTGAAGATGTAGCCAAAATGGTCAACATACCTGAAATCGGGCGGTACCGATGTAGCCCATCTTCGCTAAAAAGGCATCATTTCAAAAACTGAGAAGCCAATTGATAATTCCCTTCGCCGGGAAGAAATCATGATATTGGTAACGATCAGTAAAATTTTGCAACACTGTCAGTTCGTTTTGAAAAACATTACTGTCTGTAATAGAGGGTAATAAATGAAGTTGAGCCAATGGGGGAATACTCCACTCAAGCAATCAATTTTCACACAAAAGTTGTGGTCCATTTAACCCTCTAAATATTATCTGATCATCATCTCAAATTGCAAGCTTCTTCTTCGTCATATACCCTTACCTTATTTAAAATTTCGCGTTGATCGGACTATTATTGCGACTTCAGAGCCACAACAAAATTGGATAAATATAAAGTTTTTAGTCCATTTCACCCGCTAAATATTTCACGATCATCATAAAAATAGGGATCTATTCTGGTCTGAACCCGACTTCCATACAAAATTTCGTGATGATGGTCCGTAATTGCGGCCTGGAGTGTGATTACAATTTATAATGGACAGACGGACGGAAGGACGGACGGACACACATCTCAAAATCACTTTAACTCGTCGAGATATGAAGATTGGTATACCACATTGGGGGTCTCCGACGAATTTTTCGCGGTGTTACATGAATTTTTACCAAAACAAACTTATAATACCCTTTCCACATAGTGGTGTAGGGTATAATTAGACACTCAAATTTTAAACAACGACACATCGAAAATCGAACGACGCATATTGAAAATAGGTATTAACTAAGCAACGACGCAACTTCGAAAACAACGCAAAGTGAAACGACACAAAGCGAGGTCTTGGTGTATATAAATTTAAGTTGGGAAATTGCAGTCATGACATTGTTTTATAAGGAGACTACACAGTCAGTGAATTGTCCCAACTTTAACTTCTATATCTCAAAACTAGTAAAACAAATACAAACCCAAAAGCCACAAAAAAAAAAAAAAATAAACACGTGCACCCGTGGACGCTTCTGAGAGAAAGGGAGCTTAAATTTCAATGTAAAACACATTGAAATGTATCCTCACTTGCTCTCAGTAAGCCCTCACTGTCTATCTCTAACATATACACAAATTTATAAATGGTGGTGGTTTATTGAAAGGCAAATGCCAAACACAAAAGCAACAACTGACACATAGGTACATAAAAAATTCCATAGAAATACATAACAGACTTTAATAAAAGAAAAACTAAATGAAATAATTTATAAAAAGTCACACTTTTAAAAAAGAAAAAATTATATAGAAACATCGCTTCTCCTTAGTTGTGAAATAAAACACAATTCCCGCAAAGTTGAAATCATCAGCGGAAAATCGGCATCTGGAATCAAATGATTATGTAATGTAATAAATATGTACATCCATATATGAAAATTTTATTGATGTAATTACCAATATTAAATGCGATTTCTTCATTGTCCAATAAAAGATTTCCATGCACCTTTTCGATTCAATTATAAAATGTATTGGGAATTTAATTTACTAAAAAGCACCATTTATTTCTTTAAGCAAAGACAAAACACTGACTTATTCACTCATTTTACCGTATTTACTCAACGATTGTATTTAGAACTGAAGACTGCATACACACCACCAAAGCTTCTGCCTCTCCTACTACACCATACACACAGCTCTTTATTATAAAACAGCATTCTGCAGCCGCGAGAGCCCTGTTGTTACTCTCTTGACAAAAGTCCTCTCTCCACCCATAACAAATATGTTCTAACATAAAAAATAAGTTGGTAACCAAACAAATAAAATTGAGATATGTTACAAAATGCTGCAAACATATATTTGTTTGGACACAAATAAATTATGTTTGGATCCAAACATATATTTGTTTGCAATCAGTCCCAAACAAATATTTGTTTGGATCCAAACATATTTCTAACATATATTTTTCTGCGTGTGCTTATCGGCACACTCCTCCTGGTACCTCCCCCACTAAAATTCGAAAATATTCGTTAAAATGGTACGCGTGATATCACTTAAACGGAGCAACCGATTTGGTCCAAACCTTGGTCTGTTCGATGATCCCTTGTACATTTTTACAAATTATGTTTGGATCCAAACATATATTTGTTTGCCACAAGTCCCAAACAAATATTTGTATGGATCCAAACATATTTTTAACATATATTATTCTTCGTGTACAAACTTTGGATAAACTAGGATTTTTGTATAACATGGATAAATCTTATCTAATGTGAATTTGCACCTTCTAACCTCACTTCTCATTCAACTGTGTGTATTTCTCTCGAAAGACCACCAAAGAAAGCCAATCCATTAGTCAACGTCAATGCTAATCAAAGTCCAAATCTATTTACAACTTTTTGAAGTTCACTTCCGTCTGCGTGTCAAGTGATTTGTAAATGAAAATAATTTTAGATTTTTTTTTGGTTTGTTTGCAAATCGATAGGAACACTCCCAGATTTGCGCGTGATGCTTGTGTGTTAGTTCTTGTTGTTGTCGATCGTTGATTTGTTTGTTGCCTAGAAGATCAAAGTTGAATGACCAGTTTCGGATTGTGTGTCAGAGAAAAGAGCAAATTTTTCATTATGGAAACCCCCCCATTTCCCCCGAAAAGCAAACAAAAGCATTTCATTTAATTGAAAAACCGTTGCTGTTGTTGTTGTTGCTGCAGTTACGACAAGTGCCGCTCATTAAATGCTAAGAACGTGATTTTTTACAACATTAAAAAAAAAAAAAAAATAACGCCAATAAATAAACCCAGCAAAAGAATGTGGCGGCACGACAAATTGTGGTATAGAAAATGAAAAAAGAACAAATTATTCTTTAAGCCATCGATTGTTGTAAATTAAAAATGAACGAAAAAAAAGAATGCAGATAAACCTGTTTCCCTGGGTTTGATTTAATTTAGACTTGACTGTTCGAAAGGTGGTAAATCAATTAATTGATATTTTTACATGGTGCATGGCAAGGTGTCTGGGGTTCCTTAAAAAAAGTTTGTTGGAATGTTGGTATTTTTGAGTTATTTATAGACAAGATTTTTTTATTTAATAGATCTTATTTAAGTTGAATATTTGTTAATTAGATTGTATTAGGTGTATATCCACTCGGTTCCATTTTGACTTCCTTGGTCGAAATATATTTTCATCTTTTAAGCCCTTAAGATATCTCATTAATATTCCTACTAAAAATAGTTAGGGTTTCCTACTTTCTCTCGAACAAGTTAATATTTAAATTTTATTTTATTTTCTTCAAAACCAGCCACGTGATTAACAATCGTTTCGAGATCTCGGATGTTGGTATTTAACATTAATGGATTGGTGTTGAAAAGAAAATTTCTTGTGCTAACAAATTGAATGTCAAGTCGTTAATAAAAAGAAACGAAGAGTATAGAAATCTCAACCATACCCCCATATTTGTATCAAACGCAGATCACCAACTAAAACACCAGAGGGCAATAACCACCACACACAGCAATCAACGATACACACGACTGTGTTTTTTTTTTTTTCGATTTTAAAATTTAAATAAAAATTCTTGGCTAAAACCAGATAAGCACGAGCCACAATAGAAAAAAATCGGCCACTCTTCCTATTGCTTTTGAATATTTAAAACCTGAAATATGTTTTTTTTTAATATTTTGATTATGAAAAGGGATTTCCATGGTCGGTTTTAAATTTGAAACGTGGACTTTTTTTAAATAGGGATTTTCCTTTGGGCGAAATGGGAGCATTACGAACCACAATAACAAAAAATCAGCTACTCTTCATGATTTTGAATATTTTAAAATCTTTCCAATTTTGAAGATTTATGATATTTTCATAATCTAGATACATTGTCTACGATATTTGAAAATTGTAGATACATTTTCCACGATATTTGGATATTGTATATACATTATCCATGTTATTTTGATATTGTAGATACATTATCTATGATATTTGAAAAATGTAGATACATTATCTATGATATTTGGATAACGTAGATACATTATCCATGATATTTGGATATTGTAGATACATTATCTATGATATTTGGATATTGTAGATGCTTTATCCGCGATATTTGGATAATGTAGATGAATTATCCATGACATTTGGATAATGTAAATGCATTATCTATGATATTTGGAGTATGTAGATACATTATCTATGATATTTAGATAGTCTAGATACATTATGCATGCTATATGGATAATATAGATACATTATCTATAATATTTGGATAATGCAGATACATTATCCATGATAGTTGGATATTTAAGATACATTATTTATGATATTTGGATAATGTAGATACATTATCCATGATATTTGGATATTGTTGTTACATTATATGTGATATTTGGATAAAATGGATACATTATCCACGATATTTGGATAATGTAGATACATTATCCATGGTATTTGAATAATGTAGATACATTATCTATGATACTTGGATAACGTAGATACATTATCCATGATATTTGGATATTGTAGATACATTATCTATGATATTTGGATATTGTAGATGCTTTATCCGCGATATTTGGATAATGTAGATGAAATATCCATGATATTTGGATAATGTAAATGCATTATCTATGATATTTGGAGTATGTAGATACATTATCTATGATGTTTAAATAGTCTAGATACATTATGCATGCTATATGGATAATATAGATACATTATCTATAATATTTGGATAATGCAGATACATTATCCATGATAGTTGGATATTTAAGATACATTATTTATGATATTTGGATAATGTAGATACATTATCCGCGATATTTTGATATTGTTGTTACATTATATGTGATATTTGGATAAAGTAGATACATTATCCACGATATTTGGATAATGTAGATACATTATCCATGGTATTTGAATAATGTAGATACATTATCTATGATATTTTGATTTTCTAGATACATTATCTATGACATTTTCATATTCTAGATACGTCATCTATGATATTTGGATAATGCTAATACATTATCCATGATATTTGGATATTGTAGATACATTATCTATGAAATTTCGATATTGTAGATGAATTATCCATGATATTTGGATATTGTAGATACATTATCTATGATATTTGGATAACGTAGATACATTATCCATGTTATTTTGATATTGTAGATGAATTATCCATGATATTTGGATAATGTAAATGCATTATCTATGATATTTGGAGAATGTAGATACATTATCTATGATATTTAGATAATCTAGGTACATTATGCATGCTATATGGATAATATAGATACATTATCTATAATATTTGGATAATACAGATACATTTTCAATGATAGTTGGATATTGTAGATACATTATCCATGATATTTTGATATTGTTGTTACATTATATTTGATATTTGGATAAAGTAGATACATTATCCACGATATTTGGATAATGTAGATACATTATCTATGATATTTGGATAACGTAGATACATTATCCATGATATTTGGATATTGTAGATACATTATCTATGATATTTGGATATTGTAGATGCTTTATCCGCGATATTTGGATAATGTAGATGAATTATCTATGATATTTGGAGAATGTAGATACATTATCTATGATATTTAGATAATCTAGATAAATTATGCATGCTATATGGATAATATAGATACATTATAATATTTGGATAATGCAGATACATTTTCAATGATAGTTGGATATTGTAGATACATTATCCATGATATTTTGATATTGTTGTTGCATTATATTTGATATTTGGATAAAGTAGATACATTATCCACGATATTTGGATAATGTAGATACATTATCTATGATATTTGGATAACGTAGATACATTATCCATGATATTTGGATATTGTAGATACATTATCTATGATATTTGGATATTGTAGATGCTTTATCCGCGATATTTGGATAATGTAGATGAATTATCTATGATATTTGGAGAATGTAGATACATTATCTATGATATTTAGATAATCTAGATAAATTATGCATGCTATATGGATAATATAGATACATTATCTATAATATTTGGATAATACAGATACATTTTCAATGATAGTTGGATATTGTAGATACATTATCCATGATATTTTGATATTGTTGTTACATTATATTTGATATTTGGATAATGTAGATACATTATCCATCATATTTTGATATTGTTGTTACATTATATATGATATTTGGATAAAGTAGATACATTATCCACGATATTTGGATCATCTAGATACATTATCTATAATATTTGGATAATGTAGATACATTATCTATGATATTTTGATATTCTAGATACATTATCTATGACATTTCCCTATTCTAGATACGTTATCTATGATATTTGGATAATGTAGATACATTCTTTATGATATTTGGATAATGTAGCTACATTATCTATGATATTTGGATAATGGCGAACTGGGAAAATTATTAACCATAATAACAAAAAAATAAGCAGCTACTCTTAATGACATTGAATATTTTAAAACATTTCCAATTTTGAAATTTATTTTTTTTTTAATTTCTATTATAAACAGAGATTTTCCATTCCATAAATTTCAAACATGTGGTTTTAAAAAGGGATTTTCCTTTGCCGAACTGGGAACATTATGAACCACAATAACAAAAAATAAACAGCTACTCTTCTTGATTTTGAATATTTAAAATCTTTCCAATTTTGAAATTTATGTTTTTAATTTCTATTATAAACTGGAATTTTTCATTTCTAAATAATGCGGATTTTTATTCCAAAAATATTTTTTTAATATTTCGATTAAAAAACATGGATTTTCCATTGTCGATTCTTTCTTATACGACTCTATTAAACATATTCTCTTTTCATCTCCCAACCAAAACCCCACTTCCATTTGTGCAATGAAGTAAAAGAGAACTCAATTGCTGAGAGCAGAGAGTCTAAGAAACATAGAAAGAAAGCTTTTTGTTGTATCTTCTTTGTTGGATGCTTTGTTGGTTAATTATAGCCCCCACTTTAAATTTGTAAACAAACAGGTGTTCTCCCCCCCCTCTCCAACAATTCATAGTTAATCTCTTTGCACTGCTCTTAGCTCATCTTGAAAATTATGTGGTCTGTATTTTGTTGTTTTATTAAAATCTAAGCCAAGTTTAAACTAGCCATACCGGTGGTGATGGCAGCCAGTCAGCTCAAGTGAAAGTTTTTCATTTTGTTGACTGCTTCGTCTTCTTCTTCTACGGCTTTTTCTCCAGCAATAGCCATCATTCATTCATTCATTGTTTTTATTGGCCAGGCGATATGAAATCTTTGAGCCGTCAATATTTATTGTTCAATGTCCAATATCCACCACTAGATGATATTCAAGTTTAAATCCAACCAAAAGCCAACATTAATAAATAGAAAACCAAACAATCAACAACAACAACAACAACAACAATACACATAACTTTGTTGTTAACAAAAAAAAAAACCTCAAGACAAATAAAACCTTAATTTGCATCCACCAGAAAAAAACAACAAAACATGAAATGTTATCCACAGTTGATGTTGGTTTGGTGGTGGTCAATAAAAAAGGAAAAACAAGAAATGAACGAAAATACTTGTTACTCTGGAACTCTCCTTAACAGCAAACACCAACGATTTACAATAGCTTTAGGCCATAAACCTGAAACTGTCCATTTCCATGTTCAGAGGTAGACAAGTGGCTTTTGCTCTGGTTTGGTAGCATGGTGCAGCAACCAAAGTAGTCGGGGTGTAGCTTTCAACAACTTGTCAATAAAGAATAAAAGCGAGGTTTGGGAAATACTTTTTGTTTTCATCGATATTTGCTGAAATAAGGTGTACACATTATTTACGGTATTCAACATTATGATGTAATTGAATGGGGTGCACGATGTTTTTTTTAATTGGATAGGTTATCCACAATATTTAGATAACGTAGACACATTATCCATGATAGTTGGATAATGTAGATACATTATTCATGGTATTTGGATAATGTAGTTATATTATTCACGATATATGGATAATTTAGATACATTATCCACGATTTTTTGATAATGTAGATACATTAACTATGATATTTGGATAATGTAGATTAATTACCTGTGATATTTGGATAATGTAGATACATTATCAGCGATATTTAAATAATGTTGATAATGTGATATTTGGATAATGTACATTATCTGTGATATTTGGATAATATAAATACATTATTCATGTTATTTGAATAATGTAAATACATTACTCACGATATTTGGATTATGTAGATACATTATCCGTCACATTTGGAAAATGTAGATACCTTATCCGAGATATTTGAATAATAAAAATGCATTATTCATGGTATTTGGATAATGTAGAAAAGTTATACACGATATTTGGATTATTTAGATACATTATCCATGACATTTGGATATTGTAGATACAATACAATAATATAGATACATTATTCATGGATTTTGGATAATGTAGATACATTATTCAATATATTTGGATTATGTAGATACATTATCCATGATATTTAGATATTGTAGATACATTGTCTATGATATTTGGATTATGTAGATACATTATCCATGATATTTGGATAATATAGATACATTATCTATGATATTTGGATAATGTAGATACATTATACACGATATTTGGATAATGTAGATACATTATCTATAATATCTGGATAACGTAGATACTTTATCCACGATATTTGGATAATGTAGATACATTATATATAATATTTGGATAACGTAGGTACATTATCCATGATATGGATAATGTAGATACATTATCTATGATATTTGGATATTGTAGATACATTATCTATGATATTTAGATATTGTACATGCTTTATCCACTATATTTGGATAATGTCGATGCTTTATCCACGATATTTGGATAATGTAAATGAATTATCCATGATATTTGGATATTGTAGATGCTTTATCCACGATATTTGGATAATGTAGATGAATTATCCATGATATTTGGATAATGTAGATACAATATCTATGATATTTGGATAACGTAGATACATTATCTATGATATTTGGATAATTTAGATACATTATCTATGATATTTGGATGACGTAGGTACATTATCCATGATATATGGATAATATAGATACATTATCTATAATATTTGGATAATGTAAATACATTATCTATGATATTTAGATAATCTAGATACATTATGCATGATATATGGATAATATAGATACATTATCTATAAGATTTGGATAATGCAGATACATTATCCATGATCTTTGGATATTGTGTATACATTATCTATGATACTTGGATATTGTAGATACATTACCCATGATATTTGAATATGAATGTACATACATTATCTATGATATTTGGATAACGTAGATAAATTATACATGATATTTGGATATTGTAGATACATAATCTGTGATATGTGGATAATGTTAATGCATTATCCATGTTATTTTGATATTGTAGCTACATTATCCATGATATTTCGATCATGTAGATACATTGTCTATGATATTTGGATAATGTAGATACATTATCTATGATATTTTGATTTTCTAGATACATTATCTAGGACATTTTCATATTCTAGATACGTCATCTATGATATTTGGATATTGTAGATACATTACCTATGATATTTGAATAATGTAGATACATTATCTATGATATTTGGATAACGCAGATACATTATCCATGATATTTGGATATCGTAGATACAATATCTATGATATTTGGAGAATGTAGATACATTATCTATGATATTTAGATACTCTAGATACATTAAGCATGATATATGGATAATATAGATACATTATCTATAATATTTGGATAATGAAGATACATTATCCATGATATTAGGATATTGTTGATACATTATTTATGATATTTGGATAATGTAGATACATAATCCACGATATTTCGATCATGTAGATACATTATCTATGATATTTTGATTTTCTAGATACATTATCTAGGACATTTTCATATTCTAGATACGTCATCTATGATATTTGGATATTGTAGATACATTATCTATGATATTTGGATATTGTAGATACATTACCTATGATATTTGAATAATGTAGATACATTATCTATGATATTTCGTTATTGTAGATACATTATCTGTGATATGTGGATAATGTAGATACATTATCTGTGATGTGTGGATAATGTAGATACATTATCCATTATATTTGGATAATGTAGATACATTATCCATTATATTTGGATAATGTAGATACATTATCCATTATATTTGGATAATGTAGATACATTATCCATGATATTTTGTAATTCTAGATACATTATCTATGATATTTGGATAATGTAGATACATTATCTATGATATTTGGATAACGTAGGTACATTATCCATGATATTTGGATATTGTAGATACATTATCTGTGATATGTGGATATTGTAGATACTTTATCCATGTTATTTTGATATTGTAGATAAATTATCTATGATATTTGAATAATGTAGATACATTATCTACGATATTTGGATAACGTAGATGAATTATCCATGATATTTGGATAATGTAAATACATTATCTATGATATTTGGAGAATGTAGATACATTATCTGTGATATGTCGATAATGTATATACATTATCCATGTTATTTTGATATTGTAGATAAATTATCTATGATATTTGAATAATGTAGATACATTATCTACGATATTTGGATAACGTAGATACATTATCCATGATATTTGGATATTGTAGATACATTTTCAATGATATTTGGATATTGTAGATACATTAACTATGATATTTGAATAATGTAGATACATTATCTACGATATTTGGAGAACGTAGATACATTATCCATGATATTTGGATAGTATAGATACCTTATCTGTGATATGTCGATAATGTAGATACATTATCCATGTTATTTTGATATTGTAGATAAATTATCTATGATATTTGAATAATGTAGACATCTTATCCATGATATTTGGATAATCTAGATACATTATCTATGATACTTGGATAATGTTGATACATTATCCATGCTATTTTTATATTGTAGATACATTATCTATGATATTTGGATATTGTAGATACTTTATACACGATATTTGGATAATGTAGATGAATTATCCGTGATATTTGGATAATGTAAATACATTATCTATGATATTTGGAGAATGTAGATAAATTATTATAATATGATATTGAATACATTATCTATGATATTTGGATAATGTAGATACATTGAAAAAAAAAAACAAAAAATTCTAACAGCTATCCCAATAAAAAACGCCACCAATGTTCTATTTGAGAAACACTGGCACGGTTTACATGGTTGGTTATGGCTCTAATAAGATACAAACAACATTTTGTTATGTTGTCTTTGTTGTAATTTAAGGACACATAACAGTGGAAAAGGTTGGTTTGTTTAACAAACTCCTTCGTCTGAGTTGTGTGAGGTTGCCAAAGAAAAACTTCGCATTAAAGTTTTTTCTTTGTTCATGTTTGGGTATAACACGTTTTTTGTTGAAGAAGTTATTGAAAAATAACTTCGTTGGAGAATATCCACAAACAAGAAACAAGGGAACTCTTGAGATCGTGTGGCTACGATCGAAACTAGTCTTCCCTGCCTTATCCCTTGGCGAACAATGCCAAACTTTTTCCACTAATAAATTAGCTGTTTTAAAATATTAAAACAACAATGGGATTAGGCCAGACTATTTTGAAAAAAAAACAAAATTGCACATTTTTTCAATAAACTTAAATTATTCTAATAAAGTTTATTAAGCCAAAAATTTCCTCGTTTTGTTGTTAAAATATCCGTCTTATGCGAATAAAGTTTGATAAATATTCAAAAAATATTTTCTATTTGTCGCAAAAGAATGTTCACATTACTCAAAATATATTTAAATAATCCAAACACATGTCTAGCTTATTAAACCAAAATTTGACCCATATTTAAGACCACACTGCCACAGAACGAGGTTAATTATAGAAAAAATACCGGTTTTCTATTTATATTATCGAATATTCTCCCATTCTCTAATACCCCAAAAAAGAGTCAGCATTATGACATCCAACAAACAAGAAGCAACATCGTTTTTTTTTATTCGCACAACAAATATCACCATTTCACGTTTTAACTGATTGTCTGCCTGGCTGGCAGGCAGTCTTTAAGTAGTTGAGGTATTTTATTTTTATTTTTTGCTTGTAATAGTCATGGTGGGAAAATGTTGTTGCCGTTTTTTCGCACAAACTTTTATTAATATTTTTGCGTTTCTTTTTTTTTGCAAACATTTTTAATTTCATCGTCACACTCACACACACACTGAATAAAGTAGAAGTAATAATCATGAATGTTACAAAAAAAGTTACTTCATTACTTTAGTCTTAGGTCTGGTTTTAATCAAGTGGAAAAAATTAAAACCAAAATATTGTTATATGCAGT